>NC_136691.1:22757738-23035238 GCF_947650265.1 Symphodus melops
CCCGCGTACAGCGAAAGCATGCGCTACCCACAGCACTTTGCTGGATATTCTGGCAAATTTGGTAAGCTCTGTCCTGTTCCCCTTTGGACTCATTCATAATCCCTTTGATGATCTTCTTACTTTTCATCAAATGAAAACTGCAGGTCTTTCAGGTGCGGATTAAGGTGAGCAGACGTACAGCAAATCCATGAGGTATCTATCTATATAAAAAAAAAAAAAAAAAAAACTTCAATTTCCCTCGGATCAATAAAGTATCTATCTATCTATCTATCTATCTATCTATCTATCTATCTATCTATCTATCTATCTATCTATCTATCTATCTATCTATCTATCTATCTATCTATCTATCTATCTATCTATCTATCTATCTATCTATCTATCTATCTATCTATCTATCTATCTATCTATCTATCTATCTATCTATCTATCCACAACAATTTGGTGGATATTCTGGCAAATTTGGCAAGCTCTCTCCTGTTACCCTTCAGAGTCCATCACAATCCATTTGGCGAACTTCTGACTTTCCATCAGATAAAAACTGCAAGTATTTCACAGTTGTGGTTTGATGTGTGCCTTGACGCAATCCTTTTTGAACGTCCAAGTTTCCTGAGCTGGGATGCCCAGCGCAAGTTTGTCTGTGTCTCAACTTAAGAAAAAGCTACGGATCCCATGGGTCCACTTGAAGTGCTCTGGGTTGGGGTTGAAATGTAGAGCAACAAACAAGCTTGGACACTTTGTAGCAAGGTCAGGCACTTCCAGACCCTATGGCAGTATAGGCACTGTCTGACATTGTGGGAGCCTTTGTAACGCTGTTGTTCAGGGACTGTCTAACATTGAAGGACCAAGTCAAAATCCAGGATGCATTGGCCGGGAATCGAACCCGGGCCTCCCGCGTGGCAGGCGAGAATTCTACCACTGAACAACCAATGCTTGAGGCAACAGTCCATGGTGGGCCGACGCCCGCGTACAGCGAAAGCATGCGCTACCCACAGCACTTTGCTGGATATTCTGGCAAATTTGGTAAGCTCTGTCCTGTTCCCCTTTGGACTCATTCATAATCCCTTTGATGATCTTCTTACTTTTCATCAAATGAAAACTGCAGGTCTTTCAGGTGCGGATTAAGGTGAGCAGACGTACAGCAAATCCATGAGGTATCTATCTATATAAAAAAAAAAAAAAAAAAAACTTCAATTTCCCTCGGATCAATAAAGTATCTATCTATCTATCTATCTATCTATCTATCTATCTATCTATCTATCTATCTATCTATCTATCTATCTATCTATCTATCTATCTATCTATCTATCTATCTATCTATCTATCTATCTATCTATCTATCTATCTATCTATCTATCTATCTATCTATCAACAAGAATTTGGTGGATATTCTGGCAAATTTGGCAAGCTCTCTCCTGTTACCCTTCAGAGTCCATCACAATCCATTTGGCGAACTTCTGACTTTCCATCAGATAAAAACTGCAAGTATTTCACAGTTGTGGTTTGATGTGTGCCTTGACGCAATCCTTTTTGAACGTCCAAGTTTCCTGAGCTGGGATGCCCAGCGCAAGTTTGTCTGTGTCTCAACTTAAGAAAAAGCTACGGATCCCATGGGTCCACTTGAAGTGCTCTGGGTTGGGGTTGAAATGTAGAGCAACAAACAAGCTTGGACACTTTGTAGCAAGGTCAGGCACTTCCAGACCCTATGGCAGTATAGGCACTGTCTGACATTGTGGGAGCCTTTGTAACGCTGTTGTTCAGGGACTGTCTAACATTGAAGGACCAAGTCAAAATCCAGGATGCATTGGCCGGGAATCGAACCCGGGCCTCCCGCGTGGCAGGCGAGAATTCTACCACTGAACAACCAATGCTTGAGGCAACAGTCCATGGTGGGCCGACGCCCGCGTACAGCGAAAGCATGCGCTACCCACAGCACTTTGCTGGATATTCTGGCAAATTTGGTAAGCTCTGTCCTGTTCCCCTTTGGACTCATTCATAATCCCTTTGATGATCTTCTTACTTTTCATCAAATGAAAACTGCAGGTCTTTCAGGTGCGGATTAAGGTGAGCAGACGTACAGCAAATCCATGAGGTATCTATCTATATAAAAAAAAAAAAAAAAAAAACTTCAATTTCCCTCGGATCAATAAAGTATCTATCTATCTATCTATCTATCTATCTATCTATCTATCTATCTATCTATCTATCTATCTATCTATCTATCTATCTATCTATCTATCTATCTATCTATCTATCTATCTATCTATCCACAACAATTTGGTGGATATTCTGGCAAATTTGGCAAGCTCTCTCCTGTTACCCTTCAGAGTCCATCACAATCCATTTGGCGAACTTCTGACTTTCCATCAGATAAAAACTGCAAGTATTTCACAGTTGTGGTTTGATGTGTGCCTTGACGCAATCCTTTTTGAACGTCCAAGTTTCCTGAGCTGGGATGCCCAGCGCAAGTTTGTCTGTGTCTCAACTTAAGAAAAAGCTACGGATCCCATGGGTCCACTTGAAGTGCTCTGGGTTGGGGTTGAAATGTAGAGCAACAAACAAGCTTGGACACTTTGTAGCAAGGTCAGGCACTTCCAGACCCTATGGCAGTATAGGCACTGTCTGACATTGTGGGAGCCTTTGTAACGCTGTTGTTCAGGGACTGTCTAACATTGAAGGACCAAGTCAAAATCCAGGATGCATTGGCCGGGAATCGAACCCGGGCATCCCGCGTGGCAGGCGAGAATTCTACCACTGAACAACCAATGCTTGAGGCAACAGTCCATGGTGGGCCGACGCCCGCGTACAGCGAAAGCATGCGCTACCCACAGCACTTTGCTGGATATTCTGGCAAATTTGGTAAGCTCTGTCCTGTTCCCCTTTGGACTCATTCATAATCCCTTTGATGATCTTCTTACTTTTCATCAAATGAAAACTGCAGGTCTTTCAGGTGCGGATTAAGGTGAGCAGACGTACAGCAAATCCATGAGGTATCTATCTATATAAAAAACAAAACAAAAAAAACTTGAATTTCCCTCAGATCAATAAAGTATCTATCTATCTATCTATCTATCTATCTATCTATCTATCTATCTATCTATCTATCTATCTATCTATCTATCTATCTATCTATCTATCTATCTATCTATCTATCTATCTATCCACAACAATTTGGTGGATATTCTGGCAAATTTGGCAAGCTCTCTCCTGTTACCCTTCAGAGTCCATCACAATCCATTTGGCGAACTTCTGACTTTCCATCAGATAAAAACTGCAAGTATTTCACAGTTGTGGTTTGATGTGTGCCTTGACGCAATCCTTTTTGAACGTCCAAGTTTCCTGAGCTGGGATGCCCAGCGCAAGTTTGTCTGTGTCTCAACTTAAGAAAAAGCTACGGATCCCATGGGTCCACTTGAAGTGCTCTGGGTTGGGGTTGAAATGTAGAGCAACAAACAAGCTTGGACACTTTGTAGCAAGGTCAGGCACTTCCAGACCCTATGGCAGTATAGGCACTGTCTGACATTGTGGGAGCCTTTGTAACGCTGTTGTTCAGGGACTGTCTAACATTGAAGGACCAAGTCAAAATCCAGGATGCATTGGCCGGGAATCGAACCCGGGCCTCCCGCGTGGCAGGCGAGAATTCTACCACTGAACAACCAATGCTTGAGGCAACAGTCCATGGTGGGCCGACGCCCGCGTACAGCGAAAGCATGCGCTACCCACAGCACTTTGCTGGATATTCTGGCAAATTTGGTAAGCTCTGTCCTGTTCCCCTTTGGACTCATTCATAATCCCTTTGATGATCTTCTTACTTTTCATCAAATGAAAACTGCAGGTCTTTCAGGTGCGGATTAAGGTGAGCAGACGTACAGCAAATCCATGAGGTATCTATCTATATAAAAAACAAAAAAAAAAAAACTTCAATTTCCCTCGGATCAATAAAGTATCTATCTATCTATCTATCTATCTATCTATCTATCTATCTATCTATCTATCTATCTATCTATCTATCTATCTATCTATCTATCTATCTATCTATCTATCTATCTATCTATCTATCTATCTATCTATCTATCTATCTATCTATCTATCTATCTATCCACAACAATTTGGTGGATATTCTGGCAAATTTGGCAAGCTCTCTCCTGTTACCCTTCAGAGTCCATCACAATCCATTTGGCGAACTTCTGACTTTCCATCAGATAAAAACTGCAAGTATTTCACAGTTGTGGTTTGATGTGTGCCTTGACGCAATCCTTTTTGAACGTCCAAGTTTCCTGAGCTGGGATGCCCAGCGCAAGTTTGTCTGTGTCTCAACTTAAGAAAAAGCTACGGATCCCATGGGTCCACTTGAAGTGCTCTGGGTTGGGGTTGAAATGTAGAGCAACAAACAAGCTTGGACACTTTGTAGCAAGGTCAGGCACTTCCAGACCCTATGGCAGTATAGGCACTGTCTGACATTGTGGGAGCCTTTGTAACGCTGTTGTTCAGGGACTGTCTAACATTGAAGGACCAAGTCAAAATCCAGGATGCATTGGCCGGGAATCGAACCCGGGCCTCCCGCGTGGCAGGCGAGAATTCTACCACTGAACAACCAATGCTTGAGGCAACAGTCCATGGTGGGCCGACGCCCGCGTACAGCGAAAGCATGCGCTACCCACAGCACTTTGCTGGATATTCTGGCAAATTTGGTAAGCTCTGTCCTGTTCCCCTTTGGACTCATTCATAATCCCTTTGATGATCTTCTTACTTTTCATCAAATGAAAACTGCAGGTCTTTCAGGTGCGGATTAAGGTGAGCAGACGTACAGCAAATCCATGAGGTATCTATCTATATAAAAAACAAAAAAAAAAAAACTTCAATTTCCCTCGGATCAATAAAGTATCTATCTATCTATCTATCTATCTATCTATCTATCTATCTATCTATCTATCTATCTATCTATCTATCTATCTATCTATCTATCTATCTATCTATCTATCTATCTATCTATCTATCTATCTATCTATCTATCTATCTATCTATCTATCTATCTATCTATCTATCTATCCACAACAATTTGGTGGATATTCTGGCAAATTTGGCAAGCTCTCTCCTGTTACCCTTCAGAGTCCATCACAATCCATTTGGCGAACTTCTGACTTTCCATCAGATAAAAACTGCAAGTATTTCACAGTTGTGGTTTGATGTGTGCCTTGACGCAATCCTTTTTGAACGTCCAAGTTTCCTGAGCTGGGATGCCCAGCGCAAGTTTGTCTGTGTCTCAACTTAAGAAAAAGCTACGGATCCCATGGGTCCACTTGAAGTGCTCTGGGTTGGGGTTGAAATGTAGAGCAACAAACAAGCTTGGACACTTTGTAGCAAGGTCAGGCACTTCCAGACCCTATGGCAGTATAGGCACTGTCTGACATTGTGGGAGCCTTTGTAACGCTGTTGTTCAGGGACTGTCTAACATTGAAGGACCAAGTCAAAATCCAGGATGCATTGGCCGGGAATCGAACCCGGGCCTCCCGCGTGGCAGGCGAGAATTCTACCACTGAACAACCAATGCTTGAGGCAACAGTCCATGGTGGGCCGACGCCCGCGTACAGCGAAAGCATGCGCTACCCACAGCACTTTGCTGGATATTCTGGCAAATTTGGTAAGCTCTGTCCTGTTCCCCTTTGGACTCATTCATAATCCCTTTGATGATCTTCTTACTTTTCATCAAATGAAAACTGCAGGTCTTTCAGGTGCGGATTAAGGTGAGCAGACGTACAGCAAATCCATGAGGTATCTATCTATATAAAAAACAAAAAAAAAAAAACTTCAATTTCCCTCGGATCAATAAAGTATCTATCTATCTATCTATCTATCTATCTATCTATCTATCTATCTATCTATCTATCTATCTATCTATCTATCTATCTATCTATCTATCTATCTATCTATCTATCTATCTATCTATCTATCTATCTATCTATCTATCCACAACAATTTGGTGGATATTCTGGCAAATTTGGCAAGCTCTCTCCTGTTACCCTTCAGAGTCCATCACAATCCATTTGGCGAACTTCTGACTTTCCATCAGATAAAAACTGCAAGTATTTCACAGTTGTGGTTTGATGTGTGCCTTGACGCAATCCTTTTTGAACGTCCAAGTTTCCTGAGCTGGGATGCCCAGCGCAAGTTTGTCTGTGTCTCAACTTAAGAAAAAGCTACGGATCCCATGGGTCCACTTGAAGTGCTCTGGGTTGGGGTTGAAATGTAGAGCAACAAACAAGCTTGGACACTTTGTAGCAAGGTCAGGCACTTCCAGACCCTATGGCAGTATAGGCACTGTCTGACATTGTGGGAGCCTTTGTAACGCTGTTGTTCAGGGACTGTCTAACATTGAAGGACCAAGTCAAAATCCAGGATGCATTGGCCGGGAATCGAACCCGGGCCTCCCGCGTGGCAGGCGAGAATTCTACCACTGAACAACCAATGCTTGAGGCAACAGTCCATGGTGGGCCGACGCCCGCGTACAGCGAAAGCATGCGCTACCCACAGCACTTTGCTGGATATTCTGGCAAATTTGGTAAGCTCTGTCCTGTTCCCCTTTGGACTCATTCATAATCCCTTTGATGATCTTCTTACTTTTCATCAAATGAAAACTGCAGGTCTTTCAGGTTGCATTGGCCGGGAATCGAACCCGGGCCTCCCGCGTGGCCAGCGAGAATTATTTAGCTGAGCGCCCTAAACCGTTTCCCATTCATTCTCTATGGTAGTGCTGAACCACTACGGATGTAATATACTTTTGGCCACTACGACTATGTGGCGCTGTCCCGAGTGTATTTCAGGATTCGCGCAGCCTCAGAATCTTTTATTCGCCTCTGACCTCGGTGGAAACAAGACGACATTCTCTTTTTTCAATCTCTTCACGGCGGAGTTATCATTAACCGAAGGTAAGAGACTTTGTTTGGCATAAATGTTGGTCAATTTATGGAATCAAGGTTTTATTTAGCGGTAGTTTGTATAGGCCTGTGTAACGTAGCCGTCAGTATGTGGCAGAACTTCGGCAACTTTCCTCTCAGACAATTTTGGTGTAATAACGGGATAAATGATGAATGAACATGATCATTATTAAATAGCATGTATTCAGTTCTCATGTTTTTAGATGATATCTTGACAGCTCTTTCCCACTTTACAGACACTGACTCTGTGTCACCTCTCAGAGCCCGCGCGGGGCTCATTTCTCTTGGGGAAATTAATCGCCAAATCCTTAAAAAACTCTCCAATTTAAATATGTATAGTTTTCATGTCATTCATTATGTGTTATTATGATAACCTATCGTGGTAGTCCGTTTCTAATGTTGCGGTAGGTAAAGTTACCTCAGCACCGCTCACTTGGTCTATAGAGAAGAGCATACATAGCTCGTAGTTATAAATTACTTTGCCTGTGTTGTAAATACGCGATAATGATGAATGAACATATTTTATATTTTTGTTTACGGTTACGGTTTACATGTCATTTAATATTGGTAGCCCGTATATGTTGCGGAAGGCCAACGTAACGAGACGGGCTACTGGCTTGTATGTAGCCTACAGTAGTTAGAAATGGTAAAATAAAAGTTTAATCATGAATGAACATGATCGTTATATGTATTATTACGAATAGTTTTTCTGTCATAATGTCAAATATTATGGTCAGTCGGTTTCTGACAATGTGTTGAAGAGTTAACATTGCCTCAGTATCGCTTACTTCTTAAGAGACTGATACTACCAGCTTATTATAACATTATCTTTTAAGTGGTGCCATAGAGTAAACTTTTATCAGTTACACTATAGTTGTAACACAGGTGCTTAGGCACACGCACAAACAGGGTCCCCCCCCCCCCTCCCCCCCACATCCTGTACTTTTCCACTCCTGATGCTCCCCCACCTTCTTACCCTTTAGATCTCAAGCAGACACTCAGATGTACAAACACACACACACACACACACACACACCCCTCCCTTGGCTCCCAGAGTAGGGGAAGATCAAAAAGGTGTGAAAAACCATTGTCTTCTTCACCGTGTGAACTTTTTCCTAAAGATCCAAGATCTTCAGAGAAGTTTTGCAGCACTAAGATGTTTAGTTGGTCACTTTGTTGAGTGAGATTATAGCATGTGATTGAGAAAACTGTAGTATTTTTTCACAAACACCTTCTCAAAGTATTTCATTATAATAACCTAAAATTCTATCATTTTCTTCTATTAGGTAAAGATGCACAAGAAAATGTCGTTCTTTCCCGGGAAAGTCTGTGTTGTGTTCCGCAAGGGACCACTCGGATTTCTCCTCCAGGAGCCATCAGTGGAAGCCAGGAGAATTAAGGAGGACTCCAGTCTGCAGGACAAGTCTGCGCCCATACGGAAAGACCTTGTTCATCAAAATGCTCGGACTGTGGTCCGTCAGAGAGGAGGGGACGCCTCAGACCGAACAGAGGTGCTGGGAGACTACATCCTGCAGTTTGGAAAATATAAAGGGAAGTCTTTCAGGTGGCTTTTGGAAAATGACATTGGGTACACGATGTATCTTATTAAGAACTTGCAGAAGGAGGAAGAGTCAGGAGTCAGTGTGACTGAAGGGCATAACAAGGACAGCCTACAGTCCTTTGTCAATTACTCCCTGAGTTTTGCTGAGATCCAGTCTCTCCTAACCTATGAGTCCAGTGGAGGGGGTCATGTGGCAGCCTCATTGGAAGATGACCAACTGGTTGGCTTTGGTACTCGAGCCAAGAGCACCTGGAAGGAGATATGGGACAGCAGAGCTGATGGCTATGCAACCTTTATTTTGGGGAAGAGCTGTGTCCCAGGTACACGCATGTTCAAGCTGCAGCAGTACCTGCAGAAGAGGCAGCAGTCGGACTCTGCTTCCCCACCTGCACAACCTGCTTTAAGGGTCCCCAAACCCCTGGGTAAATTAATTCATTTATATTTTTACAAGCAGTTTTTGATGACATGACAAATGTTTATCATTCATATTTTTATTTGCCACTTCTGATGACTTGTGACTAATACTTTGAACTTATCCTAATTTATGTGAACTTGTACTTTTTTTGTACCCTGTAATATTTGTCTGGACCACAGCAATGGATGAGGATGAAGAGCTTGAGAGCGCGATGATGAGCATGAAGTCCTCTGAAATAGAAGTGAAGACCTGTAAGTACCCTTTTATTACATTGACTGATTGATGTCAGAACTTACAGTGGCAAACTCTGTGTTACATCTGATTTCCCATTTTCTGTTTGTAACCAGCTGCTGCCATACCAGGAGTTTCCCCAGGATCAAAGACAGGTTTTTAAATAACAGAATTCAGTACAGGAGTACGATTCTTTTACATGATGCATCCCCCCTCAACATTGAACCTGTATTTAATGAATTTCTTCGTGTCGTATGTGTTCTGGCCATGTTCCGGCTGTGTTCTATTAATAATACTGTTAGCTGCCATTATACTTGCCGTCCTAAGGACTATGAATTGATCACTTCGATGAGGGTAAGTAAGCATTCTGTTTTCAATGCATGTTTTATTAACAAACAAATATATTGGGCATAACATTGGGCACTAATACTTGAATGCATGCTTGTTCATTAAGTCATAACGCTCCTCCTGCTTAGACTAGAGAGTAGTGATTAGTATTGTTTGTTCGTCAATTTAACATTTCAAGATTTTGAAAAGCAGGAGAAGTAAAGTTTGACAATTTAAGTTCCTACTAACACCAGCACTTGCATTGTGAATTTGGAAATGACTGATCATTTTGTCTATCTTAGTTCCTTCTGCGGCGCTGTCCAAACCCCTGGCCAACATTACCACTACAGTTCAGGCATCACAAGGTGGAGGTAAACATACTGTAATACTGTTCATAAATCAGACTCAGGTTCTAAACTAGCTTCATTAGTAATGTATCTTCACACACAAGATTTATGTTGGATAAAAAAGATCATAACAATTGCATGATTAAGTGTGTGACTGTAAAATAATAAATGATGAGCATATTAACTTTCCTGTAGCTGCATCAGTGTCACCGGGTGTGAAAAGGAAGACACCTGTGCCCCTTCCACCAGAGCTGGCCTTCCTAGTCAAGGAGACTACTGGTACCACAAAACCAGAGAGGCCTGAGTCAAAACCAGGTACAGTATGTTTCCATTTAACTGTATGGCTGATGTTCAATTGCAAATCTGCTTAACACGCAGCTGACGTAACTGAGAATAACCAATCAATCAATCAATCAATCAATCAATCAATCAATCAATCTTTATTTATATAGCGTCAATTCAGGCCGTCCTCGGGGGGTGGGGGGGGGGGGTGTTTGGGCAGGCCATCCTCACCAACAGTCCCATGGAACCTAAGAGAGCTCAGGAGCTCCCAGAAAAGGGAGAGGTTAGAATATAAAGATAGTGACAAGCGGTAATAATGTTCACAATCTCTTTATATTTTGTCATTATTTGTTTATGTTTATTGCCTTTACAAATACATAACAGAAAGACTGTACTCCTTTTCAGGACCCAGCACAAGTGCTGCTCCCAGCACAAGTGCTGCTCCCACCTCTGCCAAAAAAGAACCCAGTCTTGAAGACAGTGTTGAAGATGGTAAGAACGTAGAGAATGTAAACATGCCCTCCGTTGTCTGAACTTCTGACACTGAGATGTTGTGTTAATTGTTCTCTAAAGTGTTCACGCTAACTATGCAACCTTTAATAATTATCACAGCCAAACAAATAATAATTTTTTTGTGTCCTGCCATCCTTCTTTTTTAAAATCCCAGTTCCCTCAACTCAGCCTCCTGTTCCTGTTCCTGTGCCTGTGCCCGGGCCTGATCGTGATATGAGCAGCTGGAACTGTTCTCAGCACCAGAAGCTCTGGATGAGGACAGAGCTTCAGGATCTCGGACTGTGGCCTGGGTCTCGTCCACTGCGTAATCCAGGGAACGCCATTTCATTGTTGCGGCTTCCTCCACAACCTGAGCTTATAGATTCTGTGGCTGAGCTCCCATCCCCTAACTTCTTTCAGCTCCACCCATTTTTTATTTGGAAACCTGAGAGTGACATTATGATCAGGCTGAGGAACAATTACATCCTGCCCTGTCTCCATGGCTGTCCTAGTCCACAGGTGGTCTCTGCAGGGGTGGGCAGGCCTCGAGTAATTGTTGGCACCAGCGGTCAATATTTCATCCTCTCCTCACGACTCTGCTGCAAGGCTTGCCGAAAGACCTGGTTTGCTGACAGTCCACAATGGCTGGAGAAACTGCCCAAGCGCTTCACCAACCTTCTGCCTGCGTTCCTGACCTACAAGAAGGCCATCTGCAAGTCTGTGATGGATGAGCTGAGGCGCACTGGCAAGTCACCAACTGATATGGCCAACCAGGTGAATGAGCTCTTGCACCTCAAGTATGAGCGAGCTCACCTGGCATACCTGCATGCCATAGAGACTGTCAGAGATGCTGAGGCCGGAGTGTATGGTCAGAGGACCATTGGGCAGTTCCTGAGAAGGGAAAACCAGCCACGGGCTTTCGGGACATACAACAACACAGATGGCTGGGGTGGAGTCTCTGTGTCTGGTTTTTACTTGACTGACTGCCTGCTGGAGGAGTTTAAACGTCAAGAGCCAGCTATGTCCAGGCTCCTCCAGGGAACATTTGGAAGAGTCTTCAGGTCTGACCACACCAGGAAAGTGGCAAGGAAGGTGACCTTAGCCTCTGGGGTCATGTCCAGTTATGCTGTCATGAATGAAAACTGGCTCATTGTTTCCTGGGTGATGGTTCAGTCTGAGACAGAGAGGTCCCTGGAGCCAATGTACCAGGGGTTGGCCAAGAGGTACAGCAACGCTGGAGTGGAAAAGGCAGGCTACCACTGGATGGACAGGTGAGCACAGCCATCTTATGTTTTCATAATCCAATTCAAAATTGTTTTTCTGTCATTAACAAAGATAAAGATTTTAATTGAATTTCTTTTCTTAAATGTTTTTATTAATTGTCTTTTTGTGCCTTACATAAGGGATTGCTGTGCTGCATTCAAGATCCCTGACTGCATCCCTGATGAACATCTGCACTGGGACGCATGGAAGACCACCCCGTCAATTGTTGCTGGAGCGACCTCTGGTGGGCAGTTAAACAACTGTGCCTCACGGTCACATTACAACAACAACATTGTTGTAAAACTGGACTTGTTTCATTGTCTGAGGCGCTTTTCACGGGGGTGCACCTCCGAGCATCACTCTCTGTACGGTACCTTCTGTCAGCTCCTCTCTGCTGCCTTCTCTGTTGTCGATCAGGCAGACCTAAAGAGGCTCCAGGATGCCTATAGGTTCTGTGGTATTCATCCAGCGAATCCCACGAAACAACATATACGGGAGCACTGCAGGATTAAGCTACCGCATCCAACAGAGCTGCTGGACAGAGTGGAGAGAGTCCTGAGTCACTTTCACCAGGCCACGGACCCCAACAATGTCCCACTCTTCAAGCCGTCCATGCTGAAGATGTGGCGAGTGCAGAGGGTGCACATTCTCCGTGGTTGCCTCAGTGACCCTGAACTCTCCGAGGGCATAATGTACAGGTACGGAGGAACTCTGCAATTGAACCACGTGCCTGGTGAAGGTGCCAAAGTCCCCATCTGGATCCCTGTCAGAGGCACATCGCAGCAGGAAGGGTACCATTTCCACCAGGCTCACTGGGTCACTGGCACTCATGTCTCCCCTGAATTATTCCAGGCCCAGGGCATGACGGGGGTGGCACGGTGGAACTACCAGCGGCTGGTCGACCTTAAACAGCCAGGTGTCGTCCTCCCTGCTGTCTTTGACCCAGCTTTGATGTGCGAGCTAAATGCTGCTTCCACAAAAGTCACAGGGAAGGAGAAGTATGCTGCATTTCTCCTCTCCGACAGGGACACTGGAGAGAGGTTTGGCCTTCAGTACAGTGAGCCAGGCTGCCGTCCGGTCCCACTGGACTGGGACAAGCACAGAACTCAAAAGAGAGATGAGCCTGCTGCTCTTGTGCCTCCGCCCCCACTGCAAACACCTGCTGCCCCTGCTGAGGATGTAGCTCCAGACGTGGCGCCTCCCTCGAGTTGGACACTGCCCAGGGGCGTGGCAAATCCTGGACCAGCACCACCCGTCCGCCATCCGCTCTCTGCTGGTGCACTGCCAAAGCAGGAGAGGAAATCAGAAGAAGTCCAGGATCCTCCAGCAGCAATGAGTATGTCAGAATCAGAAAAAACATATTAATCCCCTGGGGAAATTCAGACATTACAGTTACACCATATAGCAATAGGAAAAACAGGAATATATTTAGAAATATGACTAAAACAAGAAATACACACAATACATTAAGCAATGAGCAGTAAATAAAGCCATGTACTGAATAGAAGTATTGTATATGTAAAGCATATATTCACATAAGAAAAGTAAATGTACTTTTTTGGATATATGATTCAACATCATATTGTTATTTAATAACTTGATTAACTGATGAACTATTATTGCTTTATGTGTTCCAGAAATCTCACATGCCCTGCCCCTGCCTCTGAGTTCCTCACCAAGGAGTGCCCGCACTGGTCCCAAAAAAACTGGTGGACGAGTTTTTGTGCTGGACCACACACGCTGGACAGCACCCATGAAAGTAGCTATTGACAACTTGCTACAGAAATACCATGGAGAGAAGGACCTCCTGAAGCTTGTGGATCAAGATTATGCAGACATGGTCCATCAGTCAGCCACAGATCCAAACAGCTTGCTACACCCCACAACCAGGCTGCACATTTCTCGTTATGTGAAGCACCTGGCAAAACTGCTGAACACCAGTTCTTCTTTAAATACAAGCCAGGAAAAACTTCTGGACACTCAGCAGCTGTGGCATTCTTTAACAGAGGGGAGTGAGACGGCTAGTGTTCCTGTGGTCACCATGGAGGCAGCTGTTGTCAACCTCCCCAAACCTGCCCTGCCCACACCTCTAACCCAAGACTCCCTTGAGAAAATTGTGCAGGGCATCTTGGAAAAGCAACAACAACAACAACAACAACAACAACAACAACAACAACAACAACAACAACAGCAACAGCAACAGCAACAGCCAGAGCAGAAGAAAAGGCAGACAAAGACATGTCTTGCCTGTGGACAGCCCAAGTCTCGATACGAGACTGATGGATCCACCATCCATCACTTTTTTCAACAGGGGCCTGTTCGTTATTTCTACTGCTCAAAGAAGGTGCATCAAAGTTATGCTGCTGAGGGATTTTCTGATGCAATGATGCCCTTTGAGCAGTTTGCAAAAACTGATTTCTTCCGAAGGGAGCTGGAGGAAACCAAAAAAAGGGTGGAGGATAAGGTGGAGAAAAAAAGGAAAAGACCAGACCCCCCCCATCAAACTGGCCGCCTCTGCAGATTCTGTCACCTGGAACTGAAACAGGGGCCGAACAGCCCACACATCCATTCGAACTTCCCAGGAGTGGCAGGAAAATACATCTACTGCCCTTCTAAAGTGTACTCTTTGTACAAGGATAAGGGCATGACCAGAGAGATGAGCTGGAAAGACTTTCAGGCATCTCCATTCTATGTGCTAGAGAGACAAAGATGGGTGGATGAAAAGAAGCACTAATTGCCTTCTTTGTAATTATTTTATTTGGATTAGATGTATATATGTAAATAAATAGTTTTGACAAGCAAGTTTTAATGTTATGTCAGATGTTATGTATGTTATGTCTCAAATATGTGCTTGACTTTGTCTGAATAAAAATGTTCACCTCTTCTACTGCTGCTGGTTCACCAGCATGGACATTTCAGTGCTGTTTCATACTTTTATATTACTTTTTAGAACGTGTGCATGATTTCATCTGTACAGAAAAGAAAACAAGAAAATCAGTGATATATTCAGATCTTAGTAAATATGAATAAATAAAAAATTTAAACTAAAATGATTTGTAAATGATCAACTTCAGGCAGGTACTTCACTCTCAGTAAACAAGGTAACAACAAAGGGAATCTATCAAAGTCAATATTAAACAATGTGTTTCACTGGAAAAACTGCAAGATATCAACAACTGAAGTATCTTTCATGAATTACAATCATCCTCAATCTCATCTCTAATGTCTCAGTGGGGCTTTGAACCCACACCTCTAAGTAAGCGTTTGAACGCCGTAGCTTAATAAAATGGACGCATCCCATTGGCTGATTTTATGTTCCTTCCTATTGGCTGATTTTACGTTGCTTCATATTGGCTGATCGTCCGTCACAGCTATACGCGACGGGCTCCCGCGTGGCAGGCGAGAATTCTACCACTGAACAACCAATGCTTGAGGCAACAGTCCATGGTGGGCCGACGCCCGCGTACAGCGAAAGCATGCGCTACCCACAGCACTTTGCTGGATATTCTGGCAAATTTGGTAAGCTCTGTCCTGTTCCCCTTTGGACTCATTCATAATCCCTTTGATGATCTTCTTACTTTTCATCAAATGAAAACTGCAGGTCTTTCAGGTGCGGATTAAGGTGAGCAGACGTACAGCAAATCCATGAGGTATCTATCTATATAAAAAAAAAAAAAAAAAAAACTTCAATTTCCCTCGGATCAATAAAGTATCTATCTATCTATCTATCTATCTATCTATCTATCTATCTATCTATCTATCTATCTATCTATCTATCTATCTATCTATCTATCTATCTATCAACAAGAATTTGGTGGATATTCTGGCAAATTTGGCAAGCTCTCTCCTGTTACCCTTCAGAGTCCATCACAATCCATTTGGCGAACTTCTGACTTTCCATCAGATAAAAACTGCAAGTATTTCACAGTTGTGGTTTGATGTGTGCCTTGACGCAATCCTTTTTGAACGTCCAAGTTTCCTGAGCTGGGATGCCCAGCGCAAGTTTGTCTGTGTCTCAACTTAAGAAAAAGCTACGGATCCCATGGGTCCACTTGAAGTGCTCTGGGTTGGGGTTGAAATGTAGAGCAACAAACAAGCTTGGACACTTTGTAGCAAGGTCAGGCACTTCCAGACCCTATGGCAGTATAGGCACTGTCTGACATTGTGGGAGCCTTTGTAACGCGGTTGTTCAGGGACTGTCTAACATTGAAGGACCAAGTCAAAATCCAGGATGCATTGGCCGGGAATCGAACCCGGGCCTCCCGCGTGGCAGGCGAGAATTCTACCACTGAACAACCAATGCTTGAGGCAACAGTCCATGGTGGGCCGACGCCCGCGTACAGCGAAAGCATGCGCTACCCACAGCACTTTGCTGGATATTCTGGCAAATTTGGTAAGCTCTGTCCTGTTCCCCTTTGGACTCATTCATAATCCCTTTGATGATCTTCTTACTTTTCATCAAATGAAAACTGCAGGTCTTTCAGGTGCGGATTAAGGTGAGCAGACGTACAGCAAATCCATGAGGTATCTATCTATATAAAAAAAAAAAAAAAAAAAACTTCAATTTCCCTCGGATCAATAAAGTATCTATCTATCTATCTATCTATCTATCTATCTATCTATCTATCTATCTATCTATCTATCTATCTATCTATCTATCTATCTATCTATCTATCTATCTATCCACAACAATTTGGTGGATATTCTGGCAAATTTGGCAAGCTCTCTCCTGTTACCCTTCAGAGTCCATCACAATCCATTTGGCGAACTTCTGACTTTCCATCAGATAAAAACTGCAAGTATTTCACAGTTGTGGTTTGATGTGTGCCTTGACGCAATCCTTTTTGAACGTCCAAGTTTCCTGAGCTGGGATGCCCAGCGCAAGTTTGTCTGTGTCTCAACTTAAGAAAAAGCTACGGATCCCATGGGTCCACTTGAAGTGCTCTGGGTTGGGGTTGAAATGTAGAGCAACAAACAAGCTTGGACACTTTGTAGCAAGGTCAGGCACTTCCAGACCCTATGGCAGTATAGGCACTGTCTGACATTGTGGGAGCCTTTGTAACGCTGTTGTTCAGGGACTGTCTAACATTGAAGGACCAAGTCAAAATCCAGGATGCATTGGCCGGGAATCGAACCCGGGGCTCCCGCGTGGCAGGCGAGAATTCTACCACTGAACAACCAATGCTTGAGGCAACAGTCCATGGTGGGCCGACGCCCGCGTACAGCGAAAGCATGCGCTACCCACAGCACTTTGCTGGATATTCTGGCAAATTTGGTAAGCTCTGTCCTGTTCCCCTTTGGACTCATTCATAATCCCTTTGATGATCTTCTTACTTTTCATCAAATGAAAACTGCAGGTCTTTCAGGTGCGGATTAAGGTGAGCAGACGTACAGCAAATCCATGAGGTATCTATCTATATAAAAAACAAACAAAAAAAAACTTCAATTTCCCTCGGATCAATAAAGTATCTATCTATCTATCTATCTATCTATCTATCTATCTATCTATCTATCTATCTATCTATCTATCTATCTATCTATCTATCTATCTATCTATCTATCTATCTATCTATCTATCTATCTATCTATCTATCCACAACAATTTGGTGGATATTCTGGCAAATTTGGCAAGCTCTCTCCTGTTACCCTTCAGAGTCCATCACAATCCATTTGGCGAACTTCTGACTTTCCATCAGATAAAAACTGCAAGTATTTCACAGTTGTGGTTTGATGTGTGCCTTGACGCAATCCTTTTTGAACGTCCAAGTTTCCTGAGCTGGGATGCCCAGCGCAAGTTTGTCTGTGTCTCAACTTAAGAAAAAGCTACGGATCCCATGGGTCCACTTGAAGTGCTCTGGGTTGGGGTTGAAATGTAGAGCAACAAACAAGCTTGGACACTTTGTAGCAAGGTCAGGCACTTCCAGACCCTATGGCAGTATAGGCACTGTCTGACATTGTGGGAGCCTTTGTAACGCTGTTGTTCAGGGACTGTCTAACATTGAAGGACCAAGTCAAAATCCAGGATGCATTGGCCGGGAATCGAACCCGGGCATCCCGCGTGGCAGGCGAGAATTCTACCACTGAACAACCAATGCTTGAGGCAACAGTCCATGGTGGGCCGACGCCCGCGTACAGCGAAAGCATGCGCTACCCACAGCACTTTGCTGGATATTCTGGCAAATTTGGTAAGCTCTGTCCTGTTCCCCTTTGGACTCATTCATAATCCCTTTGATGATCTTCTTACTTTTCATCAAATGAAAACTGCAGGTCTTTCAGGTGCGGATTAAGGTGAGCAGACGTACAGCAAATCCATGAGGTATCTATCTATATAAAAAACAAAACAAAAAAAACTTGAATTTCCCTCAGATCAATAAAGTATCTATCTATCTATCTATCTATCTATCTATCTATCTATCTATCTATCTATCTATCTATCTATCTATCTATCTATCTATCTATCTATCTATCTATCTATCTATCTATCTATCTATCTATCTATCTATCTATCTATCCACAACAATTTGGTGGATATTCTGGCAAATTTGGCAAGCTCTCTCCTGTTACCCTTCAGAGTCCATCACAATCCATTTGGCGAACTTCTGACTTTCCATCAGATAAAAACTGCAAGTATTTCACAGTTGTGGTTTGATGTGTGCCTTGACGCAATCCTTTTTGAACGTCCAAGTTTCCTGAGCTGGGATGCCCAGCGCAAGTTTGTCTGTGTCTCAACTTAAGAAAAAGCTACGGATCCCATGGGTCCACTTGAAGTGCTCTGGGTTGGGGTTGAAATGTAGAGCAACAAACAAGCTTGGACACTTTGTAGCAAGGTCAGGCACTTCCAGACCCTATGGCAGTATAGGCACTGTCTGACATTGTGGGAGCCTTTGTAACGCTGTTGTTCAGGGACTGTCTAACATTGAAGGACCAAGTCAATATCCAGGATGCATTGGCCGGGAATCGAACCCGGGCCTCCCGCGCCAGGGCCGGGAATAGTAGTCTTTAATTTCCTTAACTTTTACCATTCATTCTCTATGGTAGTTCTTATCACTACGGATGTAATATACTTTTGGCCACTATGGAGATTTGGGGGGCGCTGTTTCCCCCGTTTGGTAAATGTAAGGAGACCCCGTTTCTTCAGGTTTGAGTGACAGTCCGACAGTCAGTGCAGGGTCTTCATCACAAAGTGAAGAGAACTCCGTATCAACAGTTTATCGTCACCTTTTTCACAACTTTAATAACATATATCCAACTACTCAAACGTAAGTCTTGCTTGTTTTTTCATCGACTTTATTAACAATCCTCATTTATATCTTAAAACCTGTTTAATGGTAGTTTATTTGAGTTGAGTTGTGTTGACAAACACGAACTATGATTTCTTTTTGCTAAGGGAGCAAGGTGGTACAACATCGGTAACGTTAATGTTATTTTTACACTGATGAAAATAATTCAACTGTAATATTAATGTTATTTTATTGATTATTGACGACTGTAATAAAACAATTTCTCTCCTGCTGATAGTGACAAAAAATCCTTTTTGTTTGAACCTTTCACGGTTTTTTATTCATATAATCATTGTGTCAGGTTAATATTTTGTTTTTATACAACTATAGTTTACATGAAAGATTCAATTGAATTGCCATGAAAAAAACCCACCTATTATAAGGTATCACGTCAAATAATGACTATCTGGTGTGTAAGTGTTATTACCTCGTCATTAAAAATGCAGGTTATTTTATATACATCAGTAACACTGTTGATATAACAGCTTGATTACACTTTGATTAATATAACAAATGTACATTGTGTTCTGCTGTGCACAGGAGATAATGAAGAAGACAGTTGACTTCTTTCCAGGAAGGGCAACAGTGTCCTTCAGGAAGGGTCCGTCAGGCCATGTTCGCCAGGACCCCTCTGACGAGGCCATGAGGATAAAAAAAAAATCCCTCCCTTCAGGACAAGTCCCCTCCTCAAAAACAGGACCAGGTGAGAACCAATGCTCTCACTCTGGTTTTTCAACGTGGAGGCGATGTGTCAGACCGCCAGGAGGTAATGGGCGAGTAAAACTGGAAAAACAGCAGCATCAGAAAAAGATGACCAGGAACTGTTCTGCCTGTGGTCAGCCAAAGTCCAGATATGTTGGGGATGGCTGTTCAGTTCATTTCTTTTATCAGTGCCCAGTTGTAAAGTACTTTTATTGTTCAACGAAGGTTTTTAAGATCTATGAACATGAAGGCCTTAAGAACCCCAGGATGTCCTTTGAGGACTTTGCTGCCTCTCCGTTTTTTGAGCGGTAGCTGGATGCTGCCAAACAGAGGGGGGCAGAATGGAGAAAGGTGGCAGAGCAGAGGGCAAACAGGAAGTCGTCATTGCAGCTGCTGACAGGTCGTCTGTGCAGGTTCTGTCACCAGCCACTAAAACAGGGTCCGAGCAGCCCTCATATACATACATCCTTCCCGGGGGTGCTAGGAAAGTCCATTTACTGCCCCTCCAGAGTGTTCTCCATGTACAGGGCACAGGGCATGGTTAAAGAAATGACCTGGGCAGAGTTTCATCAGTCTGGCTTTCACGACACTGAAAGGGACAGATGGGCTGCAGAAAAGAAACAGTGACTGCTTTTTGCCCCACTATTGTAAATATGTTTATAGCTACAAACCTTGTATATACTACTGTGTATTTCTCTTTGTGTACATTTATTGTTCATATCATTTTGTGTGATTTAGAATTCAGAAAGGTTTTTATAATAGATCTTGTGTGTATAATAAAATATTGTCAAGGCATTTCTGCTTTACTGTATTTTCTTCATATTGGAACTGAAAAGAAACTCACTAAATTTACTTAGGGACTGTTCTTGTACATTTCAGGTCATTGTTATTTACAGGACAGGATATTGTCAAACTGAGATGTACAGTATTTGATTAAAATTGGACTTGATATTGTAATGTAGTAAATAACACTGCAGCAGTATTTGAGGATGTTTCTTACAAGCATTTAGAGGGAAACCGCTATTTATGAAAGAGATGTGTACAATATAGAGAAATATTCTGGTACGAATATTGGTTATTTTGTTTGGGTAGAGTCGGATTCGATCCTGCACCGTCGCGAGGGCCTCCTGGAGCACTGATTTCTCTTCTACGGCTATCTGCGGCCGGCCCCCGCGCCAGGGCCGGGAATAGTAGTCTTTAATTTCCTTAACTTTTACCATTCATTCTCTATGGTAGTTCTTATCACTACGGATGTAATATACTTTTGGCCACTATGGAGATTTGGGGGGCGCTGTTTCCCCCGTTTGGTAAATGTAAGGAGACCCCGTTTCTTCAGGTTTGAGTGACAGTCCGACAGTCAGTGCAGGGTCTTCATCACAAAGTGAAGAGAACTCCGTATCAACAGTTTATCGTCACCTTTTTCACAACTTTAATAACATATATCCAACTACTCAAACGTAAGTCTTGCTTGTTTTTTCATCGACTTTATTAACAATCCTCATTTATATCTTAAAACCTGTTTAATGGTAGTTTATTTGAGTTGAGTTGTGTTGACAAACACGAACTATGATTTCTTTTTGCTAAGGGAGCAAGGTGGTACAACATCGGTAACGTTAATGTTATTTTTACACTGATGAAAATAATTCAACTGTAATATTAATGTTATTTTATTGATTATTGACGACTGTAATAAAACAATTTCTCTCCTGCTGATAGTGACAAAAAATCCTTTTTGTTTGAACCTTTCACGGTTTTTTATTCATATAATCATTGTGTCAGGTTAATATTTTGTTTTTATACAACTATAGTTTACATGAAAGATTCAATTGAATTGCCATGAAAAAAACCCACCTATTATAAGGTATCACGTCAAATAATGACTATCTGGTGTGTAAGTGTTATTACCTCGTCATTAAAAATGCAGGTTATTTTATATACATCAGTAACACTGTTGATATAACAGCTTGATTACACTTTGATTAATATAACAAATGTACATTGTGTTCTGCTGTGCACAGGAGATAATGAAGAAGACAGTTGACTTCTTTCCAGGAAGGGCAACAGTGTCCTTCAGGAAGGGTCCGTCAGGCCATGTTCGCCAGGACCCCTCTGACGAGGCCATGAGGATAAAAAAAAATCCCTCCCTTCAGGACAAGTCCCCTCCTCAAAAACAGGACCAGGTGAGAACCAATGCTCTCACTCTGGTTTTTCAACGTGGAGGCGATGTGTCAGACCGCCAGGAGGTAATGGGCGAGTAAAACTGGAAAAACAGCAGCATCAGAAAAAGATGACCAGGAACTGTTCTGCCTGTGGTCAGCCAAAGTCCAGATATGTTGGGGATGGCTGTTCAGTTCATTTCTTTTATCAGTGCCCAGTTGTAAAGTACTTTTATTGTTCAACGAAGGTTTTTAAGATCTATGAACATGAAGGCCTTAAGAACCCCAGGATGTCCTTTGAGGACTTTGCTGCCTCTCCGTTTTTTGAGCGGTAGCTGGATGCTGCCAAACAGAGGGGGGCAGAATGGAGAAAGGTGGCAGAGCAGAGGGCAAACAGGAAGTCGTCATTGCAGCTGCTGACAGGTCGTCTGTGCAGGTTCTGTCACCAGCCACTAAAACAGGGTCTGAGCAGCCCTCATATACATACATCCTTCCCGGGGGTGCTAGGAAAGTCCATTTACTGCCCCTCCAGAGTGTTCTCCATGTACAGGGCACAGGGCATGGTTAAAGAAATGACCTGGGCAGAGTTTCATCAGTCTGGCTTTCACGACACTGAAAGGGACAGATGGGCTGCAGAAAAGAAACAGTGACTGCTTTTTGCCCCACTATTGTAAATATGTTTATAGCTACAAACCTTGTATATACTACTGTGTATTTCTCTTTGTGTACATTTATTGTTCATATCATTTTGTGTGATTTAGAATTCAGAAAGGTTTTTATAATAGATCTTGTGTGTATAATAAAATATTGTCAAGGCATTTCTGCTTTACTGTATTTTCTTCATATTGGAACTGAAAAGAAACTCACTAAATTTACTTAGGGACTGTTCTTGTACATTTCAGGTCATTGTTATTTACAGGACAGGATATTGTCAAACTGAGATGTACAGTATTTGATTAAAATTGGACTTGATATTGTAATGTAGTAAATAACACTGCAGCAGTATTTGAGGATGTTTCTTACAATCATTTAGAGGGAAACCGCTATTTATGAAAGAGATGTGTACAATATAGAGAAATATTCTGGTACGAATATTGGTTATTTTGTTTGGGTAGAGTCGGATTCGATCCTGCACCGTCGCGAGGGCCTCCTGGAGCACTGATTTCTCTTCTACGGCTATCTGCGGCCGGCCCCCGCGCCAGGGCCGGGAATAGTAGTCTTTAATTTCCTTAACTTTTACCATTCATTCTCTATGGTAGTTCTTATCACTACGGATGTAATATACTTTTGGCCACTATGGAGATTTGGGGGGCGCTGTTTCCCCCGTTTGGTAAATGTAAGGAGACCCCGTTTCTTCAGGTTTGAGTGACAGTCCGACAGTCAGTGCAGGGTCTTCATCACAAAGTGAAGAGAACTCCGTATCAACAGTTTATCGTCACCTTTTTCACAACTTTAATAACATATATCCAACTACTCAAACGTAAGTCTTGCTTGTTTTTTCATCGACTTTATTAACAATCCTCATTTATATCTTAAAACCTGTTTAATGGTAGTTTATTTGAGTTGAGTTGTGTTGACAAACACGAACTATGATTTCTTTTTGCTAAGGGAGCAAGGTGGTACAACATCGGTAACGTTAATGTTATTTTTACACTGATGAAAATAATTCAACTGTAATATTAATGTTATTTTATTGATTATTGACGACTGTAATAAAACAATTTCTCTCCTGCTGATAGTGACAAAAAATCCTTTTTGTTTGAACCTTTCACGGTTTTTTATTCATATAATCATTGTGTCAGGTTAATATTTTGTTTTTATACAACTATAGTTTACATGAAAGATTCAATTGAATTGCCATGAAAAAAACCCACCTATTATAAGGTATCACGTCAAATAATGACTATCTGGTGTGTAAGTGTTATTACCTCGTCATTAAAAATGCAGGTTATTTTATATACATCAGTAACACTGTTGATATAACAGCTTGATTACACTTTGATTAATATAACAAATGTACATTGTGTTCTGCTGTGCACAGGAGATAATGAAGAAGACAGTTGACTTCTTTCCAGGAAGGGCAACAGTGTCCTTCAGGAAGGGTCCGTCAGGCCATGTTCGCCAGGACCCCTCTGACGAGGCCATGAGGATAAAAAAAAATCCCTCCCTTCAGGACAAGTCCCCTCCTCAAAAACAGGACCAGGTGAGAACCAATGCTCTCACTCTGGTTTTTCAACGTGGAGGCGATGTGTCAGACCGCCAGGAGGTAATGGGCGAGTAAAACTGGAAAAACAGCAGCATCAGAAAAAGATGACCAGGAACTGTTCTGCCTGTGGTCAGCCAAAGTCCAGATATGTTGGGGATGGCTGTTCAGTTCATTTCTTTTATCAGTGCCCAGTTGTAAAGTACTTTTATTGTTCAACGAAGGTTTTTAAGATCTATGAACATGAAGGCCTTAAGAACCCCAGGATGTCCTTTGAGGACTTTGCTGCCTCTCCGTTTTTTGAGCGGTAGCTGGATGCTGCCAAACAGAGGGGGGCAGAATGGAGAAAGGTGGCAGAGCAGAGGGCAAACAGGAAGTCGTCATTGCAGCTGCTGACAGGTCGTCTGTGCAGGTTCTGTCACCAGCCACTAAAACAGGGTCTGAGCAGCCCTCATATACATACATCCTTCCCGGGGGTGCTAGGAAAGTCCATTTACTGCCCCTCCAGAGTGTTCTCCATGTACAGGGCACAGGGCATGGTTAAAGAAATGACCTGGGCAGAGTTTCATCAGTCTGGCTTTCACGACACTGAAAGGGACAGATGGGCTGCAGAAAAGAAACAGTGACTGCTTTTTGCCCCACTATTGTAAATATGTTTATAGCTACAAACCTTGTATATACTACTGTGTATTTCTCTTTGTGTACATTTATTGTTCATATCATTTTGTGTGATTTAGAATTCAGAAAGGTTTTTATAATAGATCTTGTGTGTATAATAAAATATTGTCAAGGCATTTCTGCTTTACTGTATTTTCTTCATATTGGAACTGAAAAGAAACTCACTAAATTTACTTAGGGACTGTTCTTGTACATTTCAGGTCATTGTTATTTACAGGACAGGATATTGTCAAACTGAGATGTACAGTATTTGATTAAAATTGGACTTGATATTGTAATGTAGTAAATAACACTGCAGCAGTATTTGAGGATGTTTCTTACAATCATTTAGAGGGAAACCGCTATTTATGAAAGAGATGTGTACAATATAGAGAAATATTCTGGTACGAATATTGGTTATTTTGTTTGGGTAGAGTCGGATTCGATCCTGCACCGTCGCGAGGGCCTCCTGGAGCACTGATTTCTCTTCTACGGCTATCTGCGGCCGGCCCCCGCGTGGCAGGCGAGAATTCTACCACTGAACAACCAATGCTTGAGGCAACAGTCCATGGTGGGCCGACGCCCGCGTACAGCGAAAGCATGCACTACCCACAGCACTTTGCTGGATATTCTGGCAAATTTGGTAAGCTCTGTCCTGTTCCCCTTTGGACTCATTCATAATCCCTTTGATGATCTTCTTACTTTTCATCAAATGAAAACTGCAGGTCTTTCAGGTGCGGATTAAGGTGAGCAGACGTACAGCAAATCCATGAGGTATCTATCTATATAAAAAACAAAAAAAAACAAACTTGAATTTCCCTCGGATCAATAAAGTATCTATCTATCTATCTATCTATCTATCTATCCATCTATCTATCTATCTATCTATCTATCTATCTATCTATCTATCTATCTATCTATCTATCTATCTATCTATATATCTATCTATCTATCTATCTATCTATCTATCCACAACAATTTGGTGGATATTCTGGCAAATTTGGCAAGCTCTCTCCTGTTACCCTTCAGAGTCCATCACAATCCATTTGGCGAACTTCTGACTTTCCATCAGATAAAAACTGCAAGTATTTCACAGTTGTGGTTTGATGTGTGCCTTGACGCAATCCTTTTTGAACGTCCAAGTTTCCTGAGCTGGGATGCCCAGCGCAAGTTTGTCTGTGTCTCAACTTAAGAAAAAGCTACGGATCCCATGGGTCCACTTGAAGTGCTCTGGGTTGGGGTTGAAATGTAGAGCAACAAACAAGCTTGGACACTTTGTAGCAAGGTCAGGCACTTCCAGACCCTATGGCAGTATAGGCACTGTCTGACATTGTGGGAGCCTTTGTAACGCTGTTGTTCAGGGACTGTCTAACATTGAAGGACCAAGTCAAAATCCAGGATGCATTGGCCGGGAATCGAACCCGGGCCTCCCGCGTGGCAGGCGAGAATTCTACCACTGAACAACCAATGCTTGAGGCAACAGTCCATGGTGGGCCGACGCCCGCGTACAGCGAAAGCATGCACTACCCACAGCACTTTGCTGGATATTCTGGCAAATTTGGTAAGCTCTGTCCTGTTCCCCTTTGGACTCATTCATAATCCCTTTGATGATCTTCTTACTTTTCATCAAATGAAAACTGCAGGTCTTTCAGGTGCGGATTAAGGTGAGCAGACGTACAGCAAATCCATGAGGTATCTATCTATATAAAAAACAAAACAAAAACAACTTGAATTTCCCTCGGATCAATAAAGTATCTATCTATCTATCTATCTATCTATCTATCTATCTATCTATCTATCTATCTATCTATCTATCTATCTATCTATCTATCTATCTATCTATCTATCTATCTATCTATCTATCTATCTATCCACAACAATTTGGTGGATATTCTGGCAAATTTGGCAAGCTCTCTCCTGTTACCCTTCAGAGTCCATCACAATCCATTTGGCGAACTTCTGACTTTCCATCAGATAAAAACTGCAAGTATTTCACAGTTGTGGTTTGATGTGTGCCTTGACGCAATCCTTTTTGAACGTCCAAGTTTCCTGAGCTGGGATGCCCAGCGCAAGTTTGTCTGTGTCTCAACTTAAGAAAAAGCTACGGATCCCATGGGTCCACTTGAAGTGCTCTGGGTTGGGGTTGAAATGTAGAGCAACAAACAAGCTTGGACACTTTGTAGCAAGGTCAGGCACTTCCAGACCCTATGGCAGTATAGGCACTGTCTGACATTGTGGGAGCCTTTGTAACGCTGTTGTTCAGGGACTGTCTAACATTGAAGGACCAAGTCAAAATCCAGGATGCATTGGCCGGGAATCGAACCCGGGCCTCCCGCGTGGCAGGCGAGAATTCTACCACTGAACAACCAATGCTTGAGGCAACAGTCCATGGTGGGCCGACGCCCACGTACAGCGAAAGCATGCGCTACCCACAGCACTTTGCTGGATATTCTGGCAAATTTGGTAAGCTCTGTCCTGTTCCCCTTTGGACTCAATCATAATCCCTTTGATGATCTTCTTACTTTTCATCAAATGAAAACTGCAGGTCTTTCAGGTGCGGATTAAGGTGAGCAGACGTACAGCAAATCCATGAGGTATCTATCTATATAAAAAACAAAACAAAAGCAACTTGAATTTCCCTCGGATCAATAAAGTATCTATCTATCTATCTATCTATCTATCTATCTATCTATCTATCTATCTATCTATCTATCTATCTATCTATCTATCTATCTATCTATCTATCTATCTATCTATCTATCTATCTATCTATCTATCTATCTATCTATCTATCTATCTATCTATCTATCTATCTATCTATCTATCCACAACAATTTGGTGGATATTCTGGCAAATTTGGCAAGCTCTCTCCTGTTACCCTTCAGAGTCCATAACAATCCATTTGGCGAACTTCTGACTTTCCATCAGATAAAAACTGCAAGTATTTCACAGTTGTGGTTTGATGTGTGCCTTGACGCAATCCTTTTTGAACGTCCAAGTTTCCTGAGCTGGGATGCCCAGCGCAAGTTTGTCTGTGTCTCAACTTAAGAAAAAGCTACGTATCCCATGGGTCCACTTGAAGTGCTCTGGGTTGGGGTTGAAATGTAGAGCAACAAACAAGCTTGGACACTTTGTAGCAAGGTCAGGCACTTCCAGACCCTATGGCAGTATAGGCACTGTCTGACATTGTGGGAGCCTTTGTAACGCTGTTGTTCAGGGACTGTCTAACATTGAAGGACCAAGTCAAAATCCAGGATGCATTGGCCGGGAATCGAACCCGGGCCTCCCGCGTGGCAGGCGAGAATTCTACCACTGAACAACCAATGCTTGAGGCAACAGTCCATGGTGGGCCGACGCCCGCGTACAGCGAAAGCATGCGCTACCCACAGTACTTTGCTGGATATTCTGGCAAATTTGGTAAGCTCTGTCCTGTTCCCCTTTGGACTCATTCATAATCCCTTTGATGATCTTCTTACTTTTCATCAAATGAAAACTGCAGGTCTTTCAGGTGCGGATTAAGGTGAGCAGACGTACAGCAAATCCATGAGGTATCTATCTATATAAAAAACAAAAAAAAAAAAACTTCAATTTCCCTCGGATCAATAAAGTATCTATCTATCTATCTATCTATCTATCTATCTATCTATCTATCTATCTATCTATCTATCTATCTATCTATCTATCTATCTATCTATCTATCTATCTATCTATCTATCCACAACAATTTGGTGGATATTCTGGCAAATTTGGCAAGCTCTCTCCTGTTACCCTTCAGAGTCCATCACAATCCATTTGGCGAACTTCTGACTTTCCATCAGATAAAAACTGCAAGTATTTCACAGTTGTGGTTTGATGTGTGCCTTGACGCAATCCTTTTTGAACGTCCAAGTTTCCTGAGCTGGGATGCCCAGCGCAAGTTTGTCTGTGTCTCAACTTAAGAAAAAGCTACGGATCCCATGGGTCCACTTGAAGTGCTCTGGGTTGGGGTTGAAATGTAGAGCAACAAACAAGCTTGGACACTTTGTAGCAAGGTCAGGCACTTCCAGACCCTATGGCAGTATAGGCACTGTCTGACATTGTGGGAGCCTTTGTAACGCTGTTGTTCAGGGACTGTCTAACATTGAAGGACCAAGTCAAAATCCAGGATGCATTGGCCGGGAATCGAACCCGGGCCTCCCGCGTGGCAGGCGAGAATTCTACCACTGAACAACCAATGCTTGAGGCAACAGTCCATGGTGGGCCGACGCCCGCGTACAGCGAAAGCATGCACTACCCACAGCACTTTGCTGGATATTCTGGCAAATTTGGTAAGCTCTGTCCTGTTCCCCTTTGGACTCAATCATAATCCCTTTGATGATCTTCTTACTTTTCATCAAATGAAAACTGCAGGTCTTTCAGGTGCGGATTAAGGTGAGCAGACGTACAGCAAATCCATGAGGTATCTATCTATATAAAAAACAAAACAAAAGCAACTTGAATTTCCCTCGGATCAATAAAGTATCTATCTATCTATCTATCTATCTATCTATCTATCTATCTATCTATCTATCTATCTATCTATCTATCTATCTATCTATCCACAACAATTTGGTGGATATTCTGGCAAATTTGGCAAGCTCTCTCCTGTTACCCTTCAGAGTCCATAACAATCCATTTGGCGAACTTCTGACTTTCCATCAGATAAAAACTGCAAGTATTTCACAGTTGTGGTTTGATGTGTGCCTTGACGCAATCCTTTTTGAACGTCCAAGTTTCCTGAGCTGGGATGCCCAGCGCAAGTTTGTCTGTGTCTCAACTTAAGAAAAAGCTACGTATCCCATGGGTCCACTTGAAGTGCTCTGGGTTGGGGTTGAAATGTAGAGCAACAAACAAGCTTGGACACTTTGTAGCAAGGTCAGGCACTTCCAGACCCTATGGCAGTATAGGCACTGTCTGACATTGTGGGAGCCTT
This sequence comes from Symphodus melops, assembly GCF_947650265.1. NCBI lineage: Eukaryota > Metazoa > Chordata > Actinopteri > Labriformes > Labridae > Symphodus > Symphodus melops. Next base: position 22,787,541 of record NC_136691.1, read on the forward strand.
TGTAACGCTGTTGTTCAGGGACTGTCTAACATTGAAGGACCAAGTCAAAATCCAGGATGCATTGGCCGGGAATCGAACCCGGGCCTCCCGCGTGGCAGGCGAGAATTCTACCACTGAACAACCAATGCTTGAGGCAACAGTCCATGGTGGGCCGACGCCCGCGTACAGCGAAAGCATGCGCTACCCACAGTACTTTGCTGGATATTCTGGCAAATTTGGTAAGCTCTGTCCTGTTCCCCTTTGGACTCATTCATAATCCCTTTGATGATCTTCTTACTTTTCATCAAATGAAAACTGCAGGTCTTTCAGGTGCGGATTAAGGTGAGCAGACGTACAGCAAATCCATGAGGTATCTATCTATATAAAAAACAAAAAAAAAAAAACTTCAATTTCCCTCGGATCAATAAAGTATCTATCTATCTATCTATCTATCTATCTATCTATCTATCTATCTATCTATCTATCTATCTATCTATCTATCTATCTATCTATCTATCTATCTATCTATCATCTATCTATCTATCTATCTATCTATCTATCTATCTATCTATCTATCTATCTATCTATCCACAACAATTTGGTGGATATTCTGGCAAATTTGGCAAGCTCTCTCCTGTTACCCTTCAGAGTCCATCACAATCCATTTGGCGAACTTCTGACTTTCCATCAGATAAAAACTGCAAGTATTTCACAGTTGTGGTTTGATGTGTGCCTTGACGCAATCCTTTTTGAACGTCCAAGTTTCCTGAGCTGGGATGCCCAGCGCAAGTTTGTCTGTGTCTCAACTTAAGAAAAAGCTACGGATCCCATGGGTCCACTTGAAGTGCTCTGGGTTGGGGTTGAAATGTAGAGCAACAAACAAGCTTGGACACTTTGTAGCAAGGTCAGGCACTTCCAGACCCTATGGCAGTATAGGCACTGTCTGACATTGTGGGAGCCTTTGTAACGCTGTTGTTCAGGGACTGTCTAACATTGAAGGACCAAGTCAAAATCCAGGATGCATTGGCCGGGAATCGAACCCGGGCCTCCCGCGTGGCAGGCGAGAATTCTACCACTGAACAACCAATGCTTGAGGCAACAGTCCATGGTGGGCCGACGCCCGCGTACAGCGAAAGCATGCGCTACCCACAGCACTTTGCTGGATATTCTGGCAAATTTGGTAAGCTCTGTCCTGTTCCCCTTTGGACTCATTCATAATCCCTTTGATGATCTTCTTACTTTTCATCAAATGAAAACTGCAGGTCTTTCAGGTGCGGATTAAGGTGAGCAGACGTACAGCAAATCCATGAGGTATCTATCTATATAAAAAACAAAAAAAAAAAAACTTCAATTTCCCTCGGATCAATAAAGTATCTATCTATCTATCTATCTATCTATCTATCTATCTATCTATCTATCTATCTATCTATCTATCTATCTATCTATCTATCTATCTATCTATCTATCTATCTATCCACAACAATTTGGTGGATATTCTGGCAAATTTGGCAAGCTCTCTCCTGTTACCCTTCAGAGTCCATCACAATCCATTTGGCGAACTTCTGACTTTCCATCAGATAAAAACTGCAAGTATTTCACAGTTGTGGTTTGATGTGTGCCTTGACGCAATCCTTTTTGAACGTCCAAGTTTCCTGAGCTGGGATGCCCAGCGCAAGTTTGTCTGTGTCTCAACTTAAGAAAAAGCTACGGATCCCATGGGTCCACTTGAAGTGCTCTGGGTTGGGGTTGAAATGTAGAGCAACAAACAAGCTTGGACACTTTGTAGCAAGGTCAGGCACTTCCAGACCCTATGGCAGTATAGGCACTGTCTGACATTGTGGGAGCCTTTGTAACGCTGTTGTTCAGGGACTGTCTAACATTGAAGGACCAAGTCAAAATCCAGGATGCATTGGCCGGGAATCGAACCCGGGCCTCCCGCGTGGCAGGCGAGAATTCTACCACTGAACAACCAATGCTTGAGGCAACAGTCCATGGTGGGCCGACGCCCGCGTACAGCGAAAGCATGCGCTACCCACAGCACTTTGCTGGATATTCTGGCAAATTTGGTAAGCTCTGTCCTGTTCCCCTTTGGACTCATTCATAATCCCTTTGATGATCTTCTTACTTTTCATCAAATGAAAACTGCAGGTCTTTCAGGTGCGGATTAAGGTGAGCAGACGTACAGCAAATCCATGAGGTATCTATCTATATAAAAAACAAAAAAAAAAAAACTTCAATTTCCCTCGGATCAATAAAGTATCTATCTATCTATCTATCTATCTATCTATCTATCTATCTATCTATCTATCTATCTATCTATCTATCTATCTATCTATCTATCTATCTATCTATCTATCTATCTATCTATCTATCTATCTATCTATCTATCTATCTATCCACAACAATTTGGTGGATATTCTGGCAAATTTGGCAAGCTCTCTCCTGTTACCCTTCAGAGTCCATCACAATCCATTTGGCGAACTTCTGACTTTCCATCAGATAAAAACTGCAAGTATTTCACAGTTGTGGTTTGATGTGTGCCTTGACGCAATCCTTTTTGAACGTCCAAGTTTCCTGAGCTGGGATGCCCAGCGCAAGTTTGTCTGTGTCTCAACTTAAGAAAAAGCTACGGATCCCATGGGTCCACTTGAAGTGCTCTGGGTTGGGGTTGAAATGTAGAGCAACAAACAAGCTTGGACACTTTGTAGCAAGGTCAGGCACTTCCAGACCCTATGGCAGTATAGGCACTGTCTGACATTGTGGGAGCCTTTGTAACGCTGTTGTTCAGGGACTGTCTAACATTGAAGGACCAAGTCAAAATCCAGGATGCATTGGCCGGGAATCGAACCCGGGCCTCCCGCGGTTGAGAATTGTTTAGCTGAAAGGCCCTAAACGGTTTTTCATTCATTCTCTATGGTAGTGCTAAACCACTACGGATGTAATATACTTTTGGCTTCTTGGCGCTGTCCCGAGTGTATTTCAGGATTCGCGCAGCCTCAGAATCTTTTATTCGCCTCTAACCTCGGTGGAAACAAGACGACATTCTCTTTTTTCAATTTCTTCACGGAGTTATCATTAACCGAAGGTAAGAGACTTTGTTTGGCATACATTTTGGTCAATTTATGGAATCAAGGTTTTATTTAGCAGGTAGTTTGTATAGGCCTGTGTAACGTAGCCGTCAGTATGTGGCAGAACTTCGGCAACTTTCCTCTCAGACAATTTTGGTGTAATAACGGGATAAATGATGAATGAATATGGGCATTATTAAATAGCATGTATTCAGTTCTCATGTTTTTGATTTTTGAATTTTGATAATATCTTGACAGCTCTTTCCCACTTTACCGACACTGACTCTGTGTCACCTCTCAGAGCCCGCGCGGGGCTCATTTCTCTTGGTGAAATTAATCGCCAAATCCTTAAAAAACTCTCCAATTTAAATATGTATAGTTTTCATGTCATTCATTATGTGTTATTATGACAACCAATCGTGGTAGTCCGTTTCTAATGTTGCGGTAAAGTTACCTCAGTACCGCTCACTTGGTCTATAGAGAAGAGCATACATAGCTCGTAGTTATAAATTACTTTGCCTGTGTTGTAAATACGCGATAATGATGAATGAACATATTTTATATTTTTGTGTACAGTTACGGTTTACATGTCATTTAATATTGGTAGCCCGTATATGTTGCCGTAGGCCAACGTAACGAGACGGGCTACTGGCTTGTATGTAGCCTACAGTAGTTAGAAATGGTCAAATAAAAGTTTAATCATGAATGAACATGATCGTTATATGTATTATTACGCATAGTTTTTGTGTCATAATGTCAAATATTATGGTCAGTCGGTTTCTGACAATGTGTTGAAGAGTTAACATTGCCTCAGTATCGCTTACTTCTTAAGAGACTGATACTACCAGCTTATTATAACATTATCTTTTAAGTGGTGCCATAGAGTAAACTTTTATCAGTTACACTATAGTTGTAACACAGGTGCTTAGGCACACGCACAAACAGGGTCCCCCCCCCCCTCACATCCTGTACTTTTCCACTCCTGATGCTCCCCCACCTTCTTACCCTTTAGATCTCAAGCAGACACTCAGATGCACAAACACACACACACACACACACACACACACACACACACATACCTCCCTTGGCTCCCAGAGTAGGGGACGATCAAAAAGGTGTGAAAAACCATTGTCTTCTTCACCTTGTGAACTTTTTCCTAAAGATCCAAGATCTTCAGAGAAGTTTTGCAGCACTAAGATGTTTAGTTGGTCACTTTGTTGAGTGAGATTATAGCATGTGATTGAGAAAACTGTAGTATTTTTTCACAAACACCTTCTCAAAGTATTTCATTATAATAACCTAAAATTCTATCATTTTCTTCTATTAGGTAAAGATGCACAAGAAAATGTCGTTCTTTCCCGGGAAAGTCTGTGTTGTGTTCCGCAAGGGACCACTCGGATTTCTCCTCCAGGAGCCATCAGTGGAAGCCAGGAGAATTAAGGAGGACTCCAGTCTGCAGGACAAGTCTGCGCCCATACGGAAAGACCTTGTTCATCAAAATGCTCTGACTGTGGTCCGTCAGAGAGGAGGGGACGCCTCAGACCGAACAGAGGTGCTGGGAGACTACATCCTGCAGTTTGGAAAATATAAAGGGAAGTCTTTCAGGTGGCTTTTGGAAAATGACATTGGGTACACGATGTATCTTATTAAGAACTTGCAGAAGGAGGAAGCGTCAGGAGTCAGTGTGACTGAAGGGCATAACAAGGACAGCCTACAGTCCTTTGTCAATTACTCCCTGAGTTTTGCTGAGATCCAGTCTCTCCTAACCTATGAGTCCAGTGGAGGGGGTCATGTGGCAGCCTCATTGGAAGATGACCAACTGGTTGGCTTTGGTACTCGAGCCAAGAGCACCTGGAAGGAGATATGGGACAGCAGAGCTGATGGCTATGCAACCTTTATTTTGGGGAAGAGCTGTGTCCCAGGTACACGCATGTTCAAGCTGCAGCAGTACCTGCAGAAGAGGCAGCAGTCGGACTCTGCTTCCCCACCTGCACAACCTGCTTTAAGGGTCCCCAAACCCCTGGGTAAATTAATTCATTTATATTTTTATAGGCAGTTCTTGATGACATTACAAATGCTTATCATTCATATTTTTATTTGCCATTTCTGATGACTTGTGACTAATACTTTTAACTTATCCTAATTTATGTGAACTTGTACTTTTTTTGTACCCTGTAATTTTTGTCTGGACCACAGCAATGGATGAGGATGAAGAGCTTGAGAGCGCGATGATGAGCATGAAGTCCTCTGAAAGAGAAGTGAAGACCTGTAAGTACCCTTTTATTACATTGACTGATTGATGTCAGAACTTACAGTGGCAAACTCTGTGTTACGTCTGATTTCCCATTTTCTGTTTGTAACCAGCTGCTGCCATACCAGGAGTTTCCCCAGGATCAAAGACAGGTTTTTAAATAATAGAATTCAGTACAGGAGTACGATTCTTTTACATGATGCATCCCCCCTCAACATTGAACCTGTATTTAATGAATTTCTTCGTGTTGTATGTGTTCTGGCCATGTTCCGGCTGTGTTCCATTAATAATACTGTTAGCTGCCATTAGACTTGCCGTCCTAAGGACTATGAATTGATCACTTCGATGAGGGTAAGTAAGCATTCTGTTTTCAATGCATGTTTTATGAACAAACAAATATATTGGGCATAACATTGGGCACTAATACTTGAATGCATGCTTGTTCATTAAGTCATAAAGCTCCTCCTGCTTAGACTAGAGAGTAGTGATTAGTATTGTTTGTTCGTCAATTTAACATTTCAAGATTTTGAAAATCAGGAGAAGTAAAGTTTGACAATTTAAGTTCCTACTAACACCAGCACTTGCATTGTGAATTTGGAAATGACTGATCATTTTGTCTATCTTAGTTCCTTCTGCGGCGCTGTCCAAACCCCTGCCCAACATTACCACTACAGTTCAGGCATCACAAGGTGGAGGTAAACATACTGTAATACTGTTCATAAATCAGACTCAGGTTCTAAACTAGCTTCATTAGTAATGTATCTTCACACACAAGATTTATGTTGGATAAAAAAGATAATAACAATTGCATGATTAAGTGTGTGACTGTAAAATAATAAATGATGAGCATATTAACTTTCCTGTAGCTGCATCAGTGTCACCGGGTGTGAAAAGGAAGACACCTGTGCCCCTTCCACCAGAGCTGGCCTTCCTAGTCAAGGAGACTACTGGTACCACAAAACCAGAGAGGCCTGAGTCAAAACCAGGTACAGTATGTTTCCATTTAACTGTATGGCTGATGTTCAATTACAAATCTGCTTAACACGCAGCTGACGTAACTGAGAATAATCAATCAATCAATCAATCAATCAATCAATCAATCTTTATTTATATAGCGTCAATTCAGGCCGTCCTCGGGGGGTGGGGGGTGGGGGGGGTGTTTGGGCAGGCCATCCTCACCAACAGTCCCAAGGAACCTAAGAGAGCTCAGGAGCTCCCAGAAAAGGGAGAGGTTAGAATATAAAGATAGTGACAAGCAGTAATAATGTTCACAATCTCTTTATATTTTGTCATTATTTCTTTATGTTTATTGCCTTTACAAATACATAACAGAAAGACTCCTTGTACTCCTTTTCAGGACCCAGCACAAGTGCTGCTCCCAGCACAAGTGCTGCTCCCACCTCTGCCAAAGAAGAACCCAGTCTTGAAGACAGTGTTGAAGATGGTAAGAATGTACAGAATGTAAACATTCCCTCCGTTGTCTGAACTTCTGACACTGAGATGTTGTGTTAATTGTTCTCTAAAGTGTTCACGCTAACTATGCAACCTTTAATAATTATCACAGCCAAACAAATAATAATTTTTTTGTGTCCTGCCATCCTTCTTTTTTTAAATCCCAGTTCCCTCAACTCAGCCTCCTGTTCCTGTTCCTGTGCCTGTGCCCGGGCCTGATCGTGATATGAGCAGCTGGAACTGTTCTCAGCACCAGAAGCTCTGGATGAGGACAGAGCTTCAGGATCTCGGACTGTGGCCTGGGTCTCGTCCACTGCGTAATCCAGGGAACGCCATTTCATTGTTGCGGCTTCCTCCACAACCTGAGCTTATAGATTCTGTGGCTGAGCTCCCATCCCCTAACTTCTTTCAGCTCCACCCATTTTTTATTTGGAAACCTGAGAGTGACATTATGATCAGGCTGAGGAACAATTACATCCTGCCCTGTCTCCATGGCTGTCCTAGTCCACAGGTGGTCTCTGCAGGGGTGGGCAGGCCTCGAGTGATTGTTGGCACCAGCGGTCAATATTTCATCCTCTCCTCACGACTCTGCTGCAAGGCTTGCCGAAAGACCTGGTTTGCTGACAGTCCGCGATGGCTGGAGAAACTGCCCAAGCGCTTCACCAACCTTCTGCCTGCATTCCTGACTTACAAGAAGGCCATCTGCAAGTCTGTGATGGATGAGCTGAGGCGCACTGGCAAGTCACCAACTGATATGGCCAACCAGGTGAATGAGCTCATGCACCTCAAGTATGAGCGAGCTCACCTGGCATACCTGCATGCCATAGAAACTGTCAGAGATGCTGAGGTCGGAGTGTATGGTCAGAGGACCATTGGGCAGTTCCTGAGAAGGGAAAACCAGCCACGGGCTTTCGGGCCATACAACAACACAGATGGCTGGGGTGGAGTCTCTGTGTCTGGTTTTTACTTGACTGACTGCCTGCTGGAGGAGTTTAAACGTCAAGAGCCAGCTATGTCCAGGCTCCTCCAGGGAACATTTGGAAGAGTCTTCAGGTCTGACCACACCAGGAAAGTGGCAAGGAAGGTGACCTTAGCCTCTTGGGTCATGTCCAGTTATGCTGTCATGAATGAAAACTGGCTCATTGTTTCCTGGGTGATGGTTCAGTCTGAGACAGAGAGGTCCCTGGAGCCAATGTACCAGGGGTTGGCCAAGAGGTACAGCAACGCTGGAGTGGAAAAGGCAGGCTACCACTGGATGGACAGGTGAGCACAGCCATCTTATGTTTTCATAATCCAATTCAAAATTGTTTTTCTGTCATTAACAAAGATAAAGATTTTAATTGAATTTCTTTTCTTAAATGTTTTTATTAATTGTCTTTTTGTGCCTTACATAAGGGATTGCTGTGCTGCATTCAAGATCCCTGACTGCATCCCTGATGAACATCTGCACTGGGACGCATGGAAGACCACCCCGTCAATTGTTGCTGGAGCGACCTCTGGTGGGCAGTTAAACAACTGTGCCTCACGGTCACATTACAACAACAACATTGTTGTAAAACTGGACTTGTTTCATTGTCTGAGGCGCTTTTCACGGGGGTGCACCTCCGAGCATCACTCTCTGTACGGTACCTTCTGTCAGCTCCTCTCTGCTGCCTTCTCTGTTGTCGATCAGGCAGACCTAAAGAGGCTCCAGGATGCCTATAGGTTCTGTGGTATTCATCCAGCGAATCCCACGAAACAACATATACGGGAGCACTGCAGGATTAAGATACCGCATCCAACAGAGCTGCTGGACAGAGTGGAGAGAGTCCTGAGTCACTTTCACCTGGCCACGGACCCCAACAATGTCCCACTCTTCAAGCCGTCCATGCTGAAGACGTGGCGAGTGCAGAGAGTGCACATTCTCCGTGGTTGCCTCAGTGACCCTGAACTCTCCGAGGGCATAATGTACAGGTACGGAGGAACTCTGCAGTTGAACCACGTACCTGGTGAAGGTGCCAAAGTCCCCATCTGGATCCCTGTCAGAGGCACATCGCAGCAGGAAGGGTACCATTTCCACCAGGCTCACTGGGTCACTGGCACTCATGTCTCCCCTGAATTATTCCAGGCCCAGGGCATGACGGGGGTGGCACGGTGGAACTACCAGCGGCTGGTCGACCTTAAACAGCCAGGTGTCGTCCTCCCTGCTGTCTTTGACCCAGCTTTGATGTGCGAGCTAAATGCTGCTTCCACAAAAGTCACAGGGAAGGAGAAGTATGCTGCATTTCTCCTCTCCGACAGGGACACTGGAGAGAGGTTTGGCCTTCAGTACAGTGAGCCAGGCTGTCGTCCGGTCCCACTGGACTGGGACAAGCACAGAACTCAAAAGAGAGATGAGCCTGCTGCTCTTGTGCCTCCGCCCCCACTGCAAACACCTGCTGCCCCTGCTGAGGATGTAGCTCCAGACGTGGCGCCTCCCTCGAGTTGGACACTGCCCAGGGGCGTGGCAAATCCTGGACCAGCACCACCCGTCCGCCATCCGCTCTCTGCTGGTGCACTGCCAAAGCAGGAGAGGAAATCAGAAGAAGTCCAGGATCCTCCAGCAGCAATGAGTATGTCAGAATCAGAAAAAACATATTAATCACCTGTGGAAATTCAGACATTACATTTACACCATATATAATAGGAAAAACAGGAATATATTTAGAAATATGACTAAAACAAGAAATACACACAATACATTAAGCAATGAGCAGTAAATAAAGCCATGTACTGAATAGAAGTATTGTATATGTAAAACATATATTCACATAACAAAGTAAATGTACTTTTTTGGATATATGATTCAACATCATATTGTTATTTAATAACTTGATTAACTGATGAACTATTATTGCTTTATGTGTTCCAGAAATCTCACATGCCCTGCCCCTGCCTCTGAGTTCCTCACCAAGGAGTGCCCGCACTGGTCCCAAAAAAACTGGTGGACGAGTTTTTGTGCTGGACCACACACGCTGGACAGCTCCCATGAAAGTAGCTATTGACAACTTGCTACAGAAACACCATGGAGAGAAGGACCTCCTGAAGCTTGTGGATCAAGATTATGCAGTCATGGTCCATCAGTCAGCCACAGATCCAAACAGCTTGCTACACCCCACAACCAGGCTGCACATTTCTCGTTATGTGAAGCACCTGGCAAAACTGCTGAACACCAGTTCTTCTTTAAATACAAGCCAGGAAAAAGTTTTGGACACTCAGCAGCTGTGGCATTCTTTAACAGAGGGGAGTGAGACGGCTAGTGTTCCTGTGGTCACCATGGAGGCAGCTGTTGTCAACCTCCCCAAAACTGCCCTGCCCACACCTCTAACCCAAGGCTCCCTTGAGAAAATTGTGGAGGGCATCTTGGAAAAGCAGCAGCAGCAACAACAACAACAACAACAGCACCAGCCAGAGCAGAAGAAAAGGCAGACAAAGACATGTCTTGCCTGTGGACAGCCCAAGTCTCGATACGAGACTGATGGATCCACCATCCACCACTTTTTTCAACAGGGGCCTGTTCGTTATTTCTACTGCTCAAAGAAGGTGCATCAAAGTTATGCTGCTGAGGGACTTTCTGATGCAATGATGCCCTTTGAGCAGTTTGCAAAAACTGATTTCTTTTCCGAAGGGAGCTGGAGGAAACCAAAAAAAGGGTGGAGGATAAGGTGGAGAAAAAAAGGAAAAGACCAGACCCCCATCAAACTGGCCGCCTCTGCAGATTCTGTCACCTGGAACTGAAACAGGGGCCGAACAGCCCACACATCCATTCGAACTTCCCAGGAGTGGCAGGAAAATACATCTACTGCCCTTCTAAAGTGTACTCTTTGTACAAGGATAAGGGCATGACCAATGAGATGAGCTGGAAAGACTTTCAGGCATCTCCATTCTATGTGCTAGAGAGACAAAGATGGGTGGATGAAAAGAAGCACTAATTGCCTTCTTTGTAATTATTTTATTTGGATTAGATGTATGTATATATGTAAATAAATAGTTTTGACAAGCAAGTTTTAATGTTATGTCAGATGTTATGTATGTTATGTCTCAAATATGTGCTTGACTTTGTCTGAATAAAAATGTTCACCTCTACTGCTGCTGGTTCACCAGCATGGACATTTCAGTGCTGTTTCATACTTTTATATTACTTATTAGAACGTGTGCATGATTTCATCTGTACAGAAAACCAGAAAATCAGTGATATATTCAGATCTTAGTAAATATCAATAAATAAAAAATTAAAACTAAAATGATTTTCAATATTAAACAATGTGTTTCACTGGAAAAACTGCAAGATATCAACAACTGAAGTATCTTTCGTGAATTACAATCATCCTCAATCTCATCTCTAATGTCTCAGTGGGGCTTTGAACCCACACCTCTAAGTAAGCGTTTGAACACCGTAGCTTAATAAAATGGACGCATCCCATTGGCTGGTTTTATGTTCCTTCCTATTGGCTGATTTTATCTTGCTTCTTATTGGCTGATTGTCCGTCACAGCTATCCGCAACCGGCCAGATGTGGTGAGGTGAGGAAAGGTTAACTCTCCCTAACTCATGAGAGAAAAAACAAAGGAAATGGACCAAGGAGAAGAGATTCATATGTAGTCAGCAAAAAAAAAAACAACCCTGAGAAACTGCTGTTGTCGGAGTGAAATTGTTAGTCCCTGTCAGTTGTATTTACTATCAATCCCCACACAACGCTTTACGCAGTGCGCCTAACGTTGTGAGGTTGCCTGAGCGTTGGACTGGGCATTGTCTGATTGTTACACTCCTAGCAATCTTAGAGCGACAGACAATATTTCTGGACCTCGACACAAGCTTTGAAGGACATCCTGGCCATGACTTCCCATTGGGTGTGTTGGTCATATATAACGATGCGACCAGCTACTCCCCACACCAGCATGGAGTTGGGGTGGCGAGACGACATTTTCCACCTGATTGCTCCCTGCGGTCCAGATATGTTCTGAGAGATTAACACAAGGCTGTGTAGTCATCAGATGAGAGCAGATAGGTTCCAAGTTTGCCTCTTGACCCATGCCCAGCAACTTTTTTGCTCTCAACTAGATGGACTTCTTGCATAATTAGAAACCTCGTTCCCGAAAATGCCATGGGTAATTGCTATTGGGCTACAACAGGTGGCCAGAATGCCCCTGAAAAGAGAGATGCTGTCCCTGCATGAGGATTCAGCAATCAGGCGGACATGTCCGCCAAAGACAATGATCCACAGCGCAAAGACATCGCTAACATGTTTCCGCCCGGTTTCGAGCCGGGGACCTTTCACGTGTTAGGCAAACGTGATAACCACTACACTACGGAAACTGACAAAAGCCTTCTTGTGGTCATTTTCCCATGTAGTTGACCTGCTTTCTGAACTCCAACGCTTTCAATGCTGGACAACTGGTTTTTCAGAGTTGACTTTTCTACCCACTGATGGTTATTCACCAAGAAAAACAAGACTTCCAAGCAATTCCAGTCCAATGTGTTCACTGTGTTTAAGGTCAACTCAGCATTTGACGTTTGGACAAAGTTGAGTTAGCCATAGATCCTCAGGGGGCAACAAAATGCACCACGTTGTTTCCGCCCGGTTTCGGACCAGGGACCTTTCGCGTGTGAGGCGAACGTGATAACCACTACGCTACGGAAACTGCTTGGTGCGTGAGCCATGTGATTCCTCACATGTACTCAATCACTGTCAACAGCTGATGCCGCAGCGGGAGGACTTCCTTGGTCCATTTCCTTTGTTTTTTCTCCCATGAGTTAGGGAGAGTTAACCTTTCCTCACCTCACCACATCTGGAGAGTTGGGCCAGCTTGAAGCCCCTTTCTTAGGTGGCAAACATTGGGCTGCCGGTAAGAAGCATAACACTCCCCCTCGGGGAATCCAACCCCGGTCTTCCGCGTGACAGGCGGAGATACTGTCCACTATACTAACGAGGACTTGGGCTTGTCTCCTTTTGGCTTGTGATCGGTCAGATGGCGGTGATCTGGCATTTACCAGCCGGTCCAGTAGGCAGAGTTGTGCAGACAGTGTTAAGTGGTTAAGGTCCCACAAATGTTGGGCTAAGTCCTCCCGCTGCTGCATCAGCTGTCGACAGTGATGGAGTACATGTGAGGAATCACATGGCTCACGCACCAAGCAGTTTCCGTAGTGTAGTGGTTATCACGTTCGCCTCACACGCGAAAGGTCCCCGGTCCGAAACCGGGCGGAAACAACGTGGTGCATTTTGTTGCCCCCTGAGGATCTATGGCTAACTCAACTTTGTCCAAACGTCAAATGCTGAGTTGACCTTAAACACAGTGAACACATTGGACTGGAATTGCTTGGAAGTCTTGTTTTTCTTGGTGAATAACCATCAGTGGGTAGAAAAGTCAACTCTGAAAAACCAGTTGTCCAGCATTGAAAGCGTTGGAGTTCAGAAAGCAGGTCAACTACATGGGAAAATGACCACAAGAAGGCTTTTGTCAGTTTCCGTAGTGTAGTGGTTATCACGTTTGCCTAACACGCGAAAGGTCCCGGGCTCGAAACCGGGCGGAAACATGTTAGCGATGTCTTTGCGCTGTGGATCATTGTCTTTGGCGGACATGTCCGCCTGATTGCTGAATCCTCATGCAGGGACAGCATCTCTCTTTTCAGGGGCATTCTGGCCACCTGTTGTAGCCCAATAGCAATTACCCATGGCATTTTCGGGAACGAGGTTTCTAATTATGCAAGAAGTCCATCTAGTTGAGAGCAAAAAAGTTGCTGGGCATGGGTCAAGAGGCAAACTTGGAACCTATCTGCTCTCATCTGATGACTACACAGCCTTGTGTGACCAACACACCCAATGGGAAGTCATGGCCAGGATGTCCTTCAAAGCTTGTGTCGAGGTCCAGAAATATTGTCTGTCGCTCTAAGATTGCTAGGAGTGTAACAATCAGACAATGCCCAGTCCAATGCTCAGGCAACCTCACAACGTTAGGCGCACTGCGTAAAGCGTTGTGTGGGGATTGATAGTAAATACAACTGACAGGGACTAACAATTTCACTCCGACAACAGCAGTTTCTCAGGGTTTTTTTTTTTTTGCTGACTACATATGAATCTCTTCTCCTTGGTCCATTTCCTTTGTTTTTTCTCTCATGAGTTAGGGAGAGTTAACCTTTCCTCACCTCACCACATCTGGAGAGTTGGGCCAGCTTGAAGCCCCTTTCTTAGGTGGCAAACATTGGGCTGCCGGTAGGAAGCATAACACTCCCCGTCGGGGAATCGAACCCCGGTCTTCCGCGCCAGGGCCGTGAATAGTAGTCCTTAATTTCCTTAACTTTTACCATTCATTCTCTATGGTAGTTCTTATCACTACGGATGTAATATACTTTTGGCCACTATGGAGATTTGGGGGGCGCTGTTTCACCCGTTTGGTAAAGGTAAGGAGACCCCGTTTCTTCGGTTTGAGTGACAGTCCGACAGTCAGTGCAGGATCTTCATCACAAAATGAAGAGAACTCCGTATCAACAGTTTATCGTCAGCTTTTTCACAACTTTAATAACATATATCCAACTACTCAAACGTAAGTCTTGCTTGTTTTCTCATAGACTTTATAAACAATCCTCATTTATATCTTAAAACCTGTTTAATGGTAGTTTATTTGATGATTTCATTTTGCTAAAGTAGCAAGGTGGTACAACATCGGTAACGTTCATGTTATTTTACACTGTTGAAAATAACTTGTTAGCTGTAATATTAATGTTATTTCATTGATTATTGACGACTGTAATAAAACAATTTCTCTCCTGCTGATAGTGACAAAAAAATCCTTTTTGTTTGAACCTTTCACGGTTTTTTACTCATATAATCATTGTGTCATGTTAATATTTTGTTTTTTATACAACTATAGCTTACATGAAAGATTCAATTGAATTGCCATGAAAAAAAAACACCTATTATAAGGTATCACATCAAATAATTACTCTATCTGGTGTGTAAGTGTTATTACCTCGTCATTAAAAATGCAGGTTATTTTATATACATCAGTAACACTGTTGATATAACAGCTTGATTACACTTTGATTAATATAACAAATATATATTGTGTTCTGCTGTGCACAGGAGATAATGAAGAAGACAGTTGACTTCTTTCCAGGAAGGGCAACAGTGTCCTTCAGGAAGGATCCGTCAGGCCATCTTGGCCAGGACCCCTCTGACGAGGCCATGAGGACAAAAAAAAAATCCCTCCCTTCAGGACAAGTCCCCTCCTCAAAAACAGGACCAGGTGAGAACCAATGCTCTCACTCTGGTTTTTCAACGTGGAGGCGATGTGTCAGACCGCCAGGAGGTAATGGGCGAGTAAAACTAGAAAAACAGAAGCAACATCAACAACAGCATCAGAAAAAGATGAGCAGGAACTGTTCTGCCTGTGGTCAGCCAAAGTCCAGATATCTTGGGGATGGCTCTTCAGTTCATTTCTTTTATCAGTGCCCAGTTGATAAGTACTTTTACTGTTCAACGAAGGTTTTTAAGATCTATGAACATGAAGGCCAGAACCCCAGGATGTCCTTTGAGGACTTTGCTGCCTCTCCATTTTTTGAGCGGGAGCTGGATGCTGCCAAACAGAGGGGGGCAGAATGGAGAAAGGTGGCAGAGCAGAGGGCAAAGAGGAAGTCATCATTGCAGCTGCCGACAGGTCGTCTGTGCAGGTTCTGTCACCAGCCACTAAAACAGGGTCCGAGCAGCCCTCATATACATACATCCTTCCCGGGGGTGCCAGGAAAGTACATTTACTGCCCCTCCAGAGTGTTCTCCATGTACAGGGCACAGGGCATGGTTAAAGAAATGACCTGGGCAGAGTTTCATCAGTCTGGCTTTCACGACACTGAAAGGGACAGATGGGCTGCAGAAAAGAAACAGTGACTGCTTTTTGCCCCAATATTGTAAATATGTTTATAGCTACAAACTTTGTATATACTACCGTGTATTTCTCTTTGTGTTCATTTATTGTTCATATCATTTTGTGTGATTTAGAATTCAGAAAGGTTTTTATAATATATCTTGTGTGTATAATAAAATATTGTCAAGGCATTTCTGCTTTACTGTATTTTCTTCATATTGGAACTGAAAAGAAACTCACTAAATTTTCTTAGGGACTGTTCTTGTACATTTCAGGTCATTGTTATTTACAGGACAGGATATTGTCAAACTGAGATGTACAGTATTTGATTAAAATTGGACTTGATATTGTAATGTAGTAAATAACACTGCAGCAGTATTTGAGGATGTTTCTTACAATCATTTAGAGGGAAACAGCTATTTATGAAAGAGATGTGTACAATATAGAGAAATATTCTGGTACGAATATTGGTTATTTTGTTTGGGTAGAGTCGGATTCGATCCTGCACTGTCCCGAGCGCCTCCTGGAGCACTGATTTCTCTTCTACGGCTATCCGCGGCCGGCCCCGGCCTTGCAGCCCCTTGTTTTCCTCTTTAACTCTTCCGGAATGGGGTGTCGTATCCCGGCGTGTCCCATTGTTCTCAGAGCCAGCAGTTCCTCCCGAGAAAAAGTGAGAAACCTGGCTCCTGGTCGAGTATTAAACTTAAGTGTATCCATAGGATATATAAAGCACACGATCTCTTCGCAGGGAAGAGTAAACAAAAGAGCTAAAAAAGTTTAAAAAGTTTTAAAAGAACGTTAAGAAAAGGCTTAAGAGAGAGAGCTATTGGAGAGGCAGCCGTCGCTCACAGCGCCGGAAGATACTTTAGAAGGCAGCACAAAAGAATTAAAGCACAAAAAACACGCTAAAACATGACATGATTAAAGAGGTGTAGTGATATGTGATAGTGAGTGAAAACAGATGCATCCCTGCAGCACAGACTCTTCACTGCAATAGTTTGTAATTTGTGCGGCGCACATTCGGGTGCATAGTGTAAGTGGCTTCATTATTCATCGTGTGTTTTGGTGAATTATTCCCACAACCTCAGAAACGATCGAACAGACACGTTGAATATTTCGGCATCAGGCGCAAAAGCGTTTCCTTATTAATGATTTAAATCTCTGGGTGTTTAACATCAAATATTATATACGCAGACAAGCGTTTAATGATTTGATCTGCTGGAATCCTCTGTTATATTCTCTCGTTTGCGCGTAATAGACACTGGACAGTCTGTATTAATATATGTAGTCATACGATTTATTATAAATCCAACTCTGTTGCAAGAGAGCGTGTCCGTGTGTGTGTGTGTGTGTGTGTGTGAGCGCGCGCGTGTGTGCGCAGTGGGGAAAGACGGAACGCGCATTTTGGAAACAAACTGAAACACAAGCTTTACGTCTGTCGGTCCTCTATCCCATTAACCATCTTGGATGTTCGCCGCAGGGGGAGGGGATTCCAGTTTCTGGTCGACTGGGTGGGGTACGGTCCAGAGGAGCGGTGCTGGATTTCAAGAGGGCTTATATTGGATCACTCAGTGATCCGGGATTTTTACAGACAGTTCCCTGAGAAACCTGGTGGACCGCCAGGTGGCGGTCATTGAGGGGGGGGGGGTACTGTCATGTTGTCTTCCCACGTGTGTTTGTTTTGTTTTCCCTGTCTGTCGCTCCCTCTGTGTTCTCCCTTCATCCCTAATCATTAGTGTTTTCAGGTGAGCTTCACAGGTGTGGTCTATCCCAGGGTTTCTTAACCTTTTTGACCTTGGGGCCCAACATTTTCAGGGCAAGGTATTCTGGGGCCCAATCGAGTGAATGGTTCTGATTTAACTTTTGCGGTAATTTTTATTTAACAGCTATTTGTGTCACTATGTTGTAATAATGAATACTGTTCTTCATTTGTATGTTTTTAATCAATATATAACCTATACATAGGCTAATTATGCATAAAACCTTGCACAAGTTAAGATCATTTAATTAATTTTGCTCATATAAAACCATGTTTAAGTGCATGTTTGTCAAATAAGTAACACAATATAAACTTAGCAACAAAAGCAATAAAATTAGATGCTCAATGAAGTTAGGTAGATTTGTTGAAATTAAAAAGAGCATTCTGTTTTGTAGCGCTACCCCCGTTGCCGTCATTTTTTCGTTTTAAGAACCTCTCCATTATGTTTCCATTCAGATTCAGGCCCCGTTTACACGGAGACGCTGTGACAGGCTCAATCTCATGTCCCTTATTTGCATTCTCCTCGGTCCTCGGTCGAACCGGAAGTAGTTCCAAAGCCGCCATGTTGAGGATCGTCCCAAAGCTCTTATAGCGAACGGAGGAGAGAGGATCGAGGAGACACGAGAGCCGACTTCACGGAAGTCTTTTCACTGACAGACACGCCCCCTTCTCGTATATCACTCACTGATTGGACGCTGCAGAGGATCAGACTTCAGTGAAACTTCTCAACATGAGCAGAGTTTAATACGGGAGAAAAGACGGACATTAAAAAGACGCTAAACGGAGCGTGGGACATTTAAACAGATGATGAACATCAGTGAGTTTGTAAAGAGTCGCTCTGTGATGAGCTGGGATCAAAAAGAGTCTGACGAAGAGGAGTCTGTTTTATATTCTCACTTATTTATCTTCTGAACGTTTCATCATTTAGATTCTAATCAATCATTTTCAGTATCCTGACATAAATATCTGTGTTTATAAAATACAGAGTTCGTTGTCTAAATACAGGCTAGGTTAAGTCAAAACTGTTTAATAATAATAAATAATTATAGACAATTCAAAATGAAATCTTTTAGTCAGTAGAAACTGTCCTTTTGGTTATGAGCAGACTGCAGGTTGTTCTTCAGGTGTTTTATCAGGTAAAGACACTAAACACTGTAACTGTTTGATGAGAAATAATACAGTGTGTGTTTGATTAGACATAATACAGTGTGTGGACATAAACAGCTGTTAGGCTGATTGACAGCTGAACGTGATCAGCTGACGCTGTCGAGGAAACGACGTCTCATGTGTCTTAAAGCTGATTTCCACGGTCCTCTCTCCTCGGCTTCGTTTCCTCCGTGCATCTCTGGTGGGCGGGACTAACTCGGAGGACACTCGGTGCAAATAAGGGACTTAGGATCTAGCCTGTAACTCCAATAATTCAAAAGGAGGAGGAGACAATATCGTTTAAATTCAGCAGAGGGCAGTAATGCAACATAAGGATGCCAACTGCTGTAAAACTCCAGAAGAAGAGAAGCAGCATGATCTACTGTCAGCTCACAGACAGAGGAGGGGAGAAGCGAAAATGTCAATACGAAAACTTTTACAACCTTTCTAACTTCTGTTAAAAATAGAGTAGGAAGAATTTTTTTTTAATGTGGTGTGACAACTGACTGCATTCGTACTTGTTTAAACAAGGAATTGGTGAGTTGCTACATGTTATGATTGCCCAGCTGTTGGTCGTTATGTTGATTACATGTCGTTTTAACTTTAATATCTGTAAACAAATGTACATATATGATTACTGAAACGCGCAACGATCTGTTTTATACACAATATGAGGCATTATTGATTAATGGAGTTAAATGCCTGGCCTGGAAACTTGTTCTTTTATGGATTATACGAACGCTGAATTAACTGAAGGACTTCTGAAGGTTTACTTTGAATTGAACATTTGTTGTTGTTGATTTCATTTATTTTTTGTAACTGTTTAATTCCCAATACAAACACAAGTCCAAATCTCCTTAGTTTTAATAAATATAATAATCAGTTTAAAATGTTCCTCTCTCTCAAAATTAGAATTTTCTGATTTCGGTTATCCATTACTAGATGTTGGTTTAATGCTAAAGAAACACTTTAAAGGTAAACATGTGCTACATTATTTATGTCGAGCTAGCCAGGAGAGAGTTTTCTGGTGATTTAAAAAATAATTCTCAGTGATCTAATTTTATTATGGATGTTTTTGAGACACTTGGTGTTAAAATTTCAAATGCTGTGTTAGTCAAGGGTTAACAAACAAAAAGATGATGTAATCGATTTCCTGAAACAATATGGGTCAATAAATAGGTTTGGAGTCGTTAAAGAGACTGAATCAGAGTTTTATCGGAACATGTTAACTCTTTCCCCGCCAGAGAATTCTAGAATGTTTGCCAGCCAGCGCCAGCCTTTTTCACCATTTTCACCAATCTTTCAAGACTCACAGAATATTTTGTTCTTTGAATATGTAAATATTGAATACATCAAAAGAAAGATCAGAGCCTCTGCTTTCATATACAAAAAACTATTTTATTCAAACTTCATTCAATCTTTTTTTATCAGCACTTGAATATCGGCCATTTTCACAAAAAAACCACATTCCGGACAAAAAGCTGAGAAAACAGCACTTTTGTAAAACACACTTATTTTCAAGAAAAAAAAGTGATTTTGAGTTTACATTTGGATTCTTTTTACTTTCATTTGCCAACTACAGTTATATTTTAAAATAAATAACTAAAATAAATAAAAATGATTACATAAAATTATTAATTTTCTTTGAATAGTGTAGCACTACAACATTTACAAACTATATTATACATTTTTCTTCTCTTATACACTCAGAAATACTTTGTTTTTACAAACACTTAAATATCATTATTATTTTCAATAATAAAACATTAGTTGAACAAAAACCTGATCAAGAGAGACAACCGTGTCTCCCAGGGAAGTGCCTTCTCCACAATAGGGTTTCATGTTGTAACAGTACCCTGTGTTAGAATTGCAAAGGATGTAGGATTTGAACCCATATTTGACAGGTTTTTGGGGATTGTATACCCTGAACGCTAGCCGTCCACGCCACAGAAGCATACCCTCATCAATGCAAATGTTGGTGTTAGGTTGATACATTTGACTGAATTTAGATATAAGGTAATATAAGACAGGGCGGACTTTGTACAACCTGTCAGTGCTATTTGCTGGCCTTGATTCATAATCATTGGAGTGTAGAAATCTCCATATGATTTCAAACCGGTTGCAGGACATGACCTTGTTGAAGCAGGGGGTGACCAAAATGTCATCTGTAGACCAGTACATTTCAAGGTCAGGCTTACGAATGATATGATCAAGAGCAGCAGCATCATTTAGAGGTCCAGGATTCTCAGTGAAAAGAAAGTCTTTTGGCTGCCAGTTCATTTCTTTCCACATCAGATTACCTGGACCAGGACCTGCACCTGGCTGGTTTACAGACCCTCTTGCTTGGTCACCAGGTACTTGACCTCCACCACACCCATAAGATCCACAGGTCCGACCTCTGCCTCTTTGCTGTGTTCGACCTGTAAATAATTAGAAAGACATTTTTTTTATTCAACAGTGTGATGTGCACAAAGAGAGAAACGTTATTTTTCGGCCTCGTCATATCACATCTTACCTTTTTCACCTTGAGTAGTTCTGTATAAAGGACACCTGGGCCTTGAATCCCTGGACTCTGTGTGTAAAATGACAGTAAAATGTCAAACAAATATTCATTTGGTAAATAGTTTGTGTACAAAATGAAAGCTAAATTATTTCTTTTATCTTCTCTCACAAGTTAGCAGATGCTCTTGTCTTGTAGTATCTAATAATCATACAATCCAAGTAACATACTATCAAACTAAATAAAATATGTTATCATGACTCACCTCTTGCACCTACGTGTATGTCTGGACCTTGGAGACCTGGACCTTGGAGACCTGGACTCTGTGTCTGGAAATTACAATAAAATGTCTGTCAAAAATTCGTTTTGTACATAGTTTATGTACAAAACTGAGAGATATGTTATTTCGACGTCACGTTATCTCATGAATTATCAGATGCATATGCTATCACGGTGAATCAAAAAATAACGTGATCATATCTTACCTCTGACACGTCCTGAATCCCTCCATTCACTGTCGCCGCTGCTGTCTTCATCCAGATCAGTTTCACGGAGGTCAAAAAATGAATTATCAGAGTCTGTATCGATAATTAACTCTGTAGTTTCCGCAGCCGAATATCTCCTTGCTGGCGCCGGCATGTTTGTACTGTTCAAGAGCTTTTATCTCATATCTATACGACTAATGTTGACTTTTTGACGCGCGTCAAACTCACATACAGACTGATAGAACACCGCCCGCTGGAAAATAAGGACGAAGAAAATGTTTTTTTTCTCTCTACTTTCCCGCGGGTGGTCTTGTTTGTTGGTTTTTGACCCCACAGTCCTGTAACTTTTTCACAATGTCCGCCAGAGCGCCCCCTATCGTATTACACTGAAAACACCAATTGACGGAATATTCCGTCAATGGCGGGGAACGGTTGGGTTCCAAATGACGGAATATTCCGTCAATGGCGGAGAATGAGTTAATAGAGTTCTACTGACTAACTGCGTTGCTAATATTTTAACCATTACTACCTTACACATTTGTTTCTGCTGATCAGGAAAATTCTTAGGTTGTGAGTAGCTTATGGAGTCTTTATGCTGAGAACGTGTGAGCCAAAAAGAGAATCATACCTTGCTGATCTAAAACAAATCGCTAAAAATAACTGGTAGGGACGTTGCTGAAGTACTCAAAGATATGATGTCTCAGATTGGAGACACAACCACAGAGCTTGATCTTGATGCATCAACGGTAAAATATTCTATGGATCATGAGGAAGTGCCACTAAAAATGTCATGGCCTTATTCAACTAAACCTGCTGCCAGTGCAACTCACTCGCTGCCTTCAAATTGTCCTGTTGAAGTGAACCCACCTGAAGTCCGTTGTTATGTTGTAGAATTAGGTAGCCTGCCGCGAAACTGCTTTTTGCACGGCCTATTTTAAAAAAACACGGCCTTGAAAAGATTGCACGGCTTGACCTAGGCCGTGCAAATATCTACATTTAATAGACGTGCTTACTACGTATGCAGGTTTCTATACAAGTATCTGATTAGGCTACATTCTAATTCTGGCAAAGAATATGTTTGCCGAATACCGGTACCGACAAGCCACAGCCACCCGTGCCCAATTTGGTAGGTGGCGTGTCAGCCGGATAACGATAGACGCTATGTAAATAGTGTCATATGATAGCAGCTAACCACTAACTAATAAATTCAACAAAGGAGAAAAACGCTACACAAACAAAACTAACGCTGGAAGACATCCAGCAGATCCACTTTGTCATTGGCATGTGACTCTTTATTGCAAAAAGACTTTCAAGGATCTTCCTTGATCACTGAAGACAAGAAACAGCGGGATCTGTCATGATTAAGTTAACACTAGAACACCCTGTAATCTGCCTTAGGTGAAGGCCATGGAATTTTACCAGAGAAAACTCAGTCTTTGTGAAGACGTGCATTGAATTGTCATCACCTTTTACAATATGCTCAAAGACATACAACACTTGTTTTATTAGATCTATTCAGTACATAGCTTTACTTACTGCTCATTGCTTTATGTATTGTGTATATTTCTTATTTTAGTCATATTTCTAAATATATTCCTGTTTTTCCTATTGTTATATGATTAATACGTTTTTTCTGATTCTGACATACTCATTGCTGCTGGAGGATCCTGGACTTCTTCTGATTTCCTCTCCTGCTTTGGCAGTGCACCAGCAGAGAGTGGATGGCCGACGGGTGGTGCTGGTCCAGGATTTGTCACGCCCCTGGGCAGTGTCCAACTTGAGGAAGGCGCCACGTCTGGAGCTACATCCTCAGCAGGGGCAGCAGGTGTTTGCAGTGGGGGCGGAGGCACAAGAGCAGCAGGCTCATCTCTCTTTTGAGTTCTGTGCTTGTCCCAGTCCAGTGGGACTGGACGGCAGCCTGGCTCACTGTACTGAAGGCCAAACCTCTCTCCAGTGTCCCTGTCGGAGAGGAGAAATGCAGCATACTTCTCCTTCCCTGTCACTTTTGTGGAAGCAGCATTTTGCTCGCACATTAAAGCTGGGTCAAAGACAGCAGGGAGGACGACACCTGGCTGTTTAAGGTCGACCAGCCACTGGTAGTTCCACCGTGCCACCCCCGTCATGCCCTGGGCCTGGAATAATTCAGGGGAGACATGAGTGCCAGTGACCCAGTGAGCCTGGTGGAAATGGTACCCTTCCTGCTGCGATGTGCCTCTGACAGGGATCCAGATGGGGACTTTGGCACCTTCACCAGGTACGTGGTTCAACTGAAGAGTTCCTCCGTACCTGTACATTATGCCCTCGGAGAGTTCAGGGTCACTGAGGCAACCACGGAGAATGTGCACTCTCTGCACTCGCCATGTCTTCAGCATGGATGGCTTGAAGAGTGGGACATTGTTGGGGTCCGTGGCCAGGTGAAAGTGACTCAGGACTCTCTCCACTCTGTCCAGCAGCTCTGTTGGATGTGGTATCTTAATCCTGCAGTGCTCCCGTATATGTTGTTTCATGGGATTCGCTGGATGAATACCACAGAACCTATAGGCATCCTGGAGCCTCTTTAGGTCTGCCTGATCGACAACAGAGAAGGCAGCAGAGAGGAGCTGACAGAAGGTACTGTACAGAGGGTGATGCTCAGAGGTGCACTCCCGTGAAAAGCGCCTCAGACAATGAAACAAGTCCAGTTTTACAACAATGTTGTTGTTGTAATGTGACCGTGAGGCACAGTTGTTTAACTGCCCACCAGAGGTCGCTACAGCAACAATTGACGGGGTGGTCTTCCATGCATCCCAGTGCAGATGTTCATCAAGGATGCAGTCAGGGATCTTGAATGCAGCACAGCAATCCCTTATGTAAGGCACAAAAAGACAATGAATAAAAACATTTTAGAAAATAAATTCAATTAAAATCTTTATCTTTGTTAATGACAGAAAACATTGCCCTTTTGAATTGGATTATGAAAACATAAGATGGCTGTGCTCACCTGTCCATCCAGTGGTAGCCTGCCTTTTCCACTCCAGCGTTGCTGTACCTCTTGGCCAACCCCTGGTACATTGGCTCCAGGGACCTCTCTGTCTCAGACTGAACCATCACCCAGGAAACAATGAGCCAGTTTTCATTCATGACAGCATAAGTGGACATGACCCCAGAGGCTAAGGTCACCTTCCTTGCCACTTTCCTGGTGTGGTCAGAGCTGAAGACACTTCCAAATGTTCCCTGGAGGAGCCTGGACATAGCTGGCTCTTGACGTTTGAACTCCTCCAGCAGGCAGTCAGTCAAGTAAAAACCGGACACAGAGACTCCACCCCAGCCATCTGTGTTATTGTATGGCCCGAAAGCCCGTGGCTGGTATTCCCTTCTCAGGAACTGCCCAATGGTCCTCTGCATCTCTGACAGTTTGTATGGCATGCAGGTATGCCAGGTGAGCTCGCTCATACTTGAGGTGCATGAGCTCATTCACCTGGTTGGCCATATCAGTTGGTGACTTGCCAGTGCGCCTCAGCTCATCCATCACAGATTTGCAGATGGCGTTCTTGTAAGTCAGGAACGCAGGCAGAAGGTTGGTGAAGCGCTTGGGCAGTTTCTCCAGCCATCGCGGACTGTCGGCAAACCAGGTCTTTCGGCAAGCCTTGCAGCAGAGTCATGAAGAGAGGATGAAATATTGACCGCTGGTGCCAACAATCACTCGAGGCCTGCCCACCCCTGTAGAGACCACCTGTGGACTAGGACAGCCATGAAGACAGGGCAGGATGTAATTGTTCCTCAGCCTGATCATAATGTCACTCTCAGCTTTCCAAATAAAAAATGGGTGGAGCTGAAAGAAGTTAGGGGATGGGAGCTCAGCCACAGAATCTATAAGCTCAGGTTGTGGAGGAAGATTGACATTTAAAGTCGTGGACGACTTTATTTTATCATCGACATAATCGTTTATTTTAAAAGAAAATGTTTCGCCCAATACTGCTGCTGTACTTCCCGCTGTCTTGCCTGCCTCTGCCCTTGATGCACATCAGCAGTAGTGGTTGTTGGGGTCAGCTGTGTTGGGTCAGATTTTAATTTCTGACGAAGAGTCGTCTTGGTAAGCACATCGGCTAGTTACCTGCTATCATCAACATGAGCTATTTACCTTACCACGATGTCATGGTTAAAGTAATGACGCTGATGTTTTATAACGTTACAGTGCCAAATAAATATGTTCCTCTTCAATGGATAACTTTGTTACCAAGCCAACAACATGCACACCTCGGCAAGCAAATGTCCTGACTGAAGCAACTTTAAACATGTTGGTGACCGACATGAGACCCCTGTCAATGGTTGGCAATCCTGTCTTTAAAGAGATGGTCAAGCAGTCCAACCCAGAATACCATGATAACTACCTACCAGGCCGATCCCACTTCACTACAATGATGGAAAATGATGCAACCTTTGAGTAGGTCAGTGTCTCCCTCTCTAGATTCAAACACAACACAACAATTTGTATTAGAATTCAATACATTAATGGTGAAATAATTTTCTGACTGAGCTATCTTTGTTATAGCATAAAACAAGAGCAATGTTTTTACTGATATGTTGAATGTTTATTATTCAACCTTCTTTACTGTATTTGATATAACAACTGAATTATTGAACTGGTAGATACATTTAAATCTTTATACGTAAACTGACAAATATTGTTAAAACATTTTGCACGAATGCTTACTATTGTTCCAAATCCTCTCATATCTTTAAGGTAAAGCAGACCCTCGGAGCTGTCCAAAGTTTTCTCACCCTGACTGCTGATGTTTGGACAAGTCGTGCAACAGAGGCGTACCTTGGTGTGACCTGTCATTTCCTGAGTGAAGATTGGAAGATGAAGAGCTTCAACCTTGCCACCATGCCTCTTCAGGAGAGGCATACCGGTGCAAATATAATGACATGGATGGAAGAGGTATTAACAAAGTTTGACATCTTGCCTGCCAAAATAAAAGCAGTAGTTCATGACAGTGGGTCAAATATGGTGGCAGCAATGCGACTTTAGCCCAGTGCCTTGTTTTCCTTATTTTATTCAGCTGTTTGCACTCTATGCAACTGCTATGTTGTTTTGTCCCCCTCTGCTGGCAATCATGTGTAACTGTTGTAAACTGTTCACTAATTGTTTTTTGTTTCTCCCTCAAGTGTGGGTTGTTGGGGAATGATTGGAGAAGGCTGATGAGGAGGCAGAAACTGGCCTGCTGTCTCTCTCACTTTCCGTTCCTGGCGCCTGAGACTCAAACCTTTTGATTTGTTGATCATACTGGTTGAGAACCCTGATTATCAGTTTACCTTTTCGCAGCTTTTGTTCTGGTTTAAGGGACTAGGTAACGTACTGTTTATGTAATTAAAGGGGTAGATGTAAGTGCTCAGTCCAACAGTCCTTTGTGGGCTGGTCTGGATGACTTATTCTTTCATTTTGTTTGTGAATCCATTTTGATGTTTGGTATCCCAACTTTATCTGTGAAATTTTTTTTTTTTTCCTGACTGGAGATGACTTGACTAGTGGTTGTTATGTTTGATTCCCTGTTGAAACAGGTTTTAGTTAGGGGCTCGTAACAGCGACATTTGAAGATTTGGTTCATGCCTGAAAGGAGTCAAATGTTTCTATTTCCTTTTTTTTTTAAATTTAATATTTTGTAGTTCATTAAAAGTTGAATGAACTATCATCTTAGTTGTCTTTATTTTGAGCCAGCACATTCATTAAACTGGAAACAAATGATGGTTGAATAAGGTTCTTTGCTGCAATTTACGTATGATCCGATTAGTCGACTAGTCGCAAAAAATAATCGGTAACTAGTCGATTATCAAAATAATTGTTTGTGGCAGCCCTACCGGTGACACTGATGCTGCTACAGGAAAGTTAATAAGCTCATTCAGTAAGTAATTGCAATAAATGATGTATCCTGTTATGATTTGACGCTAAACAAATAAAGATTTATATTATTTTACAGTCACACACTTAATCATGCAATTGTTATTATCTTTTTTATCCAACATAAATCTTGTGTGTGAAGATACCTTACTATAGTTTAGATCCTGAGTCTGATTTATGAACAATATTACAGTATGTTTACCTCCACCTTGTGATGCCTGAACTGTAGTGGTAATGTTCGGCAGGGGTTTGGACAGCGCCGCAGAAGGAACTAAAATAGACAAAATGATCAGTCATTTCCAAATTCACAATGCAAGTGCTGGTGTTAGTAGGAATTCAAATGGTCAAACTTTACTTCTCCTGCTTTTCAAAATGTTGAAATGTTAAATTGACAAACAAACACCAAATGGACTTACAATACTAATCACTACTCTCTAGTCTAAGCAGGAGGAGCTTTATGACTTAATGAACAAGCATGCATTCAAGGATTAGTGCCCAATGTTATGCCCAATATATTTGTTTGTTAATACAACATGCATTGAAAACAGAATGCTTACTTACCTTATAGTGTTTGCAATCAATTTGTGTATCGATTAATTGTCTTTGATCCTGGGGAAACTCCTGGAATGGCAGCAGCTGGTTACAAACAGAAAATGGGAAATCAGATGTAACGCAGAGTTTGCCACTGTAAGTTCTGACAATCAGTCAATGTAAGAAAAGTGTACTTACAGGTCTTCACTTCTATTTCAAACGACTTCATGCTCATCATTGCGCTCACATGCTCTTCATCCTCATCCATTACTGTGGTTCAGACAAATATCACGACCCAGCTCAGGAGGTCACAATAAAAGATGTCAAACACAGGGTTAACATGTAAATAATTATTTTTTTAAATTAAATCAAATTAAACCAAATTAGTCCAAACGCCTTATTTCCAAACAAAGGCCAAAGTCAAACAACAACCACAGGGTACCTGTGGAGAAGTTCAGATAGAGCAGAGAGAGTGAGTCTGCACATCAAAGAAGAGCACAGCAACTACTTCACTGACTTTGTGGCTTATTTTGAGTCTTTAATAAGTTACGGTTGTAAATTGATAAAATAATAAAATGCACGGTTGAGTCCATTGCACGTTGAAGGACACAGAATATGACAGCGACTTTCTGACTTACTTTGAGTAATTTTAGTCGGATAACGGCATAAAACTCTGGATTTCTTCATAGTGACAGCTGTCAGCGTTGTGGACCTGCGTTCCTGTGCTGGTGCATGAAGTGTACCGTGCCCAAGCTCAGCTCTCCAAGTGTGCCAAAGCCAAGGAAGATTCCTGTACCTGAGTAGGGAACGGAGCGTTCACTATTCTTAAAATCTAAAATTCACTGACCTGGTCCATTTTCAAAAAGCACAGATCATGTACAAAGCAATAAACGCTCTATTCCCTGGAAATATTAAAATATGTATTTTTAACTGTGATGGGGGTTATTGGCTGAGGGGGGCGTCCAACTAAAAACAATGTTAAAAAGTTTGTTGTGTTTCTGTATGTGGAGTGAGGTTGTGGAACGGGTTGGGTGTGGCGCTCAAGCAATGTCCACGCCTGACCCAGTTTAAAAAGCGGTACAAACACATGGTTTTCACGAGGTAAAGGGGGGCTTTAACAATCAAATGTGTTTTCATAAATTATGTACCGTAAATTCCGGACTATTGAGCGCACCTGGATATAAGCAACCTAAAAATAGGTAAAAAAATGTATTTGTACATATATAAGCCTCACTTGATTATAAGCCGCAGGTGTCCACGTTATAACAAGAGCTATTTACACAGAAAGACGTGACATAAAAACATTTGTGTAACTTTTAATGAAATACGTACTACTGGTAACATCCGCAAATATGAAGCCTACTGTAAATCCTTTATCAAACAGTGTCTGTAACGCGGCTGATGAAAAAGATTACCGTAATATATTTCACAGGAAAAAGTCCTCAGAATGACTTCATTACTCACTTCCTCAGTCTCTGTTGTCGCTGTCAGTGTCATCTTAACGTGCAGCAGCTCTGTTAGCTTCTTTGACAGCCAACTCGATCGCCTTTAACTTGAAAGCTGCATCATATGTATTTCTCCGTGTGTTTTCCATGATGAGGGTGCGTGCATAAAGCGCAAAATGACTGATATTAAGATCCGATGTGACGAAGTCAAATGTTTTTGCGGCACAAGCTCATTGTCCCGCAAGAAAAATCCATAAATAAGCCGCATCGTGGCAGCAATGCGACTTTAGCCCAGTGCCTTGTTTTCCTTATTTTATTCAGCTGTTTGCACTCTATGCAACTGCTATGTTGTTTTGTCCCCCTCTGCTGGCAATCATGTGTAACTGTTGTAAACTGTTCACTAATTGTTTTTTGTTTCTCCCTCAAGTGTGGGTTGTTGGGGAATGATTGGAGAAGGCTGATGAGGAGGCAGAAACTGGCCTGCTGTCTCTCTCACTTTCCGTTCCTGGCGCCTGAGACTCAAACCTTTTGATTTGTTGATCATACTGGTTGAGAACCCTGATTATCAGTTTACCTTTTCGCAGCTTTTGTTCTGGTTTAAGGGACTAGGTAACGTACTGTTTATGTAATTAAAGGGGTAGATGTAAGTGCTCAGTCCAACAGTCCTTTGTGGGCTGGTCTGGATGACTTATTCTTTCATTTTGTTTGTGAATCCATTTTGATGTTTGGTATCCCAACTTTATCTGTGAAATTTTTTTTTTTTTCCTGACTGGAGATGACTTGACTAGTGGTTGTTATGTTTGATTCCCTGTTGAAACAGGTTTTAGTTAGGGGCTCGTAACAGCGACATTTGAAGATTTGGTTCATGCCTGAAAGGAGTGAAATGTTTCTATTTCCTTTTTTTTTTAAATTTAATATTTTGTAGTTCATTAAAAGTTGAATGAACTATCATCTTAGTTGTCTTTATTTTGAGCCAGCACATTCATTAAACTGGAAACAAATGATGGTTGAATAAGGTTCTTTGCTGCAATTTACGTATGATCCGATTAGTCGACTAGTCGCAAAAAATAATCGGTAACTAGTCGATTATCAAAATAATTGTTTGTGGCAGCCCTACCGGTGACACTGATGCTGCTACAGGAAAGTTAATAAGCTCATTCAGTAAGTAATTGCAATAAATGATGTATCCTGTTATGATTTGACGCTAAACAAATAAAGATTTATATTATTTTACAGTCACACACTTAATCATGCAATTGTTATTATCTTTTTTATCCAACATAAATCTTGTGTGTGAAGATACCTTACTATAGTTTAGATCCTGAGTCTGATTTATGAACAATATTACAGTATGTTTACCTCCACCTTGTGATGCCTGAACTGTAGTGGTAATGTTCGGCAGGGGTTTGGACAGCGCCGCAGAAGGAACTAAAATAGACAAAATGATCAGTCATTTCCAAATTCACAATGCAAGTGCTGGTGTTAGTAGGAATTCAAATGGTCAAACTTTACTTCTCCTGCTTTTCAAAATGTTGAAATGTTAAATTGACAAACAAACAATACTAATCACTACTCTCTAGTCTAAGCAGGAGGAGCTTTATGACTTAATGAACAAGCATGCATTCAAGGATTAGTGCCCAATGTTATGCCCAATATATTTGTTTGTTAATACAACATGCATTGAAAACAGAATGCTTACTTACCTTATAGTGTTTGCAATCAATTTGTGTATCGATTAATTGTCTTTGATCCTGGGGAAACTCCTGGAATGGCAGCAGCTGGTTACAAACAGAAAATGGGAAATCAGATGTAACGCAGAGTTTGCCACTGTAAGTTCTGACAATCAGTCAATGTAAGAAAAGTGTACTTACAGGTCTTCACTTCTATTTCAAACGACTTCATGCTCATCATTGCGCTCACATGCTCTTCATCCTCATCCATTACTGTGGTTCAGACAAATATCACGACCCAGCTCAGGAGGTCACAATAAAAGATGTCAAACACAGGGTTAACATGTAAATAATTATTTTTTTAAATTAAATCAAATTAAACCAAATTAGTCCAAACGCCTTATTTCCAAACAAAGGCCAAAGTCAAACAACAACCACAGGGTACCTGTGGAGAAGTTCAGATAGAGCAGAGAGAGTGAGTCTGCACATCAAAGAAGAGCACAGCAACTACTTCACTGACTTTGTGGCTTATTTTGAGTCTTTAATAAGTTACGGTTGTAAATTGATAAAATAATAAAATGCACGGTTGAGTCCATTGCACGTTGAAGGACACAGAATATGACAGCGACTTTCTGACTTACTTTGAGTAATTTTAGTCGGATAACGGCATAAAACTCTGGATTTCTTCATAGTGACAGCTGTCAGCGTTGTGGACCTGCGTTCCTGTGCTGGTGCATGAAGTGTACCGTGCCCAAGCTCAGCTCTCCAAGTGTGCCAAAGCCAAGGAAGATTCCTGTACCTGAGTAGGGAACGGAGCGTTCACTATTCTTAAAATCTAAAATTCACTGACCTGGTCCATTTTCAAAAAGCACAGATCATGTACAAAGCAATAAACGCTCTATTCCCTGGAAATATTAAAATATGTATTTTTAACTGTGATGGGGGTTATTGGCTGAGGGGGGCGTCCAACTAAAAACAATGTTAAAAAGTTTGTTGTGTTTCTGTATGTGGAGTGAGGTTGTGGAACGGGTTGGGTGTGGCGCTCAAGCAATGTCCACGCCTGACCCAGTTTAAAAAGCGGTACAAACACATGGTTTTCACGAGGTAAAGGGGGGCTTTAACAATCAAATGTGTTTTCATAAATTATGTACCGTAAATTCCGGACTATTGAGCGCACCTGGATATAAGCAACCTAAAAATAGGTAAAAAAATGTATTTGTACATATATAAGCCTCACTTGATTATAAGCCGCAGGTGTCCACGTTATAACAAGAGCTATTTACACAGAAAGACGTGACATAAAAACATTTGTGTAACTTTTAATGAAATACGTACTACTGGTAACATCCGCAAATATGAAGCCTACTGTAAATCCTTTATCAAACAGTGTCTGTAACGCGGCTGATGAAAAAGATTACCGTAATATATTTCACAGGAAAAAGTCCTCAGAATGACTTCATTACTCACTTCCTCAGTCTCTGTTGTCGCTGTCAGTGTCATCTTAACGTGCAGCAGCTCTGTTAGCTTCTTTGACAGCCAACTCGATCGCCTTTAACTTGAAAGCTGCATCATATGTATTTCTCCGTGTGTTTTCCATGATGAGGGTGCGTGCATAAAGCGCAAAATGACTGATATTAAGATCCGATGTGACGAAGTCAAATGTTTTTGCGGCACAAGCTCATTGTCCCGCAAGAAAAATCCATAAATAAGCCGCATCGTTTTAAAAGCCGCAGTGTTAAAAACCGCGACAAAAAGTAGCGGCTTATAGTCCGAAATTTACGGTATATTTGTTTAATTACTTATTTTCTAGTTAGTTGCTATATGTATTTTATTTTTTTACACGTAAATATGTATAAAGGGGTGTTGATTAAGTAGTGGAGAAGGGGTAGGTTTAAATAAGCTTGTGCTTCATACTACTCCTTTTTGAATGTCTTGGGTTCATATTTATATTGGTTATTTGATTTTTCTTGTTGATTTATTGTTTGTTTTTTCACATTATTTTATTGTGCTACTACACGTTTGAAATAAATATGAGAATCAGAAAACAGTGTGTATTTGTGAAAACATAAACAGACGAATGTGATCAGCTGATGTCGCTTCACGTGACGCTGTAAAGGGAAACAGATCTTGTTCTTCTCTCCTCTGCTTCGTTTCCTTGCATTTATCTATAGACTGGTGTAGTTTTGAGTCCTAAAACCAGGAAGTGAGTTAGCATTTTAGCTCCATGGGTTCCTAACTCTAAAAGTCAATGGGGATTTTGAATGGGTTTGTGTTTAGACGCCTGAAATAAGGTCTGTGGTTAACACAAGCTGAAGAGATGTTGGTGTTTTGTTAGACGAGCTAAACTACTTTAGCTAAGACCCCACTTGTGAATTTTAAAGTTTTTACGTGAACTTTAAACGGCGGTTGCTAACGAGTAGCTAACTGAAACT
Organism: Symphodus melops; assembly: GCF_947650265.1. Taxonomy (NCBI): domain Eukaryota; kingdom Metazoa; phylum Chordata; class Actinopteri; order Labriformes; family Labridae; genus Symphodus; species Symphodus melops. Next base: position 22,821,012 of record NC_136691.1, read on the forward strand.
ACAGTGGTTATTGCAGACATTAAAGAGCATATTGCAGGTTAAAGACAAAATTTAACTAATCATAGAAAAATACGTTAACAATGCTGTTTTTAAAGAAATTTCTGAAATTAATAACCCACAGGGTCTCCTGGAGACGTTTTAGTACGTTTTCGTACGTCTTTGCTTTTTACTTCCGCATTCGGCTGTGACGTAACATAAGGGAGTCCCGCTGAATCCCCGTCTGTTTAACATAGAAAATCATGGATCCGAGTGTCACTCCCGTCAATAAATAGGAAGAAAATATGTATTCCTTTACATATAATGGTCCACTGGCTTATTATTATGAACCTGTTAGATGTGATAGAGAGCAGAAACAGGCAGGATTAGAGGAATAACGGCCTCAGGAGAGAAGTGAAGTTGTGGTGTGAGGAGAGACCCGGAGCAGGCGTCCTGCTGAGTGACAGGTGTCAGCTCGCCATATATGGGCGAGTGCTTTGTTCACATCAGCATATGTAAAGTTTGTAATCACATTCAATCAATTAAAAAACTATTTGTAGAAGGTGCAAGTGCCGATCATTCCCCTTTACATTGTATGGGAGTTGCTCGTAAAAACGGCAAATCTGTACAACGTATTACGGTGCCGCGCTGTGCGTGCGCGAGAGAGAGAGACAGACAGACAGACATAGAACCCGATTACACGACCTGTGCAAATGCAGCACTATGTCTTTATTGTTTATTCCTGATGCAGCCCAGTGCTCACGTTGTTATAGAAAATACAGTGTATGGTGCAGGATTCTCCTGACGTGAGTTCACAGCGCACGTAATCCACACAAACATGCACAACAGCGCACACACTCCACAGTTTAATGCGTGCACATATATTAGGCTACTACAAGAAGTTTAAAGTTTTAATGGGATAAAGGACCGACAGACGTAAAGCTTGTGTTTCTGTTTGTTTCCAAACTGCGCATTCCGTCTTTCCCCACTGCGCACACACGCGCACACACACACACACACACACACACACACACACACGCTCTCTTGCAACAGAGTTGGATTTATAATAAATCGTATGACTACATATATTAATACAGACTGTCCGGTGTCTATTACGCTCACACTAGAGAATATAACAGAGGATTCCAGCAGATCAAATCATTAAATGCTTGTCTGCGTATATAATATTTGATGTTAAACACCCAGAGATTTAAATCATTAATAAGGAAAAGTTTTTGCGCCTGATGCCGAAATATTCAACGTGTCTGTTCGATCGTTTCTGAGGTTGTGGGAATAATTCACCAAAAAACACTATGAATAATCAAGCCACTTACACTATGCACCCGAATGTGCGCTGTGCAAATTACAAACTATGGCAGGGAGGCATCCTGTCTATTCTCACTCACTACCACGTATCATTACACCTCTTTAATCATGTTTTAGCCTGTTTTTTGTGCTTTAATTCTTTTGTGCTGCCTTCTAAATGTTTGTTTGTAAAGTGTTATATGCTCTCGGTGCAAGACAAGTTCCCCCAGGGGCAATAAAGGCTTCATTCATTCATTCATACACGGACGCATAAAGCCGATCAAAGCAGAGTCAGAGAACGGGACTCCCTTACGTTACGTCATATGACGCGTTGTTGAAAAAAAAGCGCGCTCTAAACGTCTATGCTAAAACAGCCACTTTCTCCTCTAAATTAGAGCACTTATGTGTTGTAGAACATATTAAAAAAATAACCTACTTATTTTACAGCCATTAACAGACTATATAAAATATTAATTAAAAAATTTTTTTAACCTGCAATATGCTCTTTAAACGTCATCACGCCGTGAACTCTCTCCCTAATCCTCCTTACAGCCTCTAGTCATGTTTTTCAGTGCTCTTGTAAATATTAGGTTAACAAACAACTTATTAAGCTAAAGTTTAGCTATCTTGTCAAATCCACTGATTAGATCGATTAAGCACAACGGTCGTGGCGTCATTATAAATCGACCGCGGTGTAGTTTGCTAGCGCATAACGTTAGCTTTTTACTTCTCTCGGCTGCATTAACTCTTCAAACTTCATATAAATGATGTTCATCTGTAAAGATTATCCCGCTAAACAAAACAACAACGCGTCAGAAACGTGTGTTTGACACAGAGCGTATTTTCTGCAATGATCCAAAATCCAATGCAAAAATCCCATAGGCGAATTTCCACCGGCGCCATTTTTTCGGGTTGGCCTACAAAAATATGTCATTACTACACCAGTCTATGGCCCCCGGGCGCACTTTGGACACCCCTGCTTTAGACCTATCTTGCTAAAGAGGCCTTCTGTTCATTTCTCTTTTATTTGTTTTAAAAAATATATATTATTTTAAACTCTGTAGCACTCTAAGATTTTCTAATGTAAAGTGCTTTTCAAATTAAATGTATTATTAGTGTTGTCTATTTATACTGATTAACATAAGGCCGTGTTGTTGTCTAATACAAGCCAATTAATCCAAAATTACAAAGCTATGCCTATGTAGACATGCCTTTATAAAAAGCATCAACAAACACTGCACTTCCACCCCATATTGTTAATGGTTAATGTCGCAGTGCCCTAAACGTCCAATCTCACCCTTGTTCAGTTACAAGCAGAGTTTTGATTTTCCCAAGCCCCCCAGTGCCCTGGCTTGGGACAAGCTCCCAGTGCTGGACTCCCCCAGGCCTGCCTGTCTGATCCTCTTGGAAGCAATACAGCAAGGGGAGGAACAGGACGGCCAGCGGCTGAGATAAGGACCACAAGAAGTTCCTCACATTACCTCACCCGATAAGGAAACAAGCAGAGAGAGATGCAGCGAGAGAGAGAGGTCAGACTGGGAGGAATTCTCTGGAGAGCCGGTGATGTGCAGAAAGGCAGCTGGTGATCGTGGGGTTTTCTTCAATAGTTAATGGATCTGGCTTGAATTTCGGGTACCAAAGAGACTCTGAGGACCCTGGAGAGAAACTTGGAGATTGTTGAACAGAACGGTGCAGCTACTGAACATATAACCATGAGCTATTTCAACTATTCTTAAGTCTTTTAGTCTTTAAGAGGCTCAAGATGTGAAGATGACCTCAAGCTGTGTGTTCTTTTGCGCATTTACCAACGTACATACTGGATGATACTTGCAGCACCATCTCCAACACAGACAAGCAATTTTTCCATACAGTCAATGAAAATAGACGGACAAAAGTCAATACAGATCTAAAGTTCTGAGGAGTCTTCTTCACCATTTCCGTTGCATCAATGGCAGTAAATCCTCTGGAAGGACTGATGTCTGTAGCAGCAAACCACCAGCTGGTCTTCAGCTCGACAGCTGAGCCACAGAGGCAGCAGCATCGTGCAGCCAGAAGCCCCGCAGACCTGCATGGATACAGGCAGGGAACAGCCAGCAGCCGCGAGTCAAGGAAGTGGGTGAGTTTGAAATAAAAAGTCATTCATTTCCTGCTCTGAAAATCAAGCCTTAATGTAGACACGTGGCCGTTACTATACAAAGCAAATGTTGAATTCTGTATAAATTAATCAAAATCTCAACAGGATCTGATTTAAGAAATAAAAGCCAATTTCTAAAATGTCATACAATACGGAAATACAGAAAAAAAACTCTGGACAAATTCCAAGCAGACTGATACACAGAGTGTTTGAAGAGAGAAGATTGTTTTGTGGCAGTGTGTGTGGAGGATCAAGAATGCATATATCCTGCATGACTTTATAATGTTGATGAATTTGCCTTTTTTAATTTCCTCAGTCAGACTAAACAAACTGTATACAGTTAAATGCATCTTTGTTTTCTTGATGTTTTTCCCTGAACATGTCCTCTACACCAGGTGCACTCTGTGTGTGAGTCCAGATCAAACTTTGGGTCTGGTTGTAGGTCTGCAGTCCCGTCCAGGACACTGAGGAGTCAGCACTCGCCAGAAAACGCAGCGAGAGAAAGAAGCCGCGTACGCAACCTGCGACAGGCCTTCCACAGCCTGCAGGTTAGAGTCGGCTCCTGGATAAAGATATTTTCTTTACAGTTGTGGTCAATGGCCTAGCTCATTTTTTGTGTGTTGAATTCAGTTTATTTGTTGTGATTTTATGTTTAGAGATGTTACTTGTTGAAATGAAATGTTAGGGCTTCTAAAAAAAAAGGGGTTATCTTGTCATTTATTTATTTTTTTATTTACTGAAAGAGTCATCTTTGTGACTCACCTCTGTGTCAAACTAAAACAACTTAAGACTGAAACTTGTTTTGTGCTTCACCTCAAGTTGCATTTTATGTCCCTGTCTAAACATTCACTCAGTACATTTTAAGTCATGTTTTACATCATGTTGATCAGTAGGAATATTTAGACATTTTGAAAAACAAAAATGAAAAACCTGCTACTTTCACATGCAAATTTCAGTCAACTAAAACTACAATTAAAGCACTTTAATTGTGTATCGACTATCACTTTAAGATAATGTTTTATTAATGAAAACAGTTTAGGGTAGAGAACAAATAATTGGTCTCAGTCCTCCTCTCTCCACAGGCTGCCTTGCCTTCAGTCCCACCAGACACCAAGCTGTCCAAGCTGGATGTTCTGGTTCTGGCAACCAACTACATAGCTCACCTTACAGAGACCCTGCACCATGGAGGGCCACTTGCTGATCACACCTTGTCTGCCCGGCCGGGTGGATACCTGCATCCAGTTAAGGTATGGAGGACATCTGCATTTATTGCATGTTATTCATAAAAAGGTCTTGACCTCCTCAAAACAAAGATGAAAACTATCATGTGAAATAATCAGGCCGTCAGTTTCTTTCAGATTACCCTAAATGGGACGGCTGTGGCTCATTTGGTAGAGTTTGTCGTCTCTCATCTCTCAACCAGATGTTCCCAGCTCCACATAACATGTGTCTAAAGACACTTAACCCCAAGTTGCTCCACCTGCTTTGTTGGTGGTGTGTGATTGGGGTTACTAACTTCTGATGATCACTTCACATATTTGTCTCACTCTAAATATCCAAACAAATCTTCGTGTTGAGCAGACGTACTAGAGTTAGCCTTTTGGCCTTTTTTTTTTTTTTAGTATGCATTTTCCCTGTAAAATAAAAATGAAATAAATAATATCATTACAATTTAATTGAAAGAGTAGCGCTCAAAGATTTTGAAACAACACCACCTGTATTTTAAGTCTTTCGTGGCAGAAATAAAAAATTTGAAGCTGTGTATTTAAGAAACATAATGAATTTTGTAATAAAAATGTAAGTTATCAACACTATTGTTCAGGCCTAAGGATTCTCATTTATGCAGTTTAAGAAAAAGCTACAGATCATTTACAAGATGGAAGACAAACATTTCTCCAGTCAGCACTAGTTTGTCTTTATCCAATATTTGATGTGATCAGACAGTTTTAATAACGATAACGTGGGGCTTTCCCTGATTAAACATGATGTCTTAATCTATTTTTTAGTTCCCTTTATGAAAAGCAGAGTTGGTTCAAAAGTGTGCTTTATGTGGTATCTAATAATACATTTTATTTCAGAGCCCCCCTTAAAAAAAAACTCAAGGACACCGCAGGGTTTAAAAAACAATAAAACATAATCGTAAAAAAACTTAAAAGGGAGATAATTGATCTCACAGTCCTCTCTAACAGTGACCATTTATTTTACTTTAAAAAAGATAGTGAATTTGAAAATTCAAAAAGTTCAGTACATTCTTTTTTTATTCACAAAAATCGTGTCAAACAAAGTTTAGGAGGAGTCCGGCACTTTTTTCCACATTTCATATAAATTTTAATGCCGAGTCCGCAATAACGGTGTCACACTTTAAGCTCAGGAACACATTTAAATATGTTAACTTGACAAAATAAACTTTTGTTTTCATGTGATTACAATTATCTGAGACTTTTCAGATGAGTCATGATATATTATAACTGGGGCTGTCAGCTTTAACTAGTTTTAATGAATGAATGTTGTGACATTGGATCTACTAGAAGGTTCTTACAAAGAGGCCACATCCGCTGTTGAAAATAGAAGCAAAAGTGAAAAATCCTGCAGTTTGTCGAGTGTCGGCTTGCTGCAGGAACTCCCAAAGTCATGTTTATTCATTCATTAAAATGTTCACAGCCTGGTACAAAAAAACAATATTCTTCTAACTTGTTATTTTCCTCAAGGACAAACATCACTGTAGATTTTATAACACATCTATGTTGATTTCATGAAGGATAAGATATAGTCAGAAAAAGGCTTGAAGCTGACCTGATTTACTGCTGGGCGCAGCGTAACATCAGGCCCAGTTCACCCATACTGGGCTTAAGCACGATTGCCTTAAGCCCAGCACGGTTACCTCTTGTGCATGTGTGGTAATACAACATATGTATAGCTTTACGTAATTATGAGGCATGCTTATTTTATATAACTGGCAAACTTGAAAATATATACATATATATATATTTTTCATTTTAAAGGAAGCATAGAGAACGACACAGAGAACATGGCAGCTACTTTACTGACTTTGTGGCTCATTTTAAGTCATTTTAGTGCATTGAAGCCAGAGCACTCACACTGAGAGCACTCACACTACTCAAGCAAACTGAACTTTTGAGGGTGAAGCGTGCTTAGGCACAGTATGGATTACTTAGGACCTAGTGTGAGTCAATCAATCAATCCATCATTATTTGTATTGCACCAATTCACAACGAGTGTTGTCTCAAGACGCTTTACAAAAGAACAGGTCAAAGACCATACTTTTTATTACTGAGTGCACACTAAGGTCTTTGACGAGAAGCCCCAGGAAAGAAAAGTTCAAGAGACCTTTGGGGGGAAAATTGTGTGAAGTCTAATCCTTCTGTTTTAATCCTAAAAGTTTAGTCAGGGACACGGGCAGCAAACTAACAACGGTAAGAATCCTGTATGCATGACATCTACGTTGTGTTTCACATATAAAGAAAAGTTCATTGCATGTGCTTCCATTAAATAAACAAATGAAAAGTCAATTCTAGTTGTAGTTTTAGTATGCAGACTAAGGATGCACTGAGCTGGACATAAATTACCGTATTTTCCGCACTATAGGGCGCACTGTCAATGAATGGTCTATTTTCGAACTTTTTTCATATATAAAGTGCACCGGACTATAAGGTGCATTAAGCAAAACAAAACAGTCAGATAAATCAGTCAGTCAAACTTTATTCAACACATTCACAATAAACATTGTTCAAACGTTAATGAGCGTGCCCTATTCACATTGACTCCCAGCCTTGTTCTGTTGTAACACGTAAAAAACACAGTCTGATGTCGTGACTGATAGCTTTGAGTTTGAAGTCCGCGTCGTCAACGTGTCTCTTGAAAGGTGCCATGACTGTAATGTTATGGTGAAGCACGTGTGTATTACTCTGCGACGCTCCTTACGAATTACCGTAATCCATATAAAAGGCGCTCCGGATTATAAAGCTCACTGTCGTTTTTTGAGAAAATTAAAGGCTTTTAAGTGCGCCCTATAGTGTGGAAAATACGGTACCAAAATCCAGAAGTCACATAATCCTCCTCCTTCTCCTTTCATGTATGGTTCTCTGAGTGTTTGTGTGTGCCGTCCTGTGAGCTGTTCTGTATTTGTACATTTCTTTGTGCATTGTGTATTAGTATATTTAGGACTACGGATGGCTGTTCATAAACTTTTTAAAACTTTAAACAGACAAGACAGCATTACTCATTTTTGTTCCAAAAACTCAGAGACCAGTCCATCTACACTTCAAATCAAATGTCATTAATTACATTGAGCAGGCCAGAAATCTTGGAATTACTTTAGACTCTGATCTTAGCTCTCCTCCACTACAAGAACAGCCTTTTACCGTTTAAAGAACATATCAAAACCCAAATCCTTCATATCCCAAACAGACACAGAGAGATCATCTCCACCAGGTTAGATTACTGTAATGTTCTGTGTGCTGGGTTATCCAAACAATCAGTGAGACAACTCCAATTTATTTAAGATTCAGCAGCAAGAGTCCTGGCACACACATTGTGAACATGTAGCTCCGGTCCTAAAAACACTCCATTGGTTCCCTGTACATATTGTCCTTCAAAATCGTCTTATTAGTCCATAAAGCACTTTCTGCTCCCAAGTATAAATCTGGCCTGCTCACAGACTACAAACCTACCAGGACCGTCTGGTCATCAAGTGAAGTTCTGTTAGTCGTACCCAGAATCAGATCAAAGTCCAGAGAGGGGGCCTTTAGTTACTGTGGTCTGTTAGTCTGGAGCAAAGTGCTGACCCAAGGTCAATCATGACCGTCTCTACAGTCTTTAAAGCAAGACTCAAAACCTTGAAAAATCTTTTCATGCATACAAATAGTTACTTTGTGTTTATGTTGATATGTGCGAGTGTGTCTTTCTTTTTTTGTTCCTAATTTGATTTCTGTATCATATTATTCATATATATTCATGATTGTTGAGACAGCTTTTTGTCTCTTGTTTTCCTGTTTTTATCATCAGTGTAAAGCACATTAAACTTACCTGTAATAAAATGTGCTTCAGAGATAAACTTTCTATTCTATTCGATGAAAGAAATTTAGCTATGGTGTTTAATCCAGTTTATATTCACACAGATGTGATCTGTTAATATTTTGATTAATGTGCAGTGTCCTAATTCAGTAAATAAATGCTGCTTAAATATATGTTTATTTTTTCTATCCAATGAGACGCCATAAATCACAAACGGTTTTGTTGTGGGATTTGATCATATTAGCATGAAGAACAAATACAGATTGCCTTCTCTCTCTCTCTCTCTCTCTCTCTCTCTCCCTCTCTCTCCCTCTCCTCTCTCTCTCTCTCCTCAGAAGTGGCCCATGCGTTCCCTGCTCTACTGTGGCAGCGTGGAAGACCTGCTTTCAAATGTCCACGCCAATCAGATGCCTCCACCTGGAACGAAGGGGACACACCCACAGACCTCCGCCTTGGAAGAAACCAAAAACTGACACTTGAGCTCAGGACTTAATCTCAGTTACCATCTTGTCTCCAAAGTTAACCAGCCATTCTGCAGGTCTATAAATTAAACCAACTTTGATTTGTGAGTGTAACCATCTTACTGCAGTGTCTGTCAACCCAGCGTCCGCTGATGCCAGCTGACTGTCACAGCAGCATAGATACAGCCGAATCACTGAAGTGGTGATACGTAGTACAACATCACTCCCTCTCATGTGATAATGTTAAAATAATAATCTTCAATTCTCACCTGAGTGCAAAAGATGTTTTCACGTATGCACTCCTGAAAAAGTCTCGATAATTTCATTAGGCCTGCCACTCACAGCCTCCTGACGTGGCTGTTCAGACAAGCACCTCACAGTGAGAGAGTCTACCTGTTATCCCTGACATGATGGGGGACGGGGGTTTCCTGGGGCAAGACGTGATGTAAAAAGAACGATACAAAAAACCCTTTTAAAAATCATAAGGTGCTAACAGATTTGAATGCAATTAAAGCTGAATTCAGCGATGCGTTGTCGACATAATGAACACATGTTCTATGCGCCCGGTAACAAGGAAGTCAGACTTTTTTTTTTGCTTCGTGCTCCACTGAGCCGCTTTCATAGACGGGGCTCCCTGATTCATACAGTCTGTGGTCGTTCACTGACTCTGACCATCACCACCCATCTGACTCAACCAGGGTGGACTTCTCCAGATTATATCTCACATCAGCTCACTCGGGTCCAGCAGGACAAACTCTGGGTGAAGTCTGTATGTTGTTTTCATTAGTTATTAGTTACACAGGAGCTGAAGATTAACTTGAGACCTTAATAATAACAAAAACTAAAGTAGACACACACACACACACATTAGGGGCTGCACAGACTTGTCAACTTTTCAGCGGTGTGATGATATTTTGTGTCTAATGTTAATTTATGAGGATAGAGAATGACAAAAAACATCGTTTACCTGACATTTTTTTTCTTGGCCCCCACTAATTAGAAGAGTTGTAGTACACGTGTTACTGTTTCATACTTCATCACCTGCTCTGTCTTTATGTGATAAGTGCTCTCAAACATTCAGTTTTAAAAATAAACATTTGCTGGTTGCAAGGCGATCCTTCACTTTTAGTTTTGTTGATAACTTTATCGAAAAACAAATGTTATATATACAAATATACAATATATACAAATGGGTCGTGTAACCCCTAACACACACACACACACACACAGAAACAGAAGGTCACTCGTTGCAAACGTCAGATAAATTAAATTATTAATAAAATCAAAATAATAATCAGTACCTGTTTAAATCGAGTTATTTTACCTTAGTTTTTGAGGGGGGAGTTCTGTTGTTGCTGTTTGATTTACTATGATGTAAAGCACTTTGTGATCCAACTTTGTATAAAAAAGTGCTACACAAATAAAGCTTGATTGATTGATTGATTGATTGAATAAAAATCCCTTCTGTTGTGTTTGGTTGAAGCAAAGCAGTAAAAAAAGAGCAAGGCCCAAATCGACGAGCAGCTACAAGGAAAACTTCCCCTTTAGTCTCTCTGTAGGAGACGTCAAATAAATACTTACGGTAAGATGCCCAGTGCTTTATCAAAGAATGAGAAAGGACAGGCGCAGCTATACACACTGTGGTAAACACAGAGCCCAGACAGATTTAGATTCACCCTTGTTGGAAGTATCTATTAATTATCTGAGGGTTAGACAGCAGGTTGTCAGGAACAGATTAAACAAGGGGAAAAAAGGCGGCTGCACTTGACTAATACTGTTATATATCACTACATGCAGGAACAGTGTGTAACCTTTTATCTTGATTTAAAACGCTGTACAGTGTTTTTGGTTGTACTTTTTAGATGATACTCCCTCTGTATGTGAGACTGTATGTGATCTAGTTTTGTTTAAATATTGGCTGCACAATTGATTTTAATAATATTCTGAATATAACGTGAAATCTCCCAAAGCCACGACTCTGATCAAGGTCAGCCATGACTCTGTGATCAAGGTCAAAGTTAGCGAGCAAAGCCCCACCACCTCGAAGGACTGTTGTGTCGCTCTGACCTACGTTATTTTAAAACATGTGGTACAGATAATACAAACAAATGTCAGATCATTCACATGAAATATATCCTGAACTATGTACCGAGTATAGTTTTAAATAGAAGAGGAAGAGTGTTATTGCAAAACGCTATGGTACTCTTTTTATCTAGTTGATTGTGGTATTGCCAATGTTTGTAACCTGTGCGTGAGTGTCTGTGTGTGTGAGTGTGTGTGTGTGTGTGTGTGTGTGTGTGTGTTGGGAAGTGAAAGGATGGATGGACAGATGGGCAGAGAGGGAGGGATTGTTTTCGGGAACACAGCTGCTGTGCGATCACTTTGTATCTCTGAAGTAATGACCACTTAGTTCTCGTTACAACTCAGCCACAGAATGTGACCTTTGACTCCGAGTTCAACATCTGCAATAACATCTCGGTTGTGTTGGTTATCAAAAACAATCCTAATGGCGTACACACACTTTCCATCATCCACATTTTGAATAAGCCTCTTTCACTATACATCTTGATATTTTATCTTAAATTAAAATAATGTTTTGAACATGTTTAAAGCGATGAGTTCATGTGTCCGAGGCTATGTTGAATTAAAAACTGTAAGATGATGATGGTCTTATCACTTCCAGCTATAAAATGAAGCGATCTATTTTGTAGGACTGGACCTAAATATTCTGTTATTCGTTTGTCGGGTAGACAATCGATTATTAATGTTGGGATTTGGACATTCTTTTATTTTTTTGGGGTACCTGATATTGCTATCCTTACAGTGGTCAGTGAATGTCACTCTTTTTAGTTTTACACGGCAGTTAAAGCAAAGACATTATGCTAAAGACTTTAGCAGTGTGGGAGCTAGTCATAGCTCGTTGTAGAGACTAATGGCTGTATCTGAATAAAATTACTCTATATGCCACAAAGTAGCTGTCATGCTCTTGGTGTTGTTCTCAGCTTCTCTTTTATTATTAAAATTTATTTATGGATTTATCTGATTAAATTGACTTCATATAAAGCGCACATTTGTAAACTAGCTGTCATGCTGTCTGTGTTGTTCAACGATGTGCAGACGCAGACTCGACTGTGCGCCCCTTTTTTAAAAACATGAGCACGCTTCATACCAACATAGAAGTTTTTTGTATTTCAGTGTTAAGTAAGAAGGCACACAGTGTGACCGCACCCTTAATGAGCCACACTCCCCACCCCCTCTAGATATTTTATTGGCTGCCCAAAAAATGGTATTCAGGACAGCCCTACTATTTTATAATATTAATGGGGAAATATGTAACTCTGAGTGTTCAGTGTTTAGCCAGCTCTGCATCGCTCTGTAAACCTTTCTGTGTTCTAACCTCTCTCCATTTTTAAAATCATCTCCAACATTGATCCTAGTTTGAGCAGCTTTCTGCTGCTGGAGCTTATTAGAAACATGCAGAGGCTTTTTAGCTCGGGTACAATCACTTCTATCTGAAGCAGTCATGATTAAGTCTGGATTTCCTGTCTTGTCTTTAGTTTTCATGTTTTTCCTAGTGTTTCCCTGTGTCTAAGTGTTTTCTGATTTTACATTTAGTCCTAGTCTTTAGTGCGTTTCCCTGTATCCTTGTGTCCTTCTATGAGGTCTGTAAGTTTGTTTCCTGTTTTACTTGTGTGAATGATTCCTGGTGTTTACTTGTTTAGTCTTTAGTGTTTCCAGTTCTGTAACGTCTTCTCCCCGTGCTTCTGTGTTTTCTTATATGCTTTAGTTTCTTGTGTTTCTTCAGCGTTCCATGTTATTAGTATTGTCTGGTTTCCTGCCTCTCTATGTGTTCCTCCTGTCTTGACTACTCTGATTGTCCTCTGTCTTATTAGTCTCACCTGCGTCTGATTACCCCATGTCTATTTAGTCTTTGTGTTCCTTCCCTCATGTTGTCGGTTCATTGCAGTTTGTCAGTGTAGTTTGTCATCCCAGTCTGTTGTTGGATTTTGCTGTTGTATGTTCTTTGTGATTCTTGGTGGCTTCCCATTTCCTCTTCTGTTGGATTACGTTGGGAGTAAATTTTTATTTTTTGCCTTTTTGTTAAAATAAATCATCTTTTTGTTTATCTGCAATTGCGTCGTCCTCCCTTCGTTCTACCTGATACGTGACAGAACCAGTTCCACTGACAAACTGAGGGGCGTCCAAAACGGCCGTCTGGGGGGCCTTAAAACCATCTCCCTTCTCTGGTCCAAACAAATCCAGACCATTCAGGAGCAGAATCTAAAGTTAGAAGGAGGACATACTGACTGCTGGATTGTTGAAGGGAAGAACTTCAATACAGCATGTTTCCTTCATGTCTGATCACAGAGGACAAGAGCTTCATCATTTCACTCAGGTAATTAATTATAGATTGATCCTTTAAGTAATTGTTAAGTTTACATTAAACATAAGTAACAGTTCACAAAAACCGGCCAATCAGCTGTGAGACTTGCTAAATTGACAGCTGTATTTGTTGAGCTTTCAAGTATTTTGTAATAAATAGAGATATTTTTTTCTTGAAGTGACATAACATCTGTTATATGACATATATAAGATATACTGCCTTAGACAAATTTGAATCATCAGCAGCTTTAAGTTGATTTGGTATGCTACGGTAGAGTAACGGTAACTTACAAGTTTTGCAAAAAAGCTACAAAACCCAACTTAATATGTCATGAAGGTTAACATTAAATGGTGCCAGAATTACTTTTACTTTCCTTCCCACCTACAAACATACATCATTAGTTCATAAGATTTGCATCCACAGTAACATTTGTGTTAAATTCTCAGGAGGCAAACATGAATGGTCAGTCAGCAGTTTTTTCCTAAAATGTGAAATATAAACTTATATTGATGTAAAGCTGCTCTATCATCACTTCAGGGCCTCCGTACATGTGTGGTAACTCTCTTCTTCTTTCAGTAGTTATGCACACGTTAGTGCGTCGTCCTGCTGTCTTCAAAACGGTTTAAGGCTTTCTCCGTCCTAACTTTTAGGGAAGATGCTTACATTGGCTCTGATGTGTTTGTTTGTTGTCATGAGATCGCCCAACTCACAAGAAATACACTAAAGAGAAAGTTACCAGCGTCCGCCTTTTTTCCAGTGTTGGTATCTCTTTGCGTTATTTATGAAGTATTATATTTAGTCTCTATCTGATTACGCTGTAATTTCCCTTTCTCAAATCCCTTCCAATAAGTCATGTAGATGTATCTGGAGAGGGGGGGAAGCCTCCAACAGATGAGAGCCCAGACTAACCGAAATCATCTTCCCCTTCAAACAAGATGGGCTCAGCTCCATAAGCAACAGCCCGGCGTTCAAGGCCAGCTCTATAAATCTGTCCAGGAACGGGGGGTGTCCAGCTCTCGTTTTGGGTTCATAGTGATGACTAATTTGGAGTTGCTGAGTCTAACTAGGTCATAGAAGGACAGTAGAAGCCAGACAGAGTGGTAAGATATAAAAACACAACAAAGAAATAAAGCCGAAGATGAACTGAGAACAAAATCAATGCTAGTTCTGAATATGTGCATATGTAGAAAATAGCATAAAAGTCATTGTATGTTTAACTTTCTTCTTTTTGTGTTTTTTTTTTTTTTTAACCATTCAGTTTAATAAATTTCACAACACCACTTTACAGACTCCTTTGTAAATGTCTCATTGGTTGGTGCTTGAGTGGTGTTTATTGCCGAGGTGTGAGTCAGCTGTTTGATTGATTCAACTCAGTGATTGCACAAATATTGAAAAATCCTTAAAAGCTTATAACAAGTCAAACAAATAGAAAAAAATATTTAAATGAAGAATATAAGACAAAAAGAAGGAATTCAGGGTAGCTTTCATCAAAAGTTGGAAACTATTGTAAAAAAACCCAAAAACAAATCAAAGCAATGATAGTTAATTATTGGAGGAAATGTTTGAATTGTTTTTGTGTTAAAGGTCCCATATTTCAGCCTTTATTGGGTTCACATATCTAATTTAATTATTTTCACGTACTGTCACTCCATGCAGGCTCTGTCATCTGCCTGTATTTCTAACGCCCCCACGATCAGGGTCTCCACGCGGGCCTAGTCTGATCTGATTGGTCGACCGTTCCGCTCTGTTATAATTGGTCAGTTGCTCAGCACGGATGCCACATGGGCGTGCAGCACAAGCTTGGGGTGCATTGGGATTATCCCTCTTATCTACTTTCACTATCCACTTTACCTTAACCCTGTGAAAACGTCACGGGGTTAAGGAAAGGTGTTAGGAGAATTCATAAAGGACTAAGGAAAAGGCGATCGCGTTTGTTTGACAATCTGACCGCACTTTCACTAGGTGATGTAATAATAATGTGACAGCGGCGGAGGTTAGTGACGCGAGTCTGACGTGGTGGAACTACAGTTTTCAGAAAATGGACTACAAAAAGCTCATCTAAAAATGTTTCCCCTGTGCCGTCTTACCGGTTAAATAATCCTAAAAACCACGGGGTGTGAATGAAAATAAAAGGTAGGCTTTATTAGATACCAGGAACCTTCACTTTGATAGTTTTATAACATCAAGTTCAGAGTTTACCTCTGAAATAAATACTGTACAAAGGTTGTAACTAATTTTAAGTCAAATCAATATACAAATCAATGTGCAGATCTCCACATTTCTCCTCTGACAGATCGTTAGTTTTCGTGAACGCTCGGATGTGGGTCGGATGAGCGAGTCGCTTTAAAAGTTGCAGCCGCAATGAATTGTGGGGCGGCACTTTCTTATCTCCTTTCGTAAAGGTAGTGTTTCCTATGCTAAAGGAGGTTATAAAGGACGCATTGAGCCACCTTTCCTTAACTTTCAGAGAATTCGAACGGCTCTTATCATGGCCGCCACTTAACAGCTTCCGAGGTTAAGGAAAACATGCTAGTGAAAGTGGATAGGAGGGACAATCTGAACGCACCCTTGGTCTTGCTACAACGAGCCAATGGGCTTGGATCAGTGATATCACACTGGCAAATTTCATTCAGGGGTCTAGAGGCGTTACATGCAGCTACGTCTAATGTTAACATGAGGAGGTAGGAGACACACTGGAGCATATTGTATAAAACCAGAAAAAGCAGAAATACACAAAAAAAAATTCAAAATACATAAAAAAAATACATGTTTTTCTGATGTGTCTCTGGTCTGTCTATAAACCCCCAATGATGAGAAAAGTCTATCCTCTCTGTCTTCTACCTGCTCCACTTGACTGACTCAGAAAATCGTGAGTTAGTTTATTTTGCTTTATTTTTTGATTGACTAGACTCTTCGTGTGTTTCCTTGACTGACTTCGTATTTTGGTCGTTATATTCTGTCCAGCTTGACACAGGCCTGCAGCCACTCTTTCAAGAACATATTTGAAACAGAGTAGTGGAGCTCCAGAGACAGACAGTGACACTGTCAATCATTGACTATGTAGTGTGTCTCATACAGTATGTGGAAATTGGTGGTGAGTCTGCTTTCTCACTTCGAACAATGGGGTATGACACCCCAGCTCCTCCATGGTCAGACACAGCTCATTTACATATTTAAAGCTACAGAAACAGCCTGTTCTGAGCAGGGCTGAAATAGAGGGGTTTATAGACATAATTAAATACAGGATCAGAGTGGATTTACAACATGACACTTCATACACATGAAAGAGGAGCTCTGGGACTTATTTAAAGTGGTTGAAAAGGAGGAAAATATGTGACCTTTAAAGTGTCTGTAACATTTTAGTCTAATATTTGTCTAAGCAGTAGGAGATTCGTGGTTTGTGTGTAACAGTGCACAATGACTGATAAACTCCAAGTAAGCTTTTACAAAAGTTGCATATTTATGTTTCCTTTCTCAGTTTCTTTCATTGTAATCCTCCTACATGAGGCATGAATTATCTTAGTAGAACAGCCAGTGTTTGAACCTCTATAGTTAATATTTGGGGCGGCAGTAGTCCAGTCTGAAGGGACTGGGAAGGGAATTGGAAACTGGAGGGTCACCGGCTCTCGTCCTGGTGCGCCCCATACCAAAATATTGAAGTTGGTCTATTTAGAGATCCATATCAGTCCCACTCTGACATCTCTCCATACACACATGCCCTCAGGTCCTAGAACCTATAGCGGTCACAGGTGAACCGTGTACTACTGTGTGTGTTTCAGCCTCAGCTTCCATGTAAAGACAGCTATTTAGCCACTGGAACAGCATTCAGAAAAATGTGTTTCCAAGTTGTCTGCCCCCTCAGCTCTTCATGTCAGGAGATAATAAAACATGTTCACTATCTCCTGCTCATTATGGCCAGAACACTCTGATTACAGTTTGGATTTATGGGGCTCTGACGCTACACTCCCCCTCTGTTTTGGCCGATTCTCTGCTGGAACGGGAGAGAAGAGGAGGGAGAGGACGCCAGAGGAGGAAGAGGAAGAATTTAAAAAAGGATGAAAAGGGAAAGTTGGAGGGGGAAAGAAGAGAGAAAGGATATGGGATGTGAAAAAAAACTAATCTTAAATATAATTGAGAAGAAATAAAGAACTAAAACTAAAGAAAAACACAAGGGGAGCTGAGTTTTAACACTTATTTTAATGGGAGTATTTGCCTTTACATCAATGCTATGTGCAATTCAACAAAATTACCCTGTGAACAAAAGAGTGGAGAACGACATACTGACGAAGATAAATCATAATGTTGCAGTTTCATTACATGCCCAGTTAACCGTCAATGCCCCGTGCAGCAGCCACAGTATATAAACGTCACTCGCCCACATACTCGCTCGAGGTGAATTCTCATTATGTCCTGCTGCGTTTGTACATCAACCCACTCTGACTTAATGCAGAATAAATATCAGAGGTCTGACAGGAAAAACTCTGGATAAAGTCTGTCTCATTTTAAATCAGATGTGTTTTTCCACAAAGAGAGCCTGAAGTCACTCAATGACCATGATTTGTCTTTTAATTCCTCTCCGGCTCATCTCACTTATTTATACTCATTTATACAGAATAAATCGATTGGGAGCGCAAACAAGATAGGATGTTAGGAATCAGTTATTTATAGTCACATGAATAATTGACAGGAATACTTCAACAAAAAGTGAATAGCCATTTTTAAATTGAAGCATTTTGCCTGCATTCCTGTAAAATATATAATAAATTAATGAAACGCTGAACCAGAAGTGCAACACGATTTTATTTTGAAACTTTTTGTGCTTGTTTCTGGTCCCGACTGGAGTAGCTTCACAGCGGATGTCTGACGACTTGAGTCTTAGAGTACAGCTTATCTGTAACATCTGGCAGCATCAACCCGGACATTACATGTTTTTCTTACCTTGTTCGACAGTTGTGGTCCATCATCATGTAAACTGACTTGAGCTTGTAAAGCACTTTTCCAGTCTTCTGAATATTTTATTTGTCTTGTGCTTACCGATGGGTAACTTTATCTTGTTTTTACTTTAATATTAAGCACTGTTGTCACTCTATCATGTTGTGGCCTTGAGGTTGTTTTTAAGTAAAAGGACACAGACTTTCAGACCAAATCTACCAACAGGTAACAAATAAAGTTACCTTAAACAGCAGGTCACAACGACACATTAACACACTGATGGTAGATGTAGCTATGTAAAGTGTCCATCAGTGCTAACTAATCTATTATTTCACAAATTCACACAATGCCGTTAAAGCAGTGAGAGCAACTTGGGGTTAAGCGTCTTGCCCAAGGACACATTGAACATGTGGCTGCAGGTCTCCAGGTCATGGGTAGCTCAATAAATTAATTCAAATGGTATCTTAACTCAGATGAATTGACTGAAGAACCTTGATTCTGAGGAAGCGTCTTCAATGCATTGTTTAAAAGAAAATGTGAATAACCACAAGCAGCAAACCTTAGAAAGAATTGCAAGAACCCCAAGAAATACTTTTATAACAAAACAATATTTCTTAGAGCAGACCTGAGATGACAAAGCATCTAAGGATCAAAGAATATTATGTTGTAGTTCTTGTAATCCGTCTTGGTCTCGAGACCACTTTTTGAAGGACTCGGTCTCAGAATCAAAATCATTCTTCCTCCGCCTTAGACTTGGTTAAAACCAGATTTCAAATAAAAACTGGTCAAGAGCACCACTTATAGGCCATTATTCAAAGTCATCGCCTCTTTCTAGAATAACTAACTAATTAAATAACCTTTTACGATTGCAACCTTCCCAGTGTTACGGTCTCAGTGAGTGACTCCCCTGCGGCACACAAGACGTTTTTTTGGAAGTATAAGCTGCAAACATAGTTTCACTCTAAGGTGTCTGTAGGGAAACGTTAATGGTGGATGGGAAAAACAGCAGCTTAGAAATTGTGTCCGAGATGTTTTGCACTGTCCTGCAAGATGAATTAAATTCTCGGCAGACATTCTCTTCTCTCATTCTCTTTGTTTATCAGCAGAATAAAAGCATTGAAAAATTAGCCAATGGGGATGTGCAAAAAACTGTAGTTCTTCAAATGTCCACTGGAGGGGAGATAAACACCCTGTGTCCATTTTCAGAGCAGGAATGAGGATGAACAGTACATAGCTGAGTACAAGGAAGGATTTGAAGCTAAATAGCTCAGAGATTGATATCACTGGAATTGGGCACATTTAAGGCCGTTCATCACGAGGCTTGAGGCCCCCCCATCAGCTTTTGCTCTTTCAGGTTGAGTGAAATGTTTATATTGTATCTATATCTGTATAATAATCATCTATATCATTAATGTTGCACACTGTGTGTTTTAATACCTGATCTGTCTTTCCATGAGTGGAAGTGTACATAGTGTTTATGCCTTGTATTATTTAAGTCTACTGTATTTTTTTAGCCCCTTTATTTAATTAATGTAAACTTGCTCATAGCTGTTCTTTTTTTCTTTTTTGCTATTGATGCCGTTTATATTCCCTGTTTTACTGGGGGTTTTTTGGAGCTGTTGTAACGCCCGAATTTCCCCCATTGGGGGATCAATAAAGTTGATCCTTATATTTCTTTATTTCGGAAGACTCAAGGTCCAATTGAAAGACATACAGCAACACACTGTTATTATGTTGGGCCTCTGAACTGATAGACAAAGCATGTGCTCGTCGCACTTTGATTTAGACAGTCTTTGTTCACGGGAACACAAAAACAAAATCCAAACACTTCGTCATGTAACCACCCCTCCTCCCCCTTTACAACAAAGTCAACAGTGGACATGTTATTGAATTTCTCCATATCATCATTTTAATCACTTTGTCTCAGCTTCAATACATCAAACGTAGAAAGCAAATAGTCAGACATCCAAACAACATTGAAACAGGTCAACCGATCCGCTCTTTCAACAGGACAATTTCTCCCCGTCCTAATTTGTGACACAGGATTCATTTTGACTCATAAACCTTGGTTTGGTCCAACTCCAGGCCAAAAGCTTGGGACAGACGTCTCCATCGCCTGGACTGTTTATGACAACTACATACTTTAAGTACAGTTTAAAAAGGAAATGAAGGCACAGCCAAAGCAGAGGAGTCGGCTCAACTTCAGTGCTTTGGGGTTGTTTATTACTACCGTTTTTTGGAATGCATAAAAGGAGGAATTCTTGTGGATGGGAGAACATTTATAATAAATATTGTTCAACACAATATTTATTTTTGCCAGAAATTACCAAGTGCCATACACTACTCTTCACTGTGACACTGAATCACTCTCACAAGGCCACTAATCAGCAGAATGAGCTTTTGTCATACTTTTTGTTTTACTTACAGAGGACCTCAAGTTGAGAGTTCTTGTTATTCAATAAAAGAATTTGTTCAAATGTGAACGCTTGCTGCTGTAACTAACCGATAGCTTTAGTAGAGTTATTTTAAAGGTCACATAAGATCCTCCTTTTCATAAGTTTAAATAAGTCTCTGAGCTCCTTAAAACGTGTCTGTGAAGTTTCATGTTGTAAATCCACTCTGATCCTGTATTTGATCATGTCTATAAACCCCTCTATTTCAGCCCTGCTCAGAACAGGCTGTTTCTGTGTCTGTAGCTTTAAATATGTAAATGAGCTGTCTGACCACGCCCCCTCTCTGGAAGAGCTCGGGTGGCTCGATCTTTCTTGCTCCATGTCCTATTGTTTACAGTGAGAAGGCAGACTAAACGCCTAGATGGGGAAAATCTCCAAAACGCCTGTTTCAGCAGACATTTTCTGAAAAGTGGAGCAGGCAGAAGACGGAGACGGACTTGGACTTTCCTCATCATTGGGGGGTTTGGACTAAAGACACATGGTAAAGCATATTTTGCATAACATGTGACCTTTTATAGACTATCAAGTGCTGACATCATTGTGCTTTATTCAGTATGTTGGTGTTCATTAATATCACAGTGCTCCACTCAGTGGGGGTTCATAACGTCTTCGACAGCCATAATATATCAGCACTTCAAAAATGTTCCCTTGCATTATAAAGGGGGTTTCATTGTTCGTCAATGGTAACATTACAGGCACACACTTCAAGTAATTTCAGGTATGAAGACGAAGGATTCAATACTACTCGATCATAAATAAAGTACATATTATCACATATGATTTAATAGTTTTAAAAAAAGAGCCAGGGAACCATTAAAATGTTTTTTTTTTAAATTGTGACTATAAAGCTGGCAAATTGGATGTAGTGTTTTAACATGAGTTGTGTTTGAGCAACATTTCCTGTAGGAGACGCCGCCTAAGGCAAAGGACGCTCTCACATCTTAGGAGCGTAACTCTACATTCCCAATTCTGCCCGATAATCACATTAAAAAAAGCATTTCATGGTTCTTGCATATAGAATTCCACATTTCAGGTTTTGAAATGGCAGTAGGCTTAACGTGAAATCACAAAAATATATAAATATGATCTGAATACAAATAATCTGTTGGTTAAAAGCTAAATAAAACACTAGTTTTCTATATGCTTTGGATGAGTCGAGGTATTTCGGAGTATCAGGATGATGGTACAAACAAGTCGGTTATGTAATGAACTGGGAAAGGTGGGATTCAAAGGGCTCCATGCTCTATCAGACTCTCTTGAACTTGTGTCTATAATCCTTTTTAAAAGTAAGAATGTGCAACATTCAACACATAAATACAGCAGAAGTCAAGTGTACGCTGTGTAAATGTGTCTCTGAGTCCCGTCTCCAATGAGGGACAAGCTCGAGTCCCGCTGGCTGTGTTGATGTCAGCCGTGTCTACAAGGAGACGGCCGGCTCCTCCCCTTGAGTATAAAAGTTGTTTTAGTCAAAGACTAGAGCGAAGAAGAAGAACATACTATTTAATGTCACATGTTTTTTTCTGTGGTGGGGGTTTGTTTGTTTTTGGATTCATGGTGGTGCTCAGGACAACGCCTACCGGATCAAAGTTGCACAATCTTCCTTTAAATAACTAAGACATGTTTCTTGTCTGCAGATTAACTTGGTCACCTTGATTATCTGACATGAACTTCAAAATGAAACTCTAGAAAACAGATTTAAACCGGACGTTGAAAGGCAACTGACACACGGATGTTTAAGATTTCAGGCACATGCCACAGCACGCTGATCGAGCGAGGGCACCGAGTGATGAGAGACAGGTTTAGATTTTATAATGATTAAATAAATAACTTCATCTGGACTCCTTACAGATGTTAAATCTCTTTGGAGCCTTATCGGGCTAGTTGGTCATTCACAGGGTCAACCATGCCGAATGAATTAAGTCAATCAGGTGAAAGAAAAACGTGGCCATGGAGTCCGTTATTATGAGTACAGACAGCACTGACTCAAACCACACACACACACACACACACCACATCTCAGTTTGGACACAATGACGATGGATGACTTGAAAATGCTAACATGTTGAAGGTCAAGAATTCGTTGATTCCAAAAAATCCTGACAATGACATTAATACCTAAACAACACTCTACTACATAGATCATCCTGGCACTGACAGTGACCTTAAATTAAAAGACGGGCACTTACAAACAGGTTCAAAGTTCAAATACAATCTCAACAGAATTCGCTGCATCATCTTCAAGTTTTGATTATCATTGATGGCGTAAATGCATCTCAAAGGTGGATCAGAGCAGAGCTGTGGTTTGTTCAGGGCAGTCACATCAGATGGCGACATGTTGTGCACCAAGGTGTGGAGCAGTGGTCTCTAAATGGGCCTAATGAAAATCAGAACTACTTTAATACTTACCATCCGTAACAACACTCAGGGACTGAGGCACTAATGTGGTTTTACATGACGAAGGCCCCGCGTCCACCTGACGTTTTTTTCTGGGCAGAAATGCTCACTGCGACACTGCCACGTCACTTTTTACTCAACGTTTTATATTTGAGAACGTTTTATGCTCAGAAACAGAGCGAAGAGGATGTGGGTACAAGAAAGATTTTCAACTCAAAGCAGAAAAGGTGGAGGGCTCAGAAAGAGAAACACTGCTGCGCTTTTTCACCCGCCAACCACCTGCTGCTGCAAACGCTCTCTGCTCATTAAAAAAGATTCTGATGCTCAGAAAAGCGCTTGGTGGACACAGGGCCTTATATATCCTGAGTTATTATGATAAGGACAAGTTTACACCGACGACTAAAGAAACTGTTGATTCTAGATGTAACGTTAAATACTGCACACATGAGCAGCATGGTCTCAGTTTGCAAAGCTGAGCTACTGTTACCTTTTTATCTTTGCATCATGTCTGTCGTCAACAGTGGCCTTTTAAAGTTTGTTTCCAGAGAAAATGAGTTAACCTGAAGTAGTTATTGAGAATAAAAGGATTACATTATCAGATAAGATCAAGAAGTCCAATCCTGGTTTTGATCCAGATCAAACCTCCAGCCTGTAGTGTTCAAAACTGAGTAGGATCAGGATCACTTTGATCCAAAACATCAGGATCATCCTGATCAGGTAACTTGAATTTCCCTCTGGATCAATAAAGTATATATCTATCTATCTATCTATCTATCTCTTAGGTACTGCCCTTGAGCAAGGCCTTACACCCCAACAACTCTAATATATATATATATATATATATATATATATATATATATATAAATAAAAAATTGAGTTTTGTTTCAGTGACACTGTAGATGAAGTTTATATTAGGGTTTGAAGAAATTTGTCTTAAAACTATTCAATTCGTTTGTGTGGATTTAGCGCCCCCCCTGTGGACGAAGTACATAGTGTGAAGACCCCTTAAAAACTCTGGTATTCTGGATTTGGTCCTTCTTAAAGACTGTACCTGGATCAGGTTGATCCAATACAGTTTTTATTGAACACGGGCCGTTTCTATAACCACAGTATGTAGTGCACACTCGTTTACACAGTAGTATGGAGTTATTCTGTAGTATGCCCAGCTCGGCTAAACTGGTGTTTGTCCTTAAAATGAGGAAGTAAACGACAGCACAGCTGATGTCAAACGCTGCTACAGTGAAGCATCCACTTAAGTCTGAAAACAACTGTGATTCATTTAGAAAATCAGAAAATAAATAATCAAGCGGTATCTTTGAGTGGTTTGGTGTGATTGTGATTATTTCCTCTGTTATGGACGTTGCATCATTTCTATCTCTGACTTACAGGCGCTATGCATTGTGGGAAGCAGTATGCGGTGGAAACTGGTCTGACGCAGACTGTAGATTTTTTCTGGATTAGTAAAATATCTGGGTATTCTTGGCATCTCACACTTACATACTGCATACTTTGAATACCTTCAGTTTCCCTCGGAATTAATAACCAATCTATCTATCTATCTATCTATCTATCTATCTATCTATCTATCTATCTATCTATCTATCTATCGCATTTTGGCCAAATCAAAACAGCCATGGATAACGGTGAGCTGGATTACTTTATCCTTGTTTTAAAAAAAAAAACAAGATGAACAATTCCGGATGATTTTTATCTGATTAAAGCTTTAAAAGAATCGGGCCCAGTGGATAATACTGAACTATGTTGTCCACAGAATCAGGTCATGCAGAGGGAGACAGCAGCTCTGCAAACGGCTTTGACCTCATGGATCATGGGAACATGGTGACACTTTCAGATGGTCCATCTGATTTAACTTCCCCCACAGTCCAGTTCTGTTCACGTCCGACCCACAGACTGTAAAAGGAATGGACGGTGGCCGACCTCGCCTCAAGTGAAGCTAACAGTTTAGGGCGCCCCCTGCTGACTGGCTGCAGTATCCATAAACCCTGTCTCCTCTATGTTAAAAGATATATTCCTCTATACTTTTCATTGTAGTGGTTATCACGCTGTTTTGTGACCTCCTGTTCAGACGGAGGCTGAGGCACGCTGTCCATTTGTATATACAGTCTATGGTTTGACCAGAAGCCTAGCACGTGACTCCTCATTTAGGTTTTTGTAGTAGCAGCGAGTTGACTATTAGTGGTGTTCAAACCCAGGTCATCCAAAGTACACAGCATATAGAAGTAATTCCTTCCATCGAAGCTCAGTCTCTCTTACACTTATATTATATTCACTTCTACATACTCCTTGCTTTCATAGTTCTGTCTTCTCTACAAAAATAACACATTTTACACGTCGTACCTCTTAGCGACCTGACTCTTTGTCAAAACAGACTGGACCCAGGCAGAGCGGTGCAGCTCGTGGTGCGGAGGAGCTACTCTCTTTAAATTCAAACTGCCTAAATTCATTAACAACATATCTGCACAGACCTGCATGCACCAAGTTTTGCATTTGATGCAAATAAAGATCAGCGGAGTTATTTCTTCTTTGATTGCGGCTATTCAGCCTTTCGATGCACAGTTCCAGCCTGGCAAGAGTTGATTCCAGATATTTGTTTTGCTTGTTCACACCTCTCATGTATAGCTACGGAGGTCCATAACCAGATTCAACCGATGATATTAAAAAAAAAAAAAAAACAGATACCTACACATCTGTAGCTGTGGACATTCAGGACATTATACTTTGAGATGGACGTGTCGCTGCACGTGACTGAGGAGGAAACTGTGCTTTTTGTGCATGTTTTAAACCTAAAAAAAAGATCACAAGGCAGTCTCCTGAAGCGTGTGAGAGGTCAGTTGGCAGGAGGGCGGCGAGGTCCTTGTTTCCATGTCTTCCTCCTCCGTCAGAGCTCTATCACTCTCCGTCTCCTTCTCCTCTGTGACTGTGTCCTCTTTGCAGTATGTGGCTCCGTTGCTGTCTTTCTTGGCCATCTGATAAGGCTGTGTGCTGATTTCTTTGGGCTGGTCAGCAGAAAACAACGTTAACGGCTTAGTTTAACTAAAGCTCACAGATGGGAAAGTGTGGACGTGTGAGGGTACCTTTAGAGCCAGAGGAGTGATGCAGCAGAGCTTCTCTCTGTAGTGCTCGGGTAGAAAGAAGAGCAGCGGACCCAGGACTGGAAACACTGTGCCAGGGGTCAGCTCCTTCTCCTTCATGGGTCCTAACATGTTCACACACGTGTACCTTTGATCAGTTCTTCATTTTAACAAATAAGAGACCTAAACAGTTATGAGAACAGGAAGAATTAAAAAAACTGGAATAAACTAAGAGATCTTCTTGAGCTACGTCGTCACTGATGGAAAATTACAATAAGAGCAACTACTGCTCACTGACTCAGAAGCCCTGATCAGACTGCCTTTTAAAGACGCAATATTTACGGCCCTGTGACGTTTGGCCTTCAATCTGAATGTCACGGAGGCGTAATGGGGTGAGTGATCAGCGGGGAAGCACAGCACTATGTGTGTGTGCATGTGTGACTGTGTGTGTACGTGGAGCTCCCGCTGTTCTTCATCAACGCCGAAACATGATTTACATTTACATAGTGGGAAACCAATAATTAAAATGAATGTACAAAGATGTGATGATGGCTGAGCTCTGTCAAGGCACTGTTGAGCCGTCAGAAGAGGGTCAGTGTCCCCGGTGACGTTAAATAAAGGCACATATCAGACAAATGCTAACAAACCCCGACATGACACAACCTGAATCTGAGCAAAGGATGCTAGCAGCCTCCCTTGTCATCACCAACATTTAAAGATTCATGGATTAAACTGTGAGGGATTTTTTTTAAAAGCTTAGTTTTGAGCTTGTTGCACAGAGCAGTGTGAAGTGGCGCTACTGGGACGCTATGGAGACATGAGCTTGGCAAACGGCAAACAAGCGCTGAGTTAAGCTTCCTCATCTGCGTAGACATGAAATAACCGACGGTTCTAACTTTGGCCACTAAGCATCAAAAAAGAGAAAAGTCTGATTGAAGCAGTCTTCATTGATGTCATTCTCATAAATAGCCTTTAAAGATACAAAATGACTTTCAGAAAACAAGCACATGGAACTAGCCAAACATCAGACTAATATAGGCCGCGGCAGGTTAAAACTGATTCAGGTCTTTAAATGGTAAATGAACTTGATCCTATAAAGCGCTTTTCCACTGCAGGTCGCACCTGCACATTCATATGCCGCCGATGACGAAGCAGCTGACTGGCAGCAGAACAACTTGGGGTAAAGTATCTTGCCCAAGGACACATCGGACATGTTGCTGCAGAAGCTGGGGATCGAACCCTCGACTCTACCAACTGAGCCACAGCCGGCCCGTGAAAAGGATTGGAGGCTGACGTGAACCTACCTGTGAGGAAGCTGACTATCAGTCCCACCACGACCACAGTGGCTGAGTTGTGAGCGCTGTACCACATGTAGGACAACGAGTACAGGGCCTCCACTCCTGTTGGCCTGAAGCAAAGAGACAGGATGAACGTTGACTGCATCTCCAGCCAGTGCAGATCTATAAGGTGTGTTCTTGGGAGTTACCTTGGCTTGGCTGTAGCAGTCACTAATGTCGATATGACAGTGGTGGTCATGTTGTCAAACAAGGGGAGAGCAGTGGTGTTAAGGGGGGGCACCACACCTGAAGCAGATACACGCATCACAAAGTTGCCAATGCCGATCCAGA
Organism: Symphodus melops; assembly: GCF_947650265.1. Taxonomy (NCBI): domain Eukaryota; kingdom Metazoa; phylum Chordata; class Actinopteri; order Labriformes; family Labridae; genus Symphodus; species Symphodus melops. The sequence continues at coordinate 22,848,805 of NC_136691.1, forward strand.
AGGCCATTGCTAGACCTGAAACTAACCCGACCACCGCACCCTGAGGGGAAACAGAGGAGTTTGTTCAAGTCTCAACTCCAGACACCCGTAAGGTTAGGCTCCTGTCTACTTGTCACTGCAGCTTAAAGCCAAACCTGGAGATAGACATAAAGACTTTCCCATCACTTCATACAGTATGTAGCAGAAAATATAAGGAGTATAGCAAATCTAATCAAAAGGGCTTACTACAGGGTTGGCCCAGGGGAAGAACATCCCGAGACAGAAGAGGCCAAGCAGAGGACCGCCGACCATCCCAAAGATGCTGAAGGCTGCCTGATGGGACAGAGTACACACAGCGTGCTTGTTTCTGAAGTTGCTGATAATGTGTGAGAGAACTTATGTATTTATAATACTTTTCTTTCAGATAAACATATTGATACGACAGGTAAAATAAGGATAATATGAAATCTCCTACCTGCAGCACAGATCCCATTAGAGAGGCCAGGTATGCCATAGCCAGACACACCAGGCCATAGACCAAAGCTGTGAAAAAGGCGGACGACAAAGACACGTTTAATCAGACCTGCTAACAGAGAGCAACACACCCAAGAGATGCAGCGTTCATCAGGGCCACTACCGATGTTTGGAATAACAAGCTAGCAGATTATGATTTATCCTTGTTTCATGACTTCTTCTGGAGTAAGACTCCAAACATGCCAACATTTTCATCATTAAAAACAAGTCAGTTTGTTCAACAGGTGACATCAGTCGATACTGATGTTCGGTGCATGCTCACATCGTGAAAACGAAGAAGTTGCAATAAGTTGCTTTGCCCTAATTCTGACTAATCGCACGCACGTTTTTTTAAAGTGACCCTCGTACATTAAAACGTACGCCGCAGAGCTTTCACATGACAGAATGAAGTTTGTGAAGCATCAATATCTTCTGAAAAATAAAAATCATACCAAGTCCCTTGGACAGCAGGGTTGCTTTAGCTTCAGTCATGTTTGGAAAATGAGGTTTTATCAGGTCCTCCATCGTCACTGTAGCAAGGGAGTTGAAGGCTGATGAGATGGTGCTGGAAGAAGAAAAACAAAAAAGATATGACGCTGAAGCTTTCAAAGGGACGTTTACCCTCTCACGTTTTAAACAGAGGAGAGAACTTCTCCTGCTGCATGTCAAAGAACAGCCCTTACCTTCTTCTGAAGTCATAAAGAGAGAGATTAATACTCGATTCAGTCGCTTCTCAAAAATGTTTGCAGATCGTGCCTTGTATCCACTCACTCAAAGACCGCTGTCATTTCTCCAAAGATGCTACATTCAGCACTCTCACGTCTTACCTTGTTAGCTTTCTAAATGTGTTGTGTCTTTTGCATTTTACTGTCCTTTTAATGCCTTGCTGCAAAACCAAATCACCCTTCTGGGACAAATAAAGGTCAAGTCCAAGTTGAAGAGCGGGACATTTTATTTTATTTTATTCGTCCTCTTATTTGTAAGATCTCTTCTCCATCATCATCTTGAAAATAAAAATTTAAACCAAAATACCTGTAAAGATAATATTAAGTTCCTCCAGGTGCAGAGTCGATGAGGAATAAAACATGAAGAAGACAAAGGACATTAAAACAGTAAGTGTTCATGTACTGTTGACTGAGATGAAGCCCCAGAGCGTGCTAGCAGCGCCACTATGATCTGCTCCGTATCAAATATGCTGCAAGTCTTTTTTGAACAGAGTATGCTGCTGGCACGCGTCAAGCTGGACAGAATAGATTGAGGCAGGGCGACAAAACCCTGCAAAACCCCGCGGCACACAGCGTGCACACAGCGTGCACAGACCATGTGTGCTCTTTCAGGACGGCTTACCTGAGAGCTCCACTAAAGAGACAGGCCACGAACAGTCCTGCGAGCCCAGGCAGATCCTGGAACACGTCCATGACAAAGTACAGCACCATCTGCACAGAGACGATAAACATCAGGACCCCTCCCCATACTTATTGTATTAACACAAGTCTTCTGTGGTCACACTGACACAAAACTCCTGAAAATGTCCCAAATATATACAAACTGAGCGTCAACAGACAAACTTTTTTCAGCCTGACTTTACCTGGACTTTCTCCTGAAGGCCCCTGGTACATTTTAAAGTACTGTGAGCTGATGTGTGAACGCAGCATGTATAAATCAAAGGACGTTAACGCTTTAAGTAGAAGGATGTTTACATCAAGTGAGCAGGTGGAGAACTGAAGCAGCTTTACGTTCTCCTCCTCTCTACAGTGGATACTGTGGAGATGTCCAATAACATGTCGCATTGATACAACGGCAAACTAAGTAAACGTGTCATTACTTTGCAGCAGCCATATTTAGGAGTTATAAAGAGTCATATTGCTCCAGCAGGTGTCACCTTTAAGTTCAGGTCTTACACTTCACAATAAGAGCTTTCAGTGTCAGGTGCTCGACAGAAGAGCTCAACAGTGAGTTTGACTGCTACACCTCACTTTACCATGCTACCTTACACAAGTCTCCATGGTGTGTTCTGTGTGAATCTTTATACGGACATTGTCATGAAAGTATTGATATTAGCTAATGAGAAATAAACCCTCCATGGACGACGAAGATATTTGTCTTATTTCACATGATCATGAACGCAAGTGCGTCCAGTAATAAATCAGCTGGTGTCTGTCCGCACTCAGTGGCTTCACATTTAGGCCTCGCTGCTTTAATAGTGTACAACTCAGCTACTCCACACATCTTGGATATCTTTTAAACATTACGACCACAGGGTCATTTTTATGTCACGCCCTGCCCCCTACCATCCAACAGGAAAAACTAATAAATAAAGACTTTGGTAAAGTTTCAGGGTGCGCTGTTCTGAAATGTTCAGGATTTTGTGATAACAGCTTTTGTTGAGACAAGAGAAAGAAAAAGAGTGGAAAGTGAAGAATAATAATCACAAAGGTATTTTAGTGTTCACCTGGTCGTTGGTCTTGACGTAGCCCTTATCTAGAGGGCTGTCCTCTCCGTAGCGAGCAAACATGACCAGGCCCATCAGACAGCCCATACACAAGACTATCTGCTGGCAGGGGAAAACCACGTAGCAGGACCTGGAATAAATAAAGAAACGTTACTTATCCTTCAAACTCCACAGTCTGTTTAAAGAGTACAGCTGCAGCTGGACTCGGACCTGCTCACTGATGGGTTTTGTACCTAATGAAGATAAATAGTTCTGATCAAAACGAGAGAACAACATCTTCTGATTAAACAGCTAAAGTTAGCAAGGCATGGTACTCACATGATGGCCTCTTTCTCTGTGCGGGAACTGAGGTATCTCTGGACCTGGGCCTGGTTGACCCCATACAGAGCCAGCATCAGGAAGACTCCTCCCACCCCGAGGGTCCAGAAGGTGTGACGCTCCAGGGGGTCGGGGTTCAGGCTATAAAAGTGGAAGAATACAATATGAATTCCTAAAAGCTCAATCCAAAAAGCATCTATCACTCGTCATGCCAACTACTCACTCGAGTCCGGCGATGCGACTGCCATTCATGGCTTTCCTCCACACCTCTGCTATGCCCCCTGCCTGACTGGCCCCGACCACAATCACAGCCAGCTGGCCGGCAAACATCACCACCGTCTGGAATACATCGGTCCAGATCACCGCCTTCAGACCCCCCTGACAAGAGCAGGAATGTCCCTCATTAAAATCCATCTTTAACATTGAGCACAGAGTAAGGCCCGGACGTACTTTTTATTTGAGTTATTTGTATTTCACGAGCAGTTCTACGATTTCTGCCTCTTAAAGGACATTTTTCTTTGGAACTGTAACTTTGCAAAATGTTGCTTAATGCTCATGAAGGATTAACGCTGGGTTCAATGCGTAAGGTCTTTTACCTGCTTTTTGTAAAGTGCCTCGAGATAACACTTTTTTGGACATCTCCACAGTATTTATACAAATAAAGCTTGATTGATTGACCCGTGTGCACCGTGTCAGTGCACAATAACACCACTGCAATCCACAAGGAGGGGAGGGGAAAAGTTGAGTCAAGTTTTAACAAACTGAATCTTATTAGTCCCCTGAAAAAGTCGTGTACTGCAACAAAGATGTATTTAAGCAACAAGATGCAGCAGCTAGCATCAGCACCAAGTCACAGGGGAGTGCTGAGTGCCGGCATTTGTAAACGGCCTCTTAAGAGCTTCTTCAGTTCTAATTTAGCTGGTTATGGCCAAGTTATCATTAGCATGCTAATGATCAAGGATAACTCACATCAGAGTTGTTGGCTAGTTTCCAGGTCTATGGGTCATTGGGGTCACATGTTCCAAGGTGAGACTCAGGCTCCAGTTGTTTAGTGAGAGATTGAAAGCAGCATTAAGGGTGGGGGAAGATGGGGTCTCAGACCACCACCTCAGTTAAGGGATGGTTTTCCCACCCTGACATGAATCTTCCCGGTCAGACTTCAAGCGGTGGAACAATTTGGACAATGAAATGGTCATTGCAGAGGAACGAGGAGAACATGTGGACCGGATTTGAAACATGTGACAGCTCTTATTTGTGTTGTTGCCAGATGTGTCTCATACAGCTGCTGCAACAACAGACTGTGATGTGCACAAAAGGCTCAGATCGAGGCTGTTGATGTTTCAGCCTCACTTTTAGTTTTAAATTGTTTAAATGGTTACACACTCACCAGAGCAGTGTAGAGAGTGCACACTAATCCCATGGCCAGCACTGCCCCCCAAAGATCAAAACCTGTAACTGCAAGTGAAAAGACAGAGCATTGGTTTACTCAACTATTGGTTCTGATCAGTAACCCATGCTGCTTATGTTGTTATGAGAAACTGATACTTTACCAGCATTGAGTGCCAGGGCTGGAGCATACAGGACTACACCCATATAAATGACCTGCAGAAGAAGAGGGAAAACAAACAGAACTACAGATCAGAAAGACTCACAAAAAGAAGAGCAGAGGTCACGTTTTCAGAGCTATATGACTCACACGTGTCAGATTTTATCGGGCTTATCTGCAACACACTGTGTGACCCTTCAACGTTGGCCATGATCAAAGCACTGTACATGCACATATAATTCAACATGAGGATGAACATTTACTCGTGTATGGATTCTTTATTTGCTTGAGTACTGTTTTTATTTGAAAGTATAAACGCTACAATCTTTTTTACAAGGGTCAGTTTAACCATCACTGGGTCAAAGTTTCGGTCAAGCTGCACTTTAAATTGGTCCATAAATCCATTCAAGGTCTCATATTTCTAACTGATGAACGCTAAACTTGCTTTTTGTGACATTGTGGCATTATTAAAGATTATGGCAGATAAAGATAAGACAAATCAAAACAACTCGCGATGCCTTGGAGAACAGAGAAGCACTTCAAGGCCCTTGCTGAGATAATAAGAAATTGTGTAAGAAGAACAATCCTCTCTCAAGGATGATAAGTTGCAATAAAATAATTCTTCATTTAATGTTTTGAAGGATTAATCTCTCAGTTTTGCTGAGCGTGAGTGAGCCCTAACATTCAAAGTGTGAGTGTGGGGAAAGGTACCATCTGAAAGATGAAGGTCACAGTCCCACATATGCGAACGGTCTTGTTGAAGCGCAGCTCCAGATACTGTCATGGGAAGAAAATGTCAAAGAAAACAACAACAACAAAAGAGTAAACAAAATACAAAACAAAAGTCAGACAAAGATATCACCTCAGAGTCATTGTGCTGTATGACCTCAGTGCTGATAGTAACGTTTAGTCTCAGCACCAGAATGAATGGATCTGTGTAATCAGTGCCTCTAAGCTCACAGGACATTTATTCAGCACTGTTCTGCAGCGTACGATCTGACAGTGAAAGATAGAAACACTGACTCTGGCTGTAGATAAATACTCTTTAACGACGTTAAAACACAAGGACACTTTTTTGTCCTGCGGAGCGATAACACACCAAGGATAGGCAGATAAGAGGTCAGATAACGATGTTAAGCTCTGAGATCATACTTTAGCAAGACAAAGCTGGGGGAAGCAGGAGAAAGGTGTTGACAGAGTGTAAAACAAAACACAGGCAGACAGAGGAGAGAGGAAAGTTAGCGACACTGCATTAAGAAACGTCAGCAAACAACCACTGTGTGTGTGTGTGTGTGTGTGTGTGTGTGTGTGTGTACCTCGTAGGCACTGGACAATCTCAGTCTGTAGAAGACCGGTATGAAGACATGAGCTGGAATGAGTAGGCCCAGGAAGTAAGAGCAGCCCAGGAACCAGTACTGGGTCCCGAAGGTGTACACTTCCGACGGAGCACCCAGGATGGCCACGGCAGACTGAAACGTGGCCAGCAGGGACAGAGACACGGGCAGGCAGCTCATTGAGCGATCAGCCATCAGGAACTCCTATTACAAACAAAACGTGGGGGTCAGAAATCCAGAGATACCTCAAACCAAACTGTATCTAACAACATCCCCTTTCCTCCTAAACCATCGTCACATCGTTTCACATTCACATCCATGCTGCCATGGCGCAACATTGGTGTCCCTATCTTGTGTTCATTTCATGCTTAGGTGTCACAGAACACTAATGGACTGTACGCTGATACTGTGTCTGCTTGAAGAGGTGATCTCAGGCATGATTCATGCGTACTGGAGAAGAGATTTGAACGTAACGGTGCTCAAACAAGGAAGTGGACCGCTACATGACATAACTATAAACAGCTCCTGTCCTGCTGGATTCACGCAGCGCGGTTTCATCCTCTGAGCTGCACAGTGCATGTGGAAGTACAGAGAGGCATTTCAGAAATAATACTTCACAGAGGAATAAATATGACTGCTTCAAACTGCAGTCTGAATAGGCCGAGTGAATACTGTCTGCAAGAAAATTAAAAAAACATTTAAAAAAACTTAAGAGTCCACCTGTGTTGTGCGCTGGCGCCCTCCAGAAAAGGCATAGAAGAGACCGATACCAGCCGAGGCCACCAGCAGCAAGGCAAAGATGACGTAGTCCACTGTGGTAAAGTGCATCTGCACGACCTCCCCCATGGTGACTCTGGTTGTGGGGGGTTACTGGAAAGGAGGCTGTTGAAGCGCGGCTAAGAAGGCCTACAAAGATGCTTCACCCATAGGGAGAGTCACTGGGAGAGCTGGAGCGGGGAAACAGAAGACATGGCAGGACTGTGCAGTGACGTCATTTTTAAAGAGGAAGGTTTGGACTCTGATACAGAGGAATGGCAGGTAACTGAGAGGCTCAAAATAATGACAGTAGGAAACCTCAGCCCTCAGCCCCTCCACCCAGATCACAGAGGACCCCTGTCAGCCCCCCCACCCAGATCACAGGGGACCCCTGTAAGCCCCTCCACCCTGATCACAGAGGACCCCTGTCAGCCCCTCCTCCCTGATCATAGAGGACCCCTGTCAGCCCCTCCACCCTGATCATAGAGGACCCCTGTCAGCCCCTCCTCCCTGATCACAGAGGACCCCTGTCAGCCCCTCCACCCTGATCATAGAGGACCCGTCAGCCCCTCCTCCCTGATCATAGAGGACCCCTGTCAGCCCCTCCTCCCTGATCATAGAGGACCCCTGTCAGCCCCTCCACCCTGATCATAGAGGACCCCTGTCAGCCCCTCCACCCTGATCGTAGAGGACCCGTCAGCCCCTCCACCCTGATCGTAGAGGACCCGTCAGCCCCTCCACCCTGATCGTAGAGGACCCCTGTCAGCCCCCCCACCCAGATCACAGAGGACCCCTGTAAGCCCCTCCACCCTGATCACAGGGGACCCCTGTAAGCCCCTCCACCCTGATCACAGAGGACCCCTGTCAGCCCCTCCTCCCTGATCATAGAGGACCCCTGTCAGCCCCTCCACCCTGATCATAGAGGACCCCTGTCAGCCCCTCCTCCCTGATCACAGAGGACCCCTGTCAGCCCCTCCACCCTGATCATAGAGGACCCGTCAGCCCCTCCTCCCTGATCATAGAGGACCCCTGTCAGCCCCTCCTCCCTGATCATAGAGGACCCCTGTCAGCCCCTCCACCCTGATCATAGAGGACCCCTGTCAGCCCCTCCACCCTGATCGTAGAGGACCCGTCAGCCCCTCCACCCTGATCGTAGAGGACCCGTCAGCCCCTCCACCCTGATCGTAGAGGACCCCTGTCAGCCCCCCCACCCAGATCACAGAGGACCCCTGTAAGCCCCTCCACCCTGATCACAGAGGACCCCTGTCAGCCCCTCCACCCAGATCACAGAGGACCCCTGTCAGCCCCTCCTCCCTGATCATAGAGGACCCCTGTCAGCCCCTCCTCCCTGATCATAGAGGACCCCTGTCAGCCCCTCCACCCTGATCATAGAGGACCCCTGTCAGCCCCTCCTCCCTGATCACAGAGGACCCCTGTCAGCCCCTCCACCCTGATCATAGAGGACCCCTGTCAGCCCCTCCTCCCTGATCATAGAGGACCCCTGTCAGCCCCTCCTCCCTGATCATAGAGGACCCCTGTCAGCCCCTCCTCCCTGATCATAGAGGACCCCTGTCAGCCCCTCCACCCTGATCATAGAGGACCCCTGTCAGCCACTCCAACCTGATCATAGAGGACCCCTGTCAGCCCCTCCTCCCTGATCGTAGAGGACCCCTGTCAGCCCCTCCACCCTGATCATAGAGGACCCCTGTCAGCCCCTCTACCCTGATCGTAGAGGACCCCTGTCAGCCCCCCCACCCTGATCATAGAGGACCCCTGTCAGCCATCCTTCCAGCTTCTGCCATCCGGAGACGCTACAAAGCCCCTCTGACCTCTACAAAGAGTTTTCATTCTGCCTTTAACGGTCCTTTTTTAAACTCTGTACTTTGGGTTTCTAATTTAAGCTGCAGGGTTTTTTTGTCTCGTCAGAGGAGAATTTCTGTCGCTTTTGGGACAGACAATAAAGTTTATCTATAAGAAGGAGAGAGTCCTGGATAGGCTGCTCGTATAACGAGAGCTTATCAGAGCGTCTCTTACTTAAAGCCATAACAATCTGTTACAGCCCAAGACAGGGACAGAGCAACAAGAAGCTCGGTGAATAGAAACTACTGATTCATTGTGAATTAATCACTGAATTAACAAATTAATAATGTATTAAAAGACCATCTGTTTACAAGTTTGCAGGCGCTCACGTTATTCCATTTCATACTCAAAGAAGGCGCCAGTCACCTTTTCACCCAGAAAAACTTCTGTTAACACGACTAAAGACAGACGGGGAAATATTCCTGCTTTGACCCTGCAGTTTACTAAGCTGAAAATGAAGTTTACCGTTTAAGGTCGGCCAACTTAAATAACTGTGAGGCTAAAATATCTATGATGGCAGAATAAACACAAACAGGTTCATTAAAAAAGGTTACATATTGATCTGTTCAATATGTCAAACGAATGATTAATGCAGTTTGTGAAAAAGTTCTGTATTGATTAAGAGATGTTTACAAAACACTGTCAACGTGCACCCTCAGCCTTTGGGGTTTTACTGCATGACATCAAACTTTAGTCTCAAAGTTCAGCACTCATCAACATGTAGAGAGAACTACAGACAGCTGAGTCACACATTCAGCCGGCACTCTGACAAAGACAGAGCGTGAAAGAGGAAAAGTAAATGATTGTACCTGCAAAGATCAGGCGGCTGCAGGCTGCTGCTGGCGTCCACGGGCTACTCGGTCTGAGCGCTCACAGAAAGGTTGTATCTCTTTGACGACATCCAATCACTGTGGAGAGAGGAATAAAAAGGTCAGCACGTGCAGTAAAAGCATGAGAACACAATATTGTTACAAAGGATTTCATCCCTGTGCAGTGTTTTTTCAAACCAAGCTGTTTCTTTTCTTTCGAGAGAGGATCATTTTAATCAAACAAAACTCAATCCCTTGTTTTATTTCCACAAGAGTGAAACGAGCCTTTCTCGCTGCTCTCTTCAGGGGACTCATAATGAGACGCCTCTCGCTGCGCTCACGTGAAAATAATTCTCTTATTGCAGCACATGAAGGTCTATCTCTATCTGTGCTGTGCTGCCCTCTTTACTTATGAAAGGAGAGATAAAGGGCAGCTGACTGCAGAGAGGAGAACTAACAAAAAAAAGGGCTTTTTCAGCAAAACAACAAAGGAAGGCAAATTCATCAGATATTCTGTTTAGTTTGGATTTGGACAAGAGGACACAATGACGATACAGGAGCTCAACAGTGTAGTTTTGCAAGTAAAATATCTCATTAATTTTATCCATAGTGGATTTGATTATTAGCCATAAAGTCGTAACCCTCCAAGGTAGGCTGACCACGAGCAGGCTGAGGGTGACACGCTGCTCAATGAGACAAGTTCATCAACCTCCTTTCAAGAAGAACATGGTGCATTTGCGACATCGGGGGAAAAGAACCACTATCCAGGAGAGTCTCTGACTGGTGGAGCCGCTTGTTACCATGGCAATGTTTACCATCCATCAGCGCTTTATGGTTTAGTGTTTTTGTCCTGGCATCAGCAGCAGTTCACTCTTCACGTGGAAATTGTCTCCTTGAAAAGACGAGACGAGAAAGACCCTTACCCAAATTGTCTCCAACTCCATTATTGTTGACTAAGCTGATGTAATTAACTCTGATTGGTTGGTGGGCATGACATGGCCCCTTTTACATAGTTTTCTTAGTGACATGTCCATGAGTTAAAGCAAATAATAAGCACACAGAGCTAAAACACATCTAATGGACATAACCACAGGAAGCAGAAGTTAACTTTCAAAGGCCAGCAACAATGAGCAGTTTCAACTCAATGTGACAAACACTGTGTGTGGACACAGGCCTTCTTAAGATATCACAACAGAAACAGTGGAGGGAATTTACTTTGAAATGAGGTACTCGTGTTGGGTGGGGAAATGTCACATTATTATCTTCTTTCTGAAAAGAGATTAGATGAACTCTCTGTGCAAGACCAACTCTCCAAGAAGTGTCCTGTGTGAGATTAGCTCCTGTTAAGCTCTGCACTGTCAGGCCTGTCTGTGTGACGCTTGTGCTGCTTTGATCAAACACTGGCAAAGACTGTGTAAAATCCCAGCCTCATCGTTATGACCTTTACCTCTAAAGCAACTTGGTATGATGGTCAGCTGACTCAGTTCAAAAGTACAAGTAGATGTTTGAACTGAATTTACTGAAGCACCATACACAGTAGGAATACAACAATTCTCCATGTATTAAACCGTTTGTTACAACACCCACGGTTCAACACGCGCTTCCATGCCTTACATTTCTCTCTGAATTGGCTCCATGTGCATCTTTGAGTCCACGTGTTGGGATGAGAAAACCCCTTCCACTGACTTCATATCCAATCAGTGTGCGCCACGGTTGAACAAGCTTACAACACCAGTGTTGGAGTACACACATTACTTTAAGATGGAGATGCATGAAGAAGGACCTTTGTCTCATAAACCAGAGGTGATGGGATGTTTGACTTTTAGCGTCGAGCATAAACACAAATACGAGAAGACGAAAAAGTATAAGCGACTTGGTCTGTTGTCGAGTCACGGGTTTGGAGCTTGTGGCCATTTATTACATTGCTGAACGGAGACGATGAAACTTTTACTTTCAGATCTATAAACGATATACACCACCAAACTTTTTGGTCTTTTAAATCCAAACAGAATTTTGTATTTTCCGTGTAACCGCTGTGGATCTGTTGGTGTAGATAAATGGTTAGTGTTTGCTGAAATTAACATGATGACTATACAATCTGCAGGATCAATAATAAAATGAATTAACATCTCTATTTCATTTTAAAAATAGTGAGTTAATTAAACTCAGATATAAAAGTGAAGTACTTACCTCTCTCAGCCTGAAAGCCCTCATGTAAGCTTCTAACAGGATACATAAGCCTCTACCCTACAGGCCACTCCAATCTGAGAGGACGGATAATGGCTCGCTGCAGCAGACTTACTGAGAGATGTTCCTTACAATAAAACATAGCTCAGAGCGGCCTGCTTTCTTCCGCACCAGTTAGTCGAGGTCGGTTTCACGGAGGGGTTTGGCAATGGCTGACATTCATCGACCACTGAGCCGAAGTTAGCAAGTGCCTGTCCTGTTGTCAATTTGAAAACCTCATCACGCCACTGAGCATCTCTCCTGCTGTACGCTAGAGTCAATCACAGCAGATGTGTTTTAGTTTGACAAGTTTCCAGAATCTCATTTTTTCCTGCTTTAACATCAAACATACAATTATGTAAAAAAAGGAGAGTCACATTTGCTATTCAATTTTCGGTCCATGTTGATCTGTGTTCAGATCTGTTCAACTACTTTAAGATACATTTACATATTTGTAAATAGTTTCTTAACAATCATAGGTTTAGTGTAACATCATAAGAACCATGCAGCATGAGGCGGTGTCAAACCCAGATTTCTCTGGTGGGCCCACAAATTGTCCCGTAATGTCACAATGTTAAACCAACACAGCAGCCACAGCTGACATCTGCCGAACCAAAGACAAACAAATAATTATAAATGACTGTATATCGACTCAACATTTGAAGTTTAACTTATAGGTCCTCAGGTTGCTTGATATTTTTCTGTATTTCATTAATATTTCATGCTCAGCGTCTGCCACACGAACACTTCTTTTGGCCAATCACAAGATCCCATTCACTGTTCCCAGCCAACAACTGCCAATGACTGCCTGAGTTGAAAGGACATGTGTGCACCATATTCTTACATCTCTTCACCTAACTAATTGCTCTCGATTGAGCTGAGTCCTGACATTTCTTGTAGCCAATGAGAGGGAGGGACGCAGTTTTTAAAGGCAATCAGACTCGGGTCTGTTGTAAAGTCCTGCGTTTGCTCAGCTGCAGTTTGCTCATTTTAATGATTGTATGCACTTCAACACATTCTGAAACTACATATGGTTATATTTCAAATGAGATCTTATCTGCACTTGTAATCCATACAGTTCAAGAATAGCATGAACTTTTGTCACCATACATGATGAATTTCGAGAGATTTTTACAGGATTTCCACCATCAGTTCATTTAGGTTACTATCACAGGCTGTTCGGCAGCATAACATAAAAAAAAACATCCCAACAATGCTGCCTTTCTTTGTAATTGTGGTTTATGAGTACCCAATAGAATAATAGGAGGGATTAGAGAGACGTGCCACCAGAAAGCGTCTTCATGTCTTTAAGAAGAATTTAAAGAAATCAGTCCGAGTGCGTCTTTCAATAATGAAACATGTCAGTTTAATCTTGTGTCAGCGTTTGAGGGAAGAATGTGCAACATTTTACACATGAAGCAGAAATCAAGTATAACCTCTGTAAATGTCTCACTGAGTCATTACTGTCTATAATCAGGGAGAGGCTCGAGTCCCACTGTTGTTGTTGAAGCCATATTTACATGGACGGGACAGTCTGGCCTATAAAGCTGTTTTAGTCAAGAACTACAGAAAGAAGAATAACAGAGCACTTACTGCAGGTAAGAGTTTTTAGATCACAGTCATTCAGTGGTAATGTATGTGCAATATGAAGCTATAAGCGTGATAACATTAGTCTGCTCACACATCATTGCAGGACACGGGCCATTGCAGCTCGAAGACAATTTCATCCACTGCTTGGGCTTAATAATGCTTAATTATGGTGCCTTCTAAGTCATTACTCCTTCGTTTGAATGTGAATGGAGAGGGGTTAAAGGTGTGTCGCTGGGGGAGAGCGAGGATTCTGTATGGGGCACGAAATCCCTTATTACTATAAAAACAGTTTTAAAAAAAGGTCACTGTTTTAAGTTCTTGAGCGACCTTGTACTTAATACAAGAACAAGCTCATCATACTTAGAAAGGAGTAACCTACGTTAAACGTTATGCATACATGACATGTGTATGTCCACACGCTAAGTCTGAAGACGCAGCAGGGATACACTCGTCATCTTTGTGATGCGTTTTCCCATGGGCCTCAGCACTGCTCGTATCACGGCAACCAAAAAGGCCAATAATCTAAGTAATCATTAAACCTTTGAGCTGGACCCTGGCCTACTGGGAGAAATAACTTCTCACACACACACACACACACACACACACACACACACACACACACACACACACACACACACACACACACACACACACACACACACACACACACACACACACACACACACACACACACACACACACACACACACACACACACACACACACACACACACACACACACACACACACACACAGGGTCCAATAACTTAAAGTAAATTGTAACAAAACTGCATACAACACCTTTGAAAATGTTTTCTTTTTTATAGGAGTGAAGGTAGTATCTGAAAAAGTGGTGCATGATTAGCTTATAAAACAACAATGTGGTGAATATTAGTGATGCAAATACAGGATCATCATATTTGATCTATCTCATCTCGTCTCCTTGAGATGAAATGTGTCTTTTAAAAAATCAGCAACACATTAAAAGACAACAAAAAAGGAATTGGGAAAAAGTTAAACATGTGGTAGTAACAAGTGGTAGTTACTGTGTAACTCTTTGAGTGGTTATGTCACCCGCTCACAAGCTGTCAACAGCTGGTTGGACTCTCTCAAGTCTACGATGCAGTCCATGTAACTGCTAAGGACCCAAACTGGGCAAAATGAGAGCATCGTGATGAGGTGAGGGGAGGAACACCCTTACCCAAATCATCCTCACACACAGAGCTAGCTATGACCTCATGTCAAAGGATGTATTAGGTCATAAGAACAATGCGCCCCGTCTGATTCTCTTGGGCAGATTCCAAACTGAATCATAAGGAGACACGACATGGAACATAAGAACCATGCTCAGGCACAAGTCCACCAGCGCTCCCTGAAAGCCGGGTCGTGTCATGAAAGGTGGACACATGCTCTATTGACAAAAACAAGAGTGTTGGCCGTCAGAGAGGGGGTAAGGTTAATGCTAGTGCTAACAGCTTAATAGGCACAATCACAGTAATTAGCCTGAGAGTAGCGCGGGAAAGCAATCTCCATTGCTGCCAAGTCAGCCTCAGGACTAGTGGCTAAAGTGACACAGCCATCAAGTCAAGCTGTCTAGGAAGCAAGCAGGTCTTGATGGTTTCCATCTTCTATGAATCAGCATTGGATATAGAATGGCTGAGTGAAAAACGAAGACGGGTAATGTATGCATGGGCTTTATAGGGACTGCGGTTGCGTGGTAGCTATCCCCTTGATTTTGCTGTGAGTGGGGGAAAGAAGGTCTCTGGATACAGAGGTAAAGGTAGTGTAAACCCCTAGCAAAGGCCAAACTAAAAAGAATGGTATCTTAATACACAAGTGGCCCACACCTTCTTCATGATGCTCTGTAATGTTTAGTGATCTCAGTGTGTTACATGTTTACCTCTATTTGAATAGTACTCCGTGCCTCCAGTGCAATATAAGAAAATACAGTTTTCCAGATGTGTCAGCATACTGTGTGTTAAGACCCTTTGCTTTGAATGAAAATGAGCTTGATGTTTATTTAACTAGAAAACAAAGTTTAAGTTTCATTCATGCTTAGGCATGTTATGTTGTGTGCGCATGCGCAGCTTCGATAACACTTTAATTATGACACCTGGGATTCACTTTCACTAAAACCATCATCAGGAGCACATAGCCCGTTGGTAAGCCACTGCTACTTCTCACAATGCCTAAATAACCCTTGTTAAAGTCACTTTTATGTGTGAGCACTGTAAATCAATGTGTGTTATCTGGCTAAGAGTAGCATGTTAGCCGGCTTGGGTGGGTTACAACAACGTATCCAGACGAGAAGGGGATTGTCCGGGATGCAGACATAACAACCTGCATTAGTCTTCCTGCTCCCATGGTTCCCAGGGCCCTGAAAAAGGACTCTGACCTGCCCACAACCATCGTCATCCGCAGGGATGTGCGAAGGTTGGTGATCTTGACTCCTGCTGAAGACCAAGAGGAGGTAAGATAAGTCCTCGCCAAGGGTACCCAAGACTGTGACTCTTGTTCTTTGTTTAGCTAGCGGGTAACCCTGGGAGGCAGCTGAGTGGTTCAAGGGCAAACCTACACTCAGTAGGAGGAAAGGTGGTGGAGCCTACCTCCTTAGATTAGTACATTTGTTTGTGAATGCCTACCAAGGCTGGACTTTAGTTTGAAACCCCTACTAAGAGACTCAAGAGACTGTTATGTTTATTGTGCCCTCCTTGGATCTTCGTTCAGTCGGCCAAGTGGGAGGTGTTAAGACCCTTTGCTCTCGAATGAAAATGAGCTTGATGTTTATTTAACTAGAAAACAAAGTTTAAGTTTCATTCATGCTTAGGCATGTTATGTTGTGTGGCGGTGGTGATGGTGGTGGTTTAGTTTGGTGATTCATGGTGTAGTGCCGCTTCATTATGTTGCGTTTGTGTGTGTAAGTCAATTAGAGGAAGCACGGGTGGCATGTTTTCTTTGTGTCAGCGTCCATAGCAACCAGAAACATTAGAGTCGCTGTGCGCATGCTCCTCCGGCACTAGGCATTTTGGGTAATGTAGTTTTATATTGTTTAAACAAGATTTGCTACATTTTTAATGTCTTTGCAGGCTTCTTTGATTTCATTATTATATTATATTATTTGAATAATATTATTCGAATAATATTTGTTTGTTTGTATTTCAGGTTTATGACCTGTGGTCATTTAATTTAAAAATAAAAAATTAAGGAAAAACACGAGTTATAACATTGTGCTTCCTGATGAGCCTTTTCGGAAGGCAAAAAATGAAGAAATCCGAACACTGTGAGAAGTACATTTATAGGTAGGGTTGGTCATTTTATCCAGACACACTTTTTTAACATTTTGTTTGAAATTGTCTTTAGGTCCTTAAAGAAATGAATAATGCATGCGCGTGTAACAGTCGCAAGACTGTAAAACGTTTGACCAATGTCTGCCACGAGGTACCAATCTGATGGACCAATCACATCTCCCCGCTCATTTCTACCCCATGCATGAACTATTCCACACTCAAAGTGTGTCACTGATTAAGACTTTATACTGTTAGTTTGTTGTAAGTAGTAAAACAACAATATTTTAATTTTCCCTGTATTATGATGAAGTTTAGCGTTTACTCAGCGCTGAATGAGACGACATAGTTTCAACAAAATGCAAGCTAAAATCTGAGGTCCGCTCGTGCATGTAACTGTGTGCGTGTGTGTGTGTGTGTGGGGGTGGGGGTGGTGGGGGGGGGGGGGGGGGGGGGGGGCGTGGCTTTAGGCCCGAAATATGCTCAACGTTAGATACGCAGCCGACAACGCAGGATACGCACTTGCGTACCTGGCGTTGGTGGTCGCACCAAAATGCGCGAGGTACAACGACGCGTCCGCAAGTTGCAGTATCGTCAGTCCCGCTAGAGGCGCTTGTGGGCTTAATATATACAGTCGCTGGTTTCTATGGTTTCCCCGGACTTTTGGCGGTTGACGTGCATGTAGGAGGCGTTTTTTTTTAAATGACGGAACAGGACACTATGTTTGAGGGGCGTTTGATGGATATGGTCCATGATTATAACCATCTTTATGATATCCGTTTCCGGACCACACAAACGGTAGACAAACCAAGCTCTATTTGGCTGCCTGCCCCCTACAGGAGGCCCCCGGTAAGAAACGTATGTTACGTTTCTTTGCGAGTATAAGCAAAGACAACGCGAGTGACAATCAGAACGCGTACGTGTCCGTTTGGTACTAACGTTGAGCATATTTCGGGCCTTAGAAGGAGCACAGAGGGGAGGAGGTCGGTGCAGATGGAGCACTGAGGGAATGTTATTTTCAAAATCATGCTGGTTTTCAACCAACCCCGTTATGTACAAAGAATGTAACTACTTTTAACAACCCAATATTTCCACATAAGCAAATTGCCAGGGTGTCTTGTTAAACAGCCTTTACTCCTCCTTACTGCACAATCAGTTTCAGCAGGTTTTTGCAACCCAGGACCCAGGTTAGTTTAAGTTGAATATTCAACAGGCATTCACTCTCCCACCACTTCTTCATTCACAAAGTTGACTGACCTCCCAACCTTTGCACTTAACCCCATGGCACATGCCTTTATGCATTTCAGAGCTTCTTCATGATACATTAAACCAGCCTGTATGTCATGGGTTGGTGCTGGATTGAGGCGAAAACCAGGGACTCTAAACTCATACATGTAGTAGGCAGATAATCTAAATGGGTAGAGTCTAAAAAGTTATACTTATTCAAATAAGTCACATCTTCAATTACCTGGAGGTATTCTTGCACTGATAAAACAGGAGGACATATTCATATTCTGACAGTTTTGTTTTGTTTTTTTTACTTAGAGCTGCTGTCTGCAGCGTTAATTGGCCCCACACGCTCCAGCGTGTCACTGATGTCGAGTTACTCTTACCGGTGTAACGCCGAGAAATGCATCCCTGCAGAGAAATGCACCTCGTAGGACAATGCAATATATGACACAAATACAATTTCTACAATGCTGAATTTTGCATCCAACCTTGAAATACTTATTTTTTTTAAATTTTTATCGTATTTTGCATCCACCCTTAAATTTACTCGACATCCACTTCAGAGTCAAACACTGTATGCCGGTCATATTCACGCAGGCGAGCAGAAACGCGTCTCCTCCCGAGTCTACAAAACAGTAAGAAAACTCAACTTTAAATACAAATTAACTTAAGATAATTTGTCACCACAGATCTGCCCCGAGAAATACAAGTTAATACCGTTTTGTAACACTTCCGCGAGGTGCATGCAACGCTCAACAGGGACGCATTTCTCGGCATAACACCGGCTTTCTGCGTGTCCACCTTTCAATACAGGACACAGTACACCGCTGTTCTGCAGCCACATCAGCTTCTATAGTTAGTTTCAATCACAAACTACAAAGACACGTACAGATTAGGAACATTAATCTGTTTTATATGACACCTTACACCCACATGGTTCTGTTGCCCAACCATCCAAACTTCAGCCATACCGCATGCATCAACGTGACTCTAACACCGGGCATAACAAACAGCGACGACACCACTTCACAAAACACACCTGACAAATAATGTAGCTAAAGGTGCTCACCTCTGCTCTCTTTTTGCTGCCAAAAACACTGAGAAACGACACATGACAGACTAGCATCTGTTGGTGGGGTCAGGCGTTTACAGACCGCCCACTCTCCTTGACACTCGACTGGTGCGATGCCTTCAGGACTGTACGTAAAACACACAATCTTCCTAGCCGAGAGGAAAATGCTCCTGTAGACCTTCTCTCACACGTTTCCTCACATGCGTGGATTTAATCATTTTGTTTAAATATTTTGTCTCTCTACAATATGAGTGGTTTATGGATTGTAGCTCTTTTAAAAACCTCGTCATAATGCGAGATGGTGCAGAGAGGATTTAATGTGAAATACGCACGTCGCTATACTGTCGTTTTTGTCAGTGAAACCTTTGATTTTGCCACGATTTGACATTAATTCATTGGATATTATGTGTTCAATTTTTAATACTTACATTGGTACGTTCAACTTCATGCGTGACTGTCCAAACCCATCTAATTTCGACCTTTCCGACTTTAGTGAACGCATCAAAACACGTGTAAAGTGTTCAGGAATATATATTTATTTTAATAAATTGATTTGTGTAAGTTTTTCCATTCGGAATAAAATAACCCAGAGTTAATTCACGCTAAATTAAAGGTGACGTTTAACTTTAAAAAATATATTTATGATTATTATTGTAATTTCAGCAATGCCAATGTTTTGTGTTATGATAAGGATGACATCGTGAGACAAGGTCCAACATTCATCATGACGCATGCTTTAAACCGCTGCCATCGTAAAAATAGTCACCATGGTACAGTAATTAGTCACCATGGCAATGGCTGCTGATTGATGTTAAGAGGTTGGACGACGGTAAACCTCGATCTCACACTCACACGCGCGTGCGGTGGTCTGTTTCTCACCTGCTTGTTTTAACGTCGACATCACTGATGTTTTTTTCACAGGATTTTAACCTCCATCGCATTCCTCTGTCTTAACGTAAACCTCCTCTCCGACCTCGGGGAATACATCACTGACGTTCATTCGCGTTCCCAGCTCCATCCTCCATTTCTCCCAGTGCGCATTTGTGTGAGCGCAGCTGCATAGGTTGCCACAGCTCTTTCCCCTCCTCTGGCTGGTGACTCATGTGTCTCATTGAATTTGTAGTGACACCGGTCTAACACGACCACAGTGGGGAGAATGAAGCTGCACCGACTAATCTGACTCAGTCTCAGTCAGCCCCCACCCTGGCTCATTTATTGTGACCTGAAGTTAAAAGACAAATCAAACTGCTGATTCCAATACAGCAGGCTTTATAAGGAAGCATTATCCTGGCCTCTCATCTGTGGATTCACCATAGTAAGTGAGTGCAGTTATATAGAGCGCACTGTCTATATGTTGATAAATGATGATGTCTAGGCCCAGAGGAAGGTGTGCATTGTTCCCTCTCAAGAGACAATATTTATGCAGAAATGTGTAAATAATTTGTTCTCTGAGTCAATATCACCAAAAGGTACCTTTGAGACTTCCCCATTCCCCCCCCCCCCCCCCCCCCCCCCAAAAGCTGAGATTTCCCATTGAACTTCATATTCATTGCATTAAGTATATGTTATGCTGTTAGAAATGCACATTGGTCAAGCTCCCACACTTTTTATAAATTAATTGCAAGCAGACAATTTACATGCAAACCACAAGATATGTCCACCCTGTCATGCACAATTTCAAAGCAGAGTAAATACATTGTAATTACATAGTGATTGTAAAATGTACATTTTCAGAAAGGTATTTAGTCACTTTCTCAACATTATCTTTATGTGGATAAAGATAAGTATGTGGTATGTGGATAATAATGAAATTATGGCAAACTATTTGTTCCTCTATAACATCTGCGAGAGTTGCACTTTCTTTTCTAAATAAAATCAAACAACAAAGATATCTGGTCAAACTTTTAAACAATACTATTTGGCCCTCATTTGTTTATAAAGGCATCACACAAAAGACGCTGCTACTTATAAATAATTTGTTTATTTTCATAGAACATGAAGATAACAGGGTGGACCCTGGGTATGACAGGGTGGACATGTTGATAAATGTCAGTGAATAGCCTCATAAATGCGAAGTGGAGTGAGACCCATTAGTTTGAAAAAAAAAAAAAGAATATTACAGATCACTTGGATGCATCTCCAAACAGTCTCTCCCTTTCTGCAGAGACATGGCTCAGTTCTGCAGCTGCTGTTCCACATACTTCTATGCAGTCTGTACAGAGCGCTTGTTCAGAGCCTGTGGTTCTGGTATTAGGCAAATGGTACCAACAGGTGGCGTCCCGAAGACTTGGCCAACGGAACTTGTTTATGCCATTGTGTGTTAACTTTCACACTGTTCCCTTCTGCATCCATAATGATACCTGGGTATGCTTCGTTGTCATAATTAACGACGCACTGCTCGCCAATGTGCTTTACCTCAATCATTTCTGGTCTCCTCAGATTATCTTGTGTCTTTCCACATGTTTGGGACTTGTCAGATGAAACAGCTCGAGTGACCTCTTGAAGGTTAAAGCAGAGCCAGTCTAAAACACCTTCCTCTCTTTCACACAGACATGAAATGTCTCTGTATTTCATTTGGCCGGTGTCAGACTGATAGCTTGGTGGATTCTCATGAAGCCTGTTATGGCAGCTATTGCAGGTACCTCAGGTTTTGATTCAATATCCCTCTCTGGGATGAAGAACAGCTCGACTGCTCAGGGCATCAGGAATGTCTCCCCCATGGGCTACAATCCGGTCTGCTGACCTCTTGAGGGCCCCACCCACACCGTCTGGTGCCCCCTTCCCATGATTAGCCTCAAAGAAATTCCATGTTATTTATCTGAAGCTATACTTGTAGGGTTCTGTTGAGATGTAGAAGAAATTTCCCTTTTGTTGATACTGTGTTGCAGGCCCATCGCTGAAAAAATGAAGTGTGCTGACTTGAGGGTGTCCTTCTCTCACTACATTCAGAACTGGATCAAGGTGATCACAGATGGCCCCAGGGTCATGTCTTCTGGAGGCTGATATGGAGCAGAAGGTGTGTGGCGCTTGTTCACCAGTGGTGTAGAGCACTCCAGTGTGCAGACTGGCCTGCTTGTGTGAACCAGATTGTATTTTTTAGCTGTACTTAGATGAGTAATTTTTACTAACATCTCTATGGATGAGGGACTCGTTGTGCTTCAGACTCTTTCTGAGCTCTCTGTAGGCATCAAACTGCCATTTAATGTTAAAGACATGCCTCCTAAAATGAGGAAGCCTCTCTTGGTGTTAAAGTCATGCTGTGTTGTTGTAATCTACCACTATTATTATTAACACCTTCTCATCCTTCTTGATCTTCTCTGTCATCCACTGAGATAAACGAACGTTCTCTTCCCCAGGGGTTTTCAGCATCGGTTGACAAGTTAGGAGGCATTCATTGCACACACCATGAGCACAGATCTTGGCTTTCAGGTCACACATGGTTGCTTCAGTCATTTCCTCAATATTTCTTGAGGACAGTAGCTCATGACCATAGGTGAGGGTAGGAACGAAGATCGACCGGTAAATCGAGAGCTTCGCCTTTTTGGCTTAGCTCCTGTTTCACCACGACGGACCGATACAGCGACCGCATGACTGCGGACGCCACACCGATCCGTCTGTCAATCTCACGCTCCATCTTCCCCCC
Organism: Symphodus melops; assembly: GCF_947650265.1. NCBI lineage: Eukaryota > Metazoa > Chordata > Actinopteri > Labriformes > Labridae > Symphodus > Symphodus melops. The sequence continues at coordinate 22,871,417 of NC_136691.1, forward strand.
ACTCGTGAACAGGACCCTGCGATACTTAAACTCCTCCACCTGGGGCAAGGACTCCCCACCGACCTGTAGAGGGCAAGCCACCTTTTTCCAGAGATTAAACATGAAAATACAATTCAAAGCCATAAGAAGCTATTCATAATTGTACAGCCTAAAAACAACTCAAAGGCTCCGGAGCCTTTTTGTTCTCTGTTGAAGGACGAAGGATGTCAGTACAAAATGATCATTACCTTAACAGACTATAACCTAATATAAAATCATGCAGGACACGTCGTTTCCTCCTCCTTCCGATCAGCTCCAGGAGCTCCACGATCTAAACATCTGATTGATCAGTGGGCGGAGATTTTCACAGTTTGATCTCTTATCTCCAACAAAACCTGCTTTGGAGCAGGTTAGGTGTGCAGCCTTAGTTACCATGGTGATATACCCAGGTAAGAAGTGAACGACCTTCATGGACTGAGAGTTAACCCTGAAGTGACCTCGCTAACCTCAAATCTTGCTTCGTAGTGCAGGTCCCAGGGGAGGTAACATCAATTACACCTGCAGAGCTCCTCTCTGATTGGCCCAGGAGGGCAGGTGACATGAGTCTTTAGTGTGTGTACACTAAAGACTGTACATACTGGTTGTGTGTCACTTCAGAGAAGGCTGTGAGGAGACGGTTTTGTTTGCCTAACTCGTCTTGTTTTCGTCTGCAGACGACATTTTGACGTTATGTGATGTTTTGTTTGTTTTTTGTTCTTCTCTACTGAGAAGCCCGCAACCTGGTCGTCGATCCTTTTCCCACCTCACACTGCCTGTTTTTTCTTAAACAAATACATCTAGTAGAGGGTAAATAACATTATAGGTTTGTCTTTAACTTGATTCTCTGGTACAATGGTTGCAGAGTCAGAGCTGCCCACAGCTGGACAAATTACACAGTCACCATTTGCTAATAAACCAAAGGTTATTTCTGCAATAATAATGAAACAAGTACATCAGCAAAAACTAAATACCGACATACCTTAGAGAAGCCCATCACGATATCAACAGGATCTTCTGTCAGGATCCATCATAAGCTCCCCTTTAAATGCCACCACCGCTTAAGTTTTTCTTTTACGATTAATTTGTAGGCTTTTTGTCTTTAATTGGAGCGATAGGACAGTGCATAGAGTCAGAAATCAAAGAGAGCGTGGGGAATTACACTTAGAGTCTTTGTGTTGTTTTTTTGTCGTTTAATTGAAAAAGTATATTGACAAGTGATCAATGAATGAAACCACATAGAAACAGATTCTGCAGACGTGTCACTTACAATGTAAGCTGCTGAATGCAGTTATTATATTTGCCGTTGGTGGTCTGGGGTCTCCTGCAGCCAATAAATCCCTTTAAATCACCCCTAGCAAACGTTAGAAGTGTTGAAAATTACACATCGTTACTAAGGGCTCTTCAAAGGGCAATATTTCTCATTTCGATAGTGATTCAAAGTATTTTAATATTTTCACCATCGACCACAAATCCGTCCATGTTCAGGGGCGTTCCATGACATACAACTCAAACACGAGGGACAGAAAAACATGTGCTCCAATGTTTGATTTGCTCATCCAAAGACAGCAGCCTGAGGTTGTAGCTTAATGTCCATCTTCAATCCGGTTCCTCTCAGTTCAGTTGTCGGATGATTGAGTTAATCTCAGCACCACGAAAGCCCGGATTTCCCAAGTCCTTCAGGAGCCCTGCCTTATCCCTGGCAGCATGACGAGCTACCGACAGCTTGAAAGGCAACAGGAAGTTGTTGGCGGCCCGGAAGCCTTTACCCACAGAGTAGATCTCATGGATCAGGTCCTCTAAACAGATGATGCCCTGTTTACCTGGAAAACAAGAGGCAGGATTTGTAAGTGACTGGTAGGTGGAGCATTTATGAAGTAGGAAGAGTGAGATGGCTGGTGCCCCGAGCAGAGGACATTTCAGTGCCTTGCTCAATTTTGTGTATGTGAGAAAGAGCCGGATGTTTCTTGGATCAGCCAGAATTTTTAAAGGGATACTTCACCCATTTACATGAAGCTGTGTATCATTAGAAACATGGTAGTAGTGTTAAATGGTTGTGAATCCAACCCTCATTTTGCCCTGAGACGAGAAAAAAATTTTTTTCTTTGCTTGAAAGTTTTCTTCATGTGATGCAAAATCGTCATATTGCATCACATGAAGAAAACTTCCAGGCAAGTAATAAATAAAGAGGAGTACACTGGTCTCACTAAAATGATGTGAACTGTTTAAGCATACTGCTGGGGTTAGTATGCAGCATCTGTACTTTGAGTATGTAGTCTGTGGTTTTGGACACTGCCTCAGACTTTCACAATGTGTCTATTGCAAAGGCTCATATCAACATAACAATACATTGTGATTCACTGTGCAGCCGTACTTCACATAAAATTCAACATTGCTGAAAAAATCCACTCTGGCGTATTAGAAAGGGTCAGTCTTTATAATTATTTTTCAAGTAATAATTGACATCTTTACTTACAGTGGCCACTGTTTATTCAACATTAAGGTTACATCTGTATTATGACTTTTTTTTGACGTGGTGTAACTTTGTGGTGTAACTTTATATATTTTGGCGTATTTTCTGACTTTCTTTACTTCATCTGACATTAAAAAAGCGTGTTCATTAACCTGACAGAATACAGTTAGAAGCCTTACACAAACATTTATTGTTTTCTGTGGCGGTCAGACTGTGACTTACCCATGTGCTGCTCGATGAAGGTGTTGTCTGTGAGAGGAACTCTCCTCCTGCCTATTCTGGTCTGTCCTCTCTTCAGAATCAGCTCACGAACAGACTTCAAGTTGGGAAAGCTGTTGGTGACATTACCATGAGTTTATTTTACAAAACTAACAATGATAAATTCACATTTTAAAGAATTGCGTCGGCAGTCTCTCACCCCCAGGCCACATACGGCTCCAATATCTTCATCATGGCTACTGAGGTCTTGTTAATTTTCACAAAGGACCCACTGAAGATCTTCCTCAACCTCAACATCTGGACCACTTTCATCACTTTGGGACTGACGCCTTTAATCCTAGGCAGAAAAGAAGAAAACAGAAATGACTCATAAAACCAGATTTCAGGCTTTGTCATCACCAAGAAGCACACACACACCACATGTTATGGTACTTGGTTTACTCTTTTATTTGTCCTTTTGACACCTGGATACTTCTTGTTTTTAGAGGGATTTATGTCGATGATGTGATGTAAACGTGAGGTCAGTGAGAGTGAACACGAGCATGGATTTGACAGACAGGTTTTAGACTCAAACAATAAGACGGTCTTTAAGACCTCAGTGATGAAGACTGTCAAAGGAGCAAAGATATGAGGACAGAGGCGGGGCGGGATCAGCTGCTGTGTGTATTAGATAAGAAGAGGTGCAGACATATGTGGATCAGATTAAACTTCATATGATGCTGTACAAACTAGAGGGGGGATTGATACAGCATGGTATCATCATATTTTGTCAAAGTAATGATTTTTTTGTTTTTTTTATTCATTGCAAATATACTTTTTTAATTGTTAGATTGCTGAAGGGGTTGAACACTTCGTTTTCAACAAGTTGCATAGTGAAAAAACAACCAGTTCATTGATCTAGCTGAGGCATTCAAAACTCATAAAAGCTTTCAGCGTGGATCAAACAATTTAAGTTACATTCAACCTTCATTCCTAATGCGACACGAGGTAAACAAGTATTAGTTCTGAGATGGACCAGAGTTTGTGCTTCAGGCTCTGAATAACACGCTATGCTGGAGTACTCACTCTCTGATGCGGACAGCAAAGGCAAGCCTGTTCTTAGCAGGAGGGAGAGGGGCTGGTGGTCTGTGATCCGCTCTCTTGATCCGTGTTTCATCCCGATGGTGCTTGTGACTGTCCTTCAAAAAATCTTCCAAACGCTTGAACTTTAGCGGTTTTCCTTTCGAGATCTGAAAAAATAAGAAGAGACATTGAAGTTTACAGCAGTGCGTTAAACTGTCTTAAACTTTAACACAACTCTAAAGCAATGTACCACCCTGTTTATATGTGCACATTATGGCAAACAACAGTTACTAGGCCCAGTTTAGTGACAAGTACAGATACAAATGCATCTATTAACGCTCAGCCAACTTATTATTGGCCTGGGACACAAGCGTGAAAATTGTGTTTCACAGTATGATTCAAGCAATGACGGCCTCATCTCTGTATTGAGGAGAACCATGACGAACATTAAGCCGTCATAAATGTCCAATTTAACACTTCTTCTCGAACTTCACTCAATTTAAAGCATGAGGAAACAGTTTTTGCACAAGAGTCATTCTCAGTTAAAAAAGTGATATAGCTTTTTTTTTTCTTCTCCAAAATAATCCAGGACAAGGATGAGCGAAGCTGCAAAGATTCTGACACACCCAGTTCATCATTTATTACAATCATAATGTGATGTGAGGATCAGACAACATGGATGACGCAAAACTCTTCTCTAACGACTCCATGTTTTTGCACCACTTGGTTTTATAATGAAAATGGTAGGATCTTTCATTTAAATATGGCTGTATAAAACCTATGAAGTAAGATCTATTTGGGCGTTAGTAGCTCTGTCTGAAGGGACTCTGCTTTGGAACCAGAGGTTTGCAGTGAGGACAAAGTTGGGATTGATGAAGTTTATCTTTATATGATCACTAAAAAGGCATCTTGAGATTCTTGATCTCAATATGTGAGGTGAAGCCCAAAGCGTAGAAGGAATCGCTCACCTTTCTCTTGTCCAGCAGAGCGAGCTTGGCTTGTGTGGCTTTGATGGCCTGGTATGCTTTCCTCTTCTTCAGAAGATACTCAGGAACCAACTTGATCACTTTCTTTGATCTGGAAACACAGCAGAACAGCACATCAAACACCAACCCACAGGTTTATATGAGACGTTTGAAAACATGATCAGAACCACAGACTGTAAAAAACACAAACAGGATTAGCTTTAGCAGTATGCTACTCTTGCTTTGTATCTTTCATAATTGTAGCTAAAAATGTCAACCAACCATTTATCTAAATACGACTTTAATTCACTGGTGACTTATATTTGATTCAAACAATAAACCAAGCCAAAACTTATAACATGCGTATTATAAACATGAAGCAGGATTCGCTGTTACCATGTGAACGGAAGCGATCTACAAACTATCTCTAATCATCATAACCCATCTAAATATATGTCTCCATCGGATCAGTACAACTTCTGCTCACTGAAAACATTCACACAAATACAGATGCGCTGAAAAAAGAAGCAGGATGGACTTAGATATTAATTCCAAACATACTCAGCTTCGGCCATGGCGACGGCTGAGGACTCCACCGTCGCGCTCAGATGACGTCACCGCTCCTCGTTTTTTGTTTTCTCTCCTTGATGTGCCGCAGACTGCCATCCAGCGGTCAATCCTCAGCTCATGATGTTCGGTTTCCCGGCGTCAGGTCAGACTCTGATACCGCTCATGATGAGTAACGTAAGTCATCTATTGATGGAGCTATACAATTTATAACAAAGTAGAACATATAGACTCTACTGATATATATTCTACTATATTACTCTACTGAGTAGAGGGGGATAATGGAGGATCTGGGGAAATCCCGCAGAAGATTTTGGACACCTAACATTAATTTTCCTACATTCTGATCAGTTTTTATGCACCAATTTCTGCCTTTTCAGAAAAACAACATGCTCCAATCTTTTTATTAGTGTTCCAAGTATTAGTCAGATACATGTTCACACAAGAATACATTCATTTGAACCGACGAGACCCCTCGTATTTTGCACGCTGATCTCTTTTAACCCTTTGATACACAAGCTATGCTTACCCCCTCTAATACACAACATGGGTAAAAAATGACCCGCATTCATTTCCTATGGAATTTCATGTATAGCTGATCTTTTCTTTGCTATACTTTTAAAATGAATGTATTTGATCATTTAAGGCGAGACACTACAGGTGAATAGGGTAAAAAAATTAACTCACAGATATCAACATGAAACTTCTACAGTTGATTACTTATGTTAAGACAAATATTTTTAATATTACAAGTTTTATGAAATATTATGTTTAAATATGCAAATAAGGCATTATTTAATTAAATAATAATAATTTGCATACGTTGGGGGGATATAAATCTGAACATTGGAAATGGCCAGGTTCAAAATTATTTTTTCATTTAGTTAACATAATAGATACAAAGGGATTTACAGAGGGGATTTTAGATATCTCTTTTTATCACTTAATAAATCAGAAAATACTATCAACAGACCCAAAAAAATTGGGTTGGAAATTGGAAAAATCGATTTTCGCCCTGTTTTTAGGAATAAACTGTTAAATAAATCAGGCTATGAATGATATATCAACAAACCCCTCTGTAAATTTGCTAACAAGCAAAACAACTAGTCAGTACATTGGTTATAGCAATGTAGACCATGTCTAGCACATGGACAATAACAAATGGCTAAAACAGCACTGCCATGTAAGGCTTTCAACTGTATACAACCACAGAAAACCCCAAATACAGATAGACTAATGAGCACCAGAAGAGCAACTCTCCTCCGCTTTATGTCCATCAGAAGACTAAATGTCCACACAGATCATAAAGGTATAACCCATGAGTGTTTACAGGCTATAGTTGTACATTCCTACTCCATGTAGGCTGTATGTATCCTCACTTTAATGTCCTGGAAAAAGACTCATGATAAGGTTCATGTCCTTGGTTTTTGCCACCAAATAGAAAATCTGTAAAAGTAAAACTGACCAACAATAATTGAGATGGCACTTTATTCTTTTTTTATAAATCCATCCTTATTCCATCCATAAAAAAAAAAAAAAAAAAATAGGCTACTGTTATTACAATGCTATAATATGTTACACAGAGTTTCCCACAGAATGACGCGTGAAGGACGCGCTTGGGGTGGACGAGCGCAACTCGCAGCTGGACAGTGCATTTATTGCAATCACAGTCATTCTAACCATATTTTTGACTTTATTTCATTTGTTTTATGAAAATGTTGAATATATGTTTGTAAGTAATTTAAAATGATGCTCTAATGCGCCAAATGCGCACAATGCAGAGTGAGTTAGGGTGCGTGTTTGTGTGAAACGAAGAGAGAGGGGGACAGAGAGACTATCAGGCTGTGTGTGGCACAGTCCCCTGAAAGTATTAAATATAAACTCTGGAGCATGTTTTGACCCTGATCTCACACAATTCAGGCAAATAATCAAATAAACAAAGCAGCTCATTCAATTGCGCAAACATAAACGAGCAGCCACGGCTGTGTGGCGTGCGCGTCACTTTTATATCTAAATCACCCCCCCCCCCCCCCCCCCCGGTTTCCCACCGACAGCTTACGTTCAGAAGCGATTCCCGGGGGCATTTCACGGGGTAATGCATCACAACTTCTTCTCATACATCCCCTTGCAAGTGACAACTTTTCTTTTCTTTTCACTTATTTACAGGAAGATATTTTGACTCATTCTCAAAAGGTCCCGCGGAGGCTAAACAAGGAAGAGTCAAAGCATACCACGTGATGCGTCTCAACGAATCACGTTATCAGAAACACAACACAAACCAATGAGATTACGTTCTTAGCATTAAACCTCCCGTTAAACTTTCACGACTGGTTGCTGGTAGAAAGGAAGTGTCCTTATTTGGATTACATAGTGTTGTGCAGGGGAGAGCTTTACAGAGATATCAGTCATGACGGGCATCAGAGAGTAGCCGTGACACAGCACGTCCTGTTAGAATGCTAACTTTCGGACAAATTTACGCAAAATTTAACGCCGCGACCAGACAAAATGTATTAAAATATACACATAAATGAATTATTAGGGTTTTTTCTTTATGGTGGTTTGAAAGATTACATGTTCAGGGACTGAATAAGCCCAAAATCTCAAAAATGATCAGTGCATAAAAAATGGGTCTTTTTGCCTGCCGTGTCTCGCCTTGATATACCAGGTAGTCACAAGGGTGGTTGCCTGAAAGGCAAACCACACTACTACTATAGACTGGTGTAGTTTTGAGTCCTAAAACCAGGAAGTGTGTTAGCATTTTAGCGCCATGGGTTCCTAACTCTAAAAGTCAATGGGGATTTTGAATGGGTTTGTGTTTAGACGCCTGAAATAAGGTCTGTGGTTAACACAAGCTGAAGAGATGTTGACGTTTTCTTAGACGAGAAAAACTACGTTACCTAAGACCCCACTTGTGACTTTTAAAGTTTTTACGTGAACTTTAAACGGCGGTTGCTAACGAGTAGCTAACTGAAACTACAGTGGTTGTCACAGACATTAAACATCAACACGCCGGGAACTCTCTCACTAATCCTCCTTACAGCCTCTAGTCATGTTTTTCAGTGATCTTGCAAATATTAGGTTAATAAACAACTTATTAAGCTAACGTTTAGCTATCTTGTCAAATCCACTGATTAGTTCGATGAAGCATAGCGGTTGTGACGTCATTATAAAACTGCCGCGGTATAGTTCGCTAGCGCATAACGTTAGCTTTTTACTTCTCTCGGCTGCATTAACTCTTCAAACTTCATATAAATGATGTTCATCTGTAAAGATTATCCCGCTAAACAAAACAACAACGCGTCAGAAACGTGTGTTTGACACAGAGCGTATTTTCTGCAATGATCCAAAATCTAATGCAAAAATCCCATAGACAAATTTACGTAGGAACCACCGGCGCCATTTTTTCGGGTTGGCCTTCAAAAATATGTCATTACTATACCAGTCTATAGTCAATATTATTATTAGGGTGGTTGCCTGAAAGGCAAACCACACTACTACAATTGCTAATATTATTATTATTAGGGTGGTTGCCTGAAAGGCAAACCACACTACTACAATAGCTCATATTATTATTCTCTTTATTATATCCTCAAAACGGGCCGCGCTACTCCTCCCACAGCGTTTGCGCCACACACACAAGAAAGGTATCAAAATGACCGGCTCGGCCCCAAAAAGTGCGCTATTACTTTGTGGAAACCTCGCGCACACGGTTTGGACACAAATCGAGTTTAAGTGACAAAAATGGAACTTGTAAATCGCCATCCGGAAGTCAGTGTTGCTCGCATATATAAACAAACTACTTCAAAATAAAGCTCCGAGTGTCCTGGTTAAACAGTGTATAGCCTGTATCGCCAGCTTTTACTTTGAAGAGGTTCAAGGAACAGAAGTGTGTGTTTAAGGGTGCGTGCTGTGTTGTCCGCTGTCACAGCACCGGCATCATGTGGAAGTACAACGAGGACGCGCTAACAGTTTTACTGCAGTATAACTCAGAAACACATACACAGAGCGTAATAGACACCGGACAGTCTGTATTAATATATGTAGTCATACGATTTATTATAAATCCCACTCTGTTGTAAGAGAGCGTGCGCGCGCGTGTGTGTGTGTGTGTGTGTGTGTGTGTGTGCGCGCAGTGGGGAAAGACGGAACGCGCGGTTAGGAAACAAACAGAAACACAACCTTTACGTCTGTCGGTCGTCTATCCCATTACAACTTTAAACTTTTTGTAGTAGCCTAATATATGTGCACACATTAAACTGTGGAGTGTGTGCGCTGTTGTGCATGTTTGTGTGGATTACGTGCGCTGTGAACTCACGTCAGGAGAATCCTGCACCTTACACTGTATTTTCTATAACAACGTGAGCACCGGGCTGCATGAGGAATAAACAATAAAGACATAGTGCTGCATTTGCACAGGCCGTGTAATCGAGTTCCATCTCTCTCTCTCTCTCTCTCTCTCTCTCTCTCTCTCTCTCGCACCGTAATGCGTTGTACAGATTTGCCGTTTTTACGAGCAGCTCCCATACAATGTAAAGGTGAATGATCGGCACTTGCACCTTCTACAAATTGTTTTTTAATTGATTGAGTGTGATTTCAAAGTTTACATATGCTGTGTGTGTGTACATTGATTAGTTGTTGAGCTTGTGTTATTAAGCTCAGTAGGCTACTTTTGAGATTTTGTGTGCGTGCGTTTGCTGTGTCAGTGTGTGTGTCAGTGTGTGTGCGTGCATGTTTGGGACAGCAGTAAGAATGGTGCCATCTAACAGCTACAACAAAACTCTGTCCCACTGAAACAATGATGTCATCACTCTAACTGACCTGCCATTCAGACTGGGACCACAGTCGCAATTTTAAAACATGAGTGAAAACTGTGAAATTCTGGAGTCAGTTAGAGTGAGAGCCCAATGTGTGTGTATGTGCTGCGTGACTGTCAAACAAACACTTTGTCATTGTTGTCAAACAAAACAGCTACGCTAAAAACAGCCACTTTCTCCTCTAACTTAGAGCACTTATGTGTTGAAGAACATACAGAAAATTGATGTACTTAATCTTAAACCTGCAATATGCTCTTTACATAAAAAATGATTTATCTATCAAGGAACGGAAGTGTGGGTGCGTGCTGTGTTGTCCACTGTCACAGCACCGGCATCATGTGGAAGTACGACGAGGACCCGCTAACAGTTTCACTGCAGTATAACTCAGAAACACATACACAGACGGCAACCACCCTCACAATTTCTGCTGGAATTGTCTAGTTCTCTTTATTATATCCTCAAAACGGGCCGCGCTACTCCTCCCACAGCGTTTGCGCCACACACACAAGAAAGGTATCAAAACGAGCGGCTCGGCCCCAAAAAGTGTGCTATTACTTTGTGGAAACCTCGGCCACACGGTTTGGACACAAATCGCGTTTAAGTGACAAAAATGGAACATATTTGTAAATCGCCATCCGGAAGTCAGTGTTGCTCGCATATATAAACAAAATACATCAAAATAAAGCTCAGAGTGTCCTCTCACTCATACGTGTATAGCCTGTTTCGGCAGCTTTTATTTTGAAGAGGTTCAAGGAACGGAAGTGTGTGTTTAAGGGTGCGTGCTGTGTTGTCCGCTGTCACAGCACCGGCATAATGTGGAAGTACGACGAGGACGCGCTAACAGTTTTACTGCAGTATAACTCAGAAACACATACACAGACGGCAACCACCCTCACAATTTCTGCAGGAATTGTCTAGTTCTCTTTATTATATCCTCAAAACGGGCCGCGCTACTCCTCCCACAGCGTTTGCGCCACACACACAAGAAAGGTATCAAAATGACCGGCTCGGCCCCAAAAAGTGTGCTATTACTTTGTGGAAACCTCGGGCACACGGTTTGGACACAAATCGAGTTTAAGTGACAAAAATGGAACATATTTGTAAATCGCCATCCGGAAGTCATTGTTGCTCGCATATATAAACAAAATACATCAAAATAAAGCTCAGAGTGTCCTGGTTAAACAGTGTATAGCCTGTATCGCCAGCTTTTATTTTGAAGAGGTTCAAGGAACGGAAGTGTGTGTTTAAGGGTGCATGCTGTGTTGTCCGCTGTCACAGCACCGGCATAATGTGGAAGTACGACGAGGACCCGCTAACAGTTTTACTGCAGTATAACTCAGAAACACATACACAGACGGCAACCACCCTCACAATTTCTGCAGGAATGGTCTAGTTCATCTTATTATATCCTCAAAACGGGCCACGCTACTCCACCCACAGCGTTTGCGCCACACACACAAGAAAGGTATCAAAACGACCGGCTCGGCCCCAAAAAGTGTGCTATTACTTTGTGGAAACCCCGGGCACACGGTTTGGACACAATTCGAGTTTAAGTGACAAAAATTTGGCCAAAATTTGCCCAGACATCACTGCATTTATATTGAAATAAAAAAAATTAATAAAATACAAAAGGCTTACTGTCAGAGAATTAGGATAAACTTACCAAGTCCAAGTCAGATGTCACCGCTTGACAGAACTTCTTCTCTGAGTGGTGACAACAGTCTTCCGATTGGTCGAGGCAGCGAGGGTAGGAGTATTTTTCTTGGTAAGAAATGGAGAGCAGGCTCGGATTTGATTGGCAAGAAATGGACGAGTAGAGCGGGTGAGTGTGCGGTGGGAAGGCCACAAACAACCCCTCCCCTGTACTTCGCCCACCACTTTGCTCTATCCCTCCTCCACTCTAACACAACTCACGTCTGTCAGGGAAACGTGCTCGTGATGACAGAAAATTGTATCGCAACATTAAGGCTTTGTTCAGACTGCTGCCCAGATCGGATTTTCCCCAAATCTGATCAGAATCCGATCCAACTGACTGACTGTCCACAGTCCACATTACTCACCTAACATGGACACTACCTGCAGGAAGGGACAGAGTCGTCTGTACTTCCTGAGAAGGCTGGGGTCCTTCAACATCTGCAAAAAGCTGCTGCAGATGTTCTACCAGTCTGTGGTGTCCAGTGTCCTCTTCTACGCAGTGGTGTGCTGGGGAGGAAGCTGCAAGAAGAGGGACGCAGCACGCCTGGACAGACTGGTGAGAAGGGCTGGCTCTGTGGTGGGTACAGAGCTGGACTCACTGGTGACAGTGGCAGAGAGAAGGACTCTGGACAAAATACTCTCCATCATGGACAACACACACCACCCTCTCCACAGCACCTTCACCGGGCAGAGGAGCATGTTCAGTGACAGACTGCTGTCAAAGTTGTGCTCCACGGACAGACTTAAGAACTCTTTCGTCCCCCTGGCCATAAGACTGTACAACACTTCACTCTCACGGCAGGGAAGAAGCTCACAGTGAATCCTGGGCTCATTTTTCACTTTCTTCTCACTCCTCATCTGTACTGCTGACCTCAGAGTCAGCCTCCAGTTGGACACTTTAATGCATATTGACAGTCACCTTACTCAGCACTGGTCACTTTAATGATAATCACCCTAATCATGTCTGGTTTCACCCTACTGTATTGTTATGCTACACCTGTAAGGGTTGACATGATCACCCTAACTAGGTCAAGTTTCACTCGATTGTCTTTGACACTTAAAGCTAATCTGCTCCTTACTAGTTGGGTACTTCAATGACAATCACCCTAATCACTCCTGGTTTCACCTTATTGTTTTGGACACTTAATGCTGGTTTCACCTTATTGTTTTGGATACGTAATGCTAATCACTGCTCCTTTATGTTGCTGAGTATTTTAATGGCCCAGTCTGCATCCCTAACTCTCTGCATTGACTGTTTAATGACTGTACTCACACCTCTGGCACTACCTCAAACACCACTGTACATGCACAGACAACACTAGTTTCTAGAAGGTCAGCACTTTTTGTTGCTAAGGCTCTTTAACTGTTTACAGGTCTCTTTTAACCAGCACATGTTTTTCTCTCCTTCACAGGTTATGTACATTTATGCTATAGAACTTTAAGTCCAATGCTAATGTTAACTGCACAGGTTTAACCTGTAATTATGTGTACTCTTAGTCACATAGGTGGCTCCTAAATCTTGTTTGGGGATCATTGTATACAGAGGGAAGGGGGGACAGCGAATGTGTATTGTAAGTAATGTCTTGTGTCCTGCCTGTCTGTATACTGCTACTGGATGCCTTGAATTTCCCTCGGGATCAATAAAGTATCTATCTATCTATCTATCTATCTATCTATCTATCTATCTATCTATCTATCTATCTATCAAATTGCAAGTGATGCAAACCATCTAGTGGAGCAGTCTGTCCGCGGGTTTGTTTTACTAAGTTTGTTTTGATTCTTGCTGTTTTCGTTAACTGACCAAAGATAACTTCTGGCCTGCCGGATCTACGTCATTCTTATTTTTCGATGGTGTCCCGTTGAGACTGACGCAGAAGACACATTGAAGCGACCGAAACGTTCAGATGGAGTCGGATTTGAAGGAATCAGATTTGAAACCACCTCCATATGTGCTTTGAATCAGATTTGGAAAAATCTGATCTCATGTGGCTTTTTGTGTTCAGACTGGCAACAACATCAAACCACATCCAGTCTGGATGTGCTAAACATCTGATTTGGAGGTGCAATGTCAACAAGAGCTAAGTGGAAGAGCGCTACCTTTTCTTTCTCCATGACTGAATGCTGTTGTGAACTGGAAACATCCCTCCGAGTTCACGTGTGTCAAACGTGCAGATCATGTCCTCTAAGAGTTGAAGAGGAGCTCAGCAGAATTGACGCCGATGGAAATGCCGTTGATTGAACCCGGGGCCTCATACATGCAAAGCATGCGCTCTACCACTGAGCTACATCCCCTGTGCACAGCAGAAAAACACAAGACAGTCAGACCTCCAGAACTGTCTATGGGCCAAAGATGACATTGTTGGTAACTAAAAAGTTGCGTGCTCGCTGACGATACAATATATTGAACGGCTAAACAGAGCTTGTGTGTGTAAGATTCTCGGCAGATCTGGGTGAGAGGACACTTTCAGTCCAATAAATCAGAGGCTGACTGGAGTTACCAGATTCCCGTGCAGATGAGCGCTCGGGAGAGAGGATCGTCTTTGTGAGCAACTGACCTGCTTTTCAGGATCAGACTCCAGCAACTCAGCAGAGGCAACATTAGAAATAACGTTGTCGGCAGGATTTGAACCTACGCGGGGTAAACCCAATGAATTTCTAGTCCATCGCCTTAACCACGCAGCCAAAAATGGTGCTAAAGGGACTGCTACAAAAGGGGGAAAAGGAAAAAAGAGGAAAAAGGGGTGGGAAAGAGGAAAAGGAAGGGGGGAAGGGGGGGGGGGGGGGAGGAAAAGGAAAGGGGGAAGAAGAAATAAACTTCTTTCAAGGTTTTTTCAAAGCAAGGAACTTTATTTCTATATACAAAACATTCAAAACTGTACTGTAAACTTCTTTTTGCAATTGTTTTCTTATAAAATAAAATAAAAATAAAAGTCAAATGAAATAAATTAAAATAACTGTAGAACTGCCACTTAAACAAGGCAAACAAACTTGTATTAACACTGCAAAATTAGTCTCACAACACACACTGTGTTGGAAATGATTTCATTTGTACATTCGTGACATTTGTAACAGCCCTATTTGTCCAGACTTTCTTGCCATTCAGCCACTGTTTTACCTGTTTTACACAGTACCACTTTCCCTTCTGCTGAGTGTGTCCAATGCGTTTACTTTTATTTAGGCCACATAGTTTGCAAATGTAATGATAGTCCTGCTTGAAATGATGCTTTTTGGCCTCCCCCCCTTGCCAGGCGATTCTCATCTTCAAGTGCTGCCCTCTGGTGTCTCCATTTCAGTTGATGATTATGGTGCACTGGCAACTGGCTTTCTGTAGTTGCTGAAACTGCAGATGAAGAGGGGGCTGAGACAGGGGGAGGTAGGGGTACTTGATGAAAGTACGGAGCAGGAGCTGACCCAAAGGGAGATGAAACGGGAAAGTTATTTGGGTCCAGGCGTAAGGAGGCAGTTGGAGCTGTCCCTGGTTTTGGAACGACCATGCAGAGGATGAAGCTGGTGGAGGTTGGGGCTGCTGATACATGGGCCAGCCAGGTGGTGGCAGCAGCTGACTCTGCTCATGGGAGGACCAGGCAGGTGATGGGCATGGTGGAGGCTGATGGAGGTGATGCATAGACCAGGCAGGTGAAGGATCTGATGGCAGGGGACCCTGATGGTGTGAGGATGAAGCCGGATGCTGAGTTGAAGCAGTCTGGCGTCGGCGTATCACTGCCATGCCCTCACAGTTTTTTGGCTCAACGAATTCCATGACTGCATGTCCATGTTCAGCAGCAACAGCAGGGAGATCCCTTGCTTCTGGGATTGAGTCCTTTACGACAGAGACCTTCTGGGGAAGCTGTACTCCTTGCAGCAACGAGTCCTTGTCTGTTCTTTTCTGCCGTTCGTGCAACCTACAAAAATAAATAAATGAAGATCAGTATTTCTTACACATGAGCACAAATGCATATACAAATACTTTGTTGTTTTGGTGAAAGATATTGCTGCGTTGAAATATATGAAACAGACTCAATGTAACATTGATTTTAACATTTCTAGAAACAAGCACGTGGAGTCCTAATTATCCTAATTATAGGTGTGTACTAAGAACAATGCCTTTTGTGTGCTCCATCACCAGCATCTCTGAAAAAACATGGTGTGTGTTCTCGCCTCCTCTCTACATCAAAGGTCAGCATTTCCATTCAAATGTGTTAGTTTTTCTGATATAGTATGTTAGGCACGATTTCAATAGTGAACATAGAAATTGAAAATGTCTTACCAAGTAGACACTGTTGTGTTGTTGATGGTAACAAGAACCAAATTAGTCTGGTCCTGTACCACCCGGCTGTCTTCCAGCAGTTGCTTTATATGGCAAAAGATTTGCACGATGGACTGAGTGAGGGGCAATGTTTGTCCCTTGCAGTCTTTTGGCCTGTTTCTGGCCAGCTGTTGTGATCAGGTCTCTGGGCAACCTGTCCATGTGTCATGAAGAGTCTGTTGAAGAAAAAGATGGCAGAATTGATGTTACACATCTGGTCCATAAAGTTCGCAGGAGTTTGTTCTTTCTTGATGTACAGTGCCAAGTCAAAATTTGACTCTATAGTCTGTTTCTCAAGTGACAAGGCTCAACTGTCACTGACAAAATGAACTGGGATCGTCTTCATTGATTTGAAGTATGTGATCCAGGAATGTGCATTAATTCTCAGCTGAAAGAATACAGTGAAATCAATGATTTGTGTAACAATCCTAGTTTGGGTTACCTTTCAGCAGCTTGTTGACCAAGTGCAGAGCCACTGCGTTTCCTGGAAGCTCTCCATGGCCCTTCCAAGGTCTTCTTTTTAGATTTTAAGAGGAACTTTGGTAAGGACTTGTCCATGGAACAGAGACTCGAGTACAGCCGCAGTAACTCAGTTGTCTCAGCGGTTGACAACGCAGTAATTGTGCGATTGAGGCTGACCAGAAACTCTGCCAGCTCATCAACCGCCTCCCATCCGGAAACACCTCTCGCATCACGTCTTTCCTGAAATCAAATGAAAAGGAAATGGGAGAAAAGATAATCAGTTGAGATTTTAAGATAATTACACATTGAAGAGATATGAAATGATCATGCATTAAAAGCATTACTTCATGTGAAGTGCTGGGGTCACTGGACAGATGCTCTTCAGTGCGCACACTTTCAGTAGGGCTGCTTGGGCTGTGAGAGATCCCACTCGTATTTAATCATTTAGTCATTACTTTGTGTCAAGGCTCACTTGACAGAATCAGGTGAACAGGATGAACGGGTTTCAGTATGATGAACATTAATACGAGTATTCTTTTTCTGGTCTCCGACTGACAAAGTTAGCTGCTGAAACTCTAGTGATGACTGATTTGCTTATGTTATGCGCTTACGTGCTTTATGTGTTTGTTTGCTTTTTACTGTAGCATCATAGTGTATGGTGCTTACAAAATGTGGCACATGTTCCCTGTGAAAACTCTGTGAAAAATTCCGAAACAAGCTATTCACAGCATGTACAAAACAATAACATTTAAGTTCATTGTCTGCAAAAGATCCTTGTATAATTGTTAATTACCTGCGATGATGAGGGAGTGGAGTCACCGTGGCAAAAAGGACTGTGAGGAGGGGAACTGTCCAAGGTGTCATCACAGTTGGCCGATTCTTCAAGTGGTCTCTCAAAGATATCTGCTGCATCACCTATTGTGACATCAGAACACTCCTCCTCCTGCAGTTCAATCTGCAGATCTGGTACAATGCTGCCGAGTTCACTGTGTGGCTTTGGTAGCAGGTCTCCTCTGTTGGACTGAGCCATTAAGTACTCCACAGTGATGCGTTCACCTGTTAAAAAGAAACAATGAGAAGAAGAAAGAACACACATTTTTGTTGTAAATACACTAGGCTAAATGAGAAGAAAAAGGATTGTGGGTGATGTTTTTTGAATGTTTTCTGCTTACCAGTAGGTTTACCAGGGGGTGTAAATTCTGGCACAACAGCACGACCAATGACTCTTCTACTGAGATTGTTGATGTTCGACAACAAGCGGATGTCATAGATTTGGGTGCAAGATGCATCCCCCACAGCAACAGCTTCACGGGCTCGGTTCATGTTCCATCTGGAACCACCCTCAAGCATGTACATCTGGGAATGCATCGCATTTGATCTTGTTCCTGGGAAAAAGCACATGTTAAAGAATGTCATTCATGACTGATCATTTGTGTGACCTAGTCATATTTGAAGCACGTTCAAAAATTATGGTCAAATTTAAAAATATGTGTATATAACTGTAATGTTCTGGCAGAGTTAAAAATCCTATCCCATACACATCTTTATTACCTGGAATGAAGCTGCACTGGTTGCGATGAAAGCTTTCCACAGAAGATGAACCTCTCCCACATCTGTAGACATCTAGCACGACGTCACCCTTTTGTAGGCCAGAGTCAAGTTTTGTGTACAGCTCAATGCCAGGAGGATCTTGAATGCATTTCAGGTGTTTTTGTTGCACCTCCCACACCCGGGTCATGCTGTCAGGGTTGATCAGGTGTAAACCAGATGTGTCCGTCAGTCCCCACATGGACTCCAGCAGACTTTGGATCAATTTCTGGGTTTCCTCCACCCGGCGAGTTCTCCTTCTGCAGCGCTTCGCCAATTCACCGGAGCTGATGCTGTTCAGGACTTGCGCGTCTGTAGGGGACTGACCAGCATGCTTTTTCCACAGTTCTGACCTCTTGGCTTCCTTGAGACGACTGAAGTCACCCTGATCCCACTCAAAAATACAACTGGACATCTTCGAGCAGAATGTGCCGTAGAGCGGATGATGTTCAGTTGTGAGACCAGCTGTAAATCGCCTCATGAAGTGGAAGATATCCAGTCTTACTTGAGTCTTCCAAGGTCGAAACATGTTCAGTACTGCAGGAACACCTGTTTTAACAGACAAAATGTGTGTAAGCATATTGTTATATATGTATTTGGATGAGTGGTGTTAAGCTGAATGGTCTAAAATGTGATATGAGCAAGCTACACAACGAATAAGGTACGTCATTTCTTCCGTTGCATTTTTGCCTTATATGGCAACATGTGAAACGAAGATGGATGTTATGTGTATTTTTTGTATTCCAAATAATACGTCTAAGTAATATGGTTACACACCTGAATCACTGCAGCAATCTCTGTCCACATAGATCACCTCTGGTTCTGTCTCACAAGCATCCAGGTATCTTTTGACAATGCCCTGGCATACCTCCTCCAGCCCAGCTCCCTCCCCGGTGGTCAAAACGCAGTTAAGCACCTGACCACATTCGTTGCTGATGTTGTTCATCCAAGTGGCTGTTTCTGCAACACCGCCAGCGAGCTTCTTTGTTATCTATTTGGAAAAACAAAAAAAGAGGACAGTCTAACATCAAACTTCGACAATTGAACATTAAAAGATTAGTATGTGATCAAAGACATTGGATTGTACCTTTTCTGTTGAATCCATTTTCAATATCCTGCCATATGATGAAGTGATGACACCCCTCATTTCATCCACATGACTCAGGATCTCATTCGTGTGTGCTGTCTCAAACCACTGGGCAAGAGGCAAGGGACAATAAGCTGGTGGCTCACGATAGACCATTTCTTCACACTGGACTAAGGCAGTCCTCTTTTTGTGAAGCTCACAGTCAGACAGGTACTCAATTGTGTCTCTTGCCCATTTCTCACTGTGGATCTCCTGCAGTGCTTGCCACAGGTAACTAGAGCTGTTACCGACTGTCCTTGGCTTGAGCATGGTCACACACTTCCTGTCTAGTGCCAGCTGAGTGGTGAGAACAGCGGGGAACTTGTTCCGATGAGCAGGATCTAACTGGCTCAAAAGGTCGCAACTTCAGGGACACACTGGGATCATGCACTTGCTACATCGCAGGTAATCTCCACCAATCAAATAGTATCTGGAGTCAACATCAATCACTTCTCGTGCCTTGGTGTAAATCCCGGAGTGGTGCATCTTGCTCTTACACTGAGGGCACTTCAAAGGAATTCCCCACATGCGCATCGGTGCCCAGATAAACAGTCGCTGCCTGAAGTAGTTCAGGCAGCGACTGATGAAGCTGTTGCCGTAGCTGACCAGTTGGCTCATACAAAATCTGTGCAATCCATTCTCGGTCTGCTGGTTTGATGACCTTCAAGAACTGTTTCAGAAGAAAACCTAACCAGTTAACTTCCGGTGGCCTCAGAAAAACAACATGTGGGGAAGAGGCAAAAGAAGGAGGTGCAGATTGTGGAGGTTGTTGTCGGGGTTGCTTGCTTGGCGCTGGAGAAGATTCTTTGCTTGGCTGTTTGGTTGGTGACACAGAGGGTTGTTGTAGAGGTGGATTTGGTGTGTTATGTTTTTTTTCAATGTGTTGGAGCAGACCCAAAACCGTTTCCCCACATTCTCCACAAGTTTCCTCGACATGGAAGTTGGAAAGATGCTCTGAAAAAAATTCAGCACTGATAGATTGGTTGCAAACGGCACAACTGATCTGATCTTGGCTGTCTTTTGATGAGCTGCTCTGAGGTGCTCGTGGTTCTTGCTGCATCCCTGGCGTTAACGGGCTCTGAGCTTGTTCCACTGTGACTGTACGCTGTACAGCTGTAGCTGTACTACAGTGGCCAACTGCTTGAGGTTCCGATGCTGACTGTAAAAAAGATAATACTTTATAAACAAGTTTTCAATTTACATCTCCTATACAAAATTGCATTTGATGTTTTCATGTGTATTTCTGTAAAATATAGAAAATAATAATAACTCACATCATGATATCCACATCTGCAGGGGATTTTGTTTCTGAAGATGTCATGTTTTCTGGGTTTTTGGTTGCAAACAGGGGTCAGGGGACAATTGTCAATGCGCTGCATTATGACCTTCCATTTCGTGGAGATGTCTGTTATTCTTTGATTGTGCCAGACAAAGTAACCTTCATCAGAGCAGATCAGACTCCAGGACTGATCATTAGATCCAAACCAGATCTCTTCAGTGAAACCATTTACCACACTCAGAGCAGCTGAAGGGTTTCTCTCCTGTATGACCTAACATGTGTCTAGTCAAAACCTTTTTTCTGTTAAATCTTTTACCGCACTCAGGGCAGCTGAATAGTTTTTCCCCTCTGTGACTTGCAATGTGATATGATATGTCAAACTAGACTTACTTACTTTTCTCACATTGAGAGCAGCTATAAGGTTTCTCTCCTGTGTGAAATAACATGTGTGAGGCCAGACTTCCTCTTTGGGTAAAACTTTTACCACACTCAGAGCAGCTGAAGGGTTTCTTTCCACCATAACCTAACATGTGTCTGGCCAGACATCCTTTTTGGATACATTCTTTACCACACTCAGAGCAGCTAGGTGGTATCTTTCCAGTCTTTACTTTCTTAATTTTACAGTCTCTCTCTTGCCAATCATCACTGTCATCAGTCTCTGGTTCGTCAGAGTCTTCAGTCTGGACCTCAGTCTCTGGTTCATCAGAGTCTTCAGTCTTGAGCTCAGTCTCTGGTTCATCAGAGTCTTCAGTCTTGAGCATTCTTGACCTCAGTCCCTCTCTGGTTCTGCTCCTCCACAGTCCTCTGGTGGACAGAGCTAGAAATATAAACCTCTGTGGATCATTAGCATACCAATGATCAAGGATAACTCCCATCAGAGTGGTGAGCTGAGTCGTTGACCTACTTACGCCTCGAGTCATCACCTCCCCCAGTCATCTGTGGGTACTTTGAAGATAGATAGATAGATACTTTATTGATCCCGAGGGAAATTCAGGGCATCCAGTAGCAGTATACAGACAGGCAGGACACAAGACATTGGTTACAATACACACCCACAGTCCCCCCTCCCCTCTCTATACAATAATCCCCCAAACAAGATTTAGCAGCCCCTATGTGACTGAGAGTAAAGGTTAAACATGTGCAGTTAGCATTAGACTTAAAACTTATATAGCATAATGTACCTAACCTGTGAGGAGAGAAAAACATGTGTGATGTTTAAAGGAGACCTGTAGACAGTTAGAGAGCCATTGGAAAACAAGGGCTGACCTTCTAGAAACTAGTTACATGTGCATGTACAGAGGTCTTTGAGCTTATGCCAGAGGTGTGAGTACAGTCGTTAAGCAGTCAATGCAGAGGTGTGAGTACAGTCGTTAAGCAGTCAGTGCAGGGAGCAATTGTGCTCAGCAACATACAGAAGCAGTGATTAGCATTAAGTGTCCATGACAATAAGGTGAAACCAGGAGTGATTAGGGTGATTGCCATTTAAGTACCCAACTATTGAGGAGCAGGTTAGCATTAAGTGTTGAAGACAATAGAGTGAAACTTGACCTAGTTAGGGTGATCATGTCAACCATTACAGATGTAGCATAACAATACAGTAGGCTGAAACCAGACATGATTAGAGTGATTACCATTAAAGTGACCAATGCTCAGTAAGGTGACTATCAATATGCATTAAAGTGTCCAACCGGGGGCTGACTCTGAGGTCAGCAGTGCAGCTGATTAGTGAGAAAAAAGAAAAGTGAAAAATAAGTCCAGGGTTCACCGTGTGCTTCTTCCCTGCCGTGACAGTGAAGTGTTGTACAGCCCTATGGCCAGGGGGACGAAAGAGTTCTTGAGTCTGTCCGTGGAGCACGACTGTGACAGCAGTCTGTCACTGAACATGCTCCTCTGCCCGGTGAAGGTGCTGTGCAGAGGGTGTTGTGTGTTGTCCATGATGGAGAGCATTTTGTCCAGAGACCTCCTCTCTGCCACTGTCACCAGTGAGTCCAGCTCTGTGCCCACCACAGAGCCGGCCCTCCTCACCAGTCTGTCCAGGCGTGCTGCGTCCCTCTTCTTGCAGCTTCCTCCACAGCAGTCCCCTGAGATGGCAATGAAAGCATCCGGGTGCAGTGTTTGTAATCTCGAGATGTTTGAGTGGATGACGTCACACGCAGTTTCGGCGTGTGCACGGGGTGGGATGTAAACACAAACCACGATCGCGTGAGAGAACTCTCTGGGCATGTAGTAAGGACGGAGACCCACCGCCAGCAGCTCGATGTCTTTGCTGCACGTTGCCTCCTTCACCGTAATATGTCCATGGTGGCACCATCTGTTGTTAATAAACAGCGCAAGTCCTCCTCCTTTCCGTTTTCCGCTGAGTTTCGTGTCTCTGTCCGCTCTCACTGTAGTGAAGCCCGGTAGATCCACGTTAGCGTCCGGGGTGTTTTGAGTCAGCCAGGTTTCTGTGAGGCACATTAAACTGCACTCTCTAAATGTCCGGTTGTTCCTCACGAGAGCAGCCAGCTCGTCTGTCTTGTTTGTTAGACAGTTTACGTTCCCCATAACTATCGCCGGAACCGAGGGCTTGTACCTCCATCGCTTAGCCGCTAGCTTAGCCCTTAGCAGAGCCCCGGCTCGACAGCCTCGGTATCGCCGCTTCAGCTCCTCTGGTATCGGATGAACGATGCCGGCTTGTCCCGCTGTTCTGAGTGAGAGCAGTGTCTCCCTTGAATAAGAAAGTTTTCCGCTGCTATTTCCACAAAAGCACGAAAAAGTATCCATAGGATACAAAAACTATAAAGTAGAAGTTGGCACAGAGCCTACACAAACGAATAACATATCAGACGAGTACGACAGGGACGGAGCTACTGAAATATGCAGCCACTCACGTCGGCGCACAGGTGAGGAGTGATGAATGTTTATTGTGGGACTGGGGCCTCTGATGTTTTGGGAAGAATTCAAACCAGCATTGTAGGTTGGTCCTCTCCATCAGCTCCTGTTTCCATCTGTTCAGTTTGTCTGTGATTAAGCTGTGAAGACTGAGGTTTCTCTTCATCATCTTCCCTCTTCACAGAGACAGGAGTGAAGGGGAACTTGGTGGTATCAGCCTCCTCCAGTCCTTGAAGCTGATTGATAGATAGATAGATAGATAGATAGATAGATAGATAGATAGATACTTTATTGATCCCGAGGGAAATTCAAGGCATCCAGTAGCAGTATACAGACAGGCAGGACACAAGACATTAGTTACAATACACACCCGCTGTCCCCCCCCCCTGTATACAAAATCCCCCAAACAAGATATAGCAGCCCCTATGTGACTAAGAATAAACATAATTATATGTTAAACCTGTGCAGTTAGCATTAGCAGTTAGACTTAAAACTAATATAGCATAATGTACATAACCTGTGAGGAGAGAAAAACATGTGTTGGTTAAAAGAGACCTGTAAACAGTTAAAGAGCCTTAGAAACAAAGTGCTGACCTTCTAGAAACTAGTTACATGTGCATGTACAGAGGTGTTTGAGCTTATGCCAGAGGTGTGAGTACAGTCGTTAAACAGTCGTTAAACAGTCAATGCAGGAATGTAAATTGGTTCACCAACTTAAAGGAGCAGTGATTTGCATTAAGTGTCCTAGACAATAACCTGAAACCAGGAGTGGTTAGGGTGATAATAATCGTTAAGTACCCAACTATTGAGGAGCAGCTTAGCATTAAGTGTTGAAGACAATAGAGTGAAACTTGACCTAATTAGGGTGATCATGTCAACCCTTACAGATGTAGCATAACACAACAGTGGGATGAAACCAGACATGATTAGGGTGATTATCTTTAAAGTGACCAGTGCTCAGTAAAGTGACTATCAATATGCATTACATTGTCCAACTGGGGGCTGACTCTGAGGTCAGCAGTGCAGGTGAGGAATGAGAAAAAAGTGAAAAAAGATTCCAGGGATCACCGTGCGCTTCTTCCCTGCCGTGACAGTGAAGTGTTATACAGTCTTATGGCCAGGGGGACAAAAGAGTTCTTGAGCCTGCCCGTGGAGCACGACTGTGAGAGCAGTCTTTCGCTGAACATGCTCCTCTGCCCGGTGAAGGTGCTGTGCAGAGGGTGGTGTGTGTTGTCCATGATGGAGAGCATTTTGTCCAGATTGATCCACACTTCCTCAGACTGATTTTAGCTGATGAAACTGAAGAGAGTTTAGATCCAGAAGGTCCAGACTAAAGAGAGTTTAGATCCAGTAGGTCCAGACTAAAGAGAGTTTAAGTCCAATAGGTCCAGAGCAAAAAGTGTTTAAGTCCAGTAGGTCCAGACTAAAGAGAGTTTAAGTCCAGTAGGTCCAGGCTAAAGAGAGTTTAATTCCAGATGTTGTTAGCAGGAGCTAGCTGCGGCTAACACTGTGACTCTGTGTTCGTCTATGGAGGTTAGCTAAAGGCTCTGCTCCCTGAAACACGTTTCCAGCAGTGGGAAGAAAACCTACCTGCTCTGTGCAGCTTGATTTCAGGTGTTAACATCACGTGCAGCAGTTTTCTTTGTCGGTGGAGCTCCTCTTCGTATCCACTTGTTGTTTGTCCTGATATATAACCGCTGTCACACCCTCCACCTCTGCCAGTGGTTAGTGGCAGCTCTTTCCCTCTTTCTCTTGTTTCTCTCTCTCTTTGCTCTTAGGAGGGCATGCACTCGGCTGGTGGTGTATGGACGATCAGGTGTGGCTAATTACTGATCAGCGGATGAGACGCAGCTGAGCGGAGTTAGTGGCTGCAGCAGTTTGCATTTAAGGAGCCTCCAGCCTGCTGTCCAGTGCCGGACCGTGTTCAGTCACAGTTAGTATTTCGACCGCTGCACATGCCTTGCTTCTACGTCCTGTTGTTCAACTTCTAATAACCTGTTCTTTGTGCAGTTGGATCCCCTGCAGCCACGGAGCCCGACTTCACTTACAGCACGGAGCTACTCTGCTTACACCCTGGATTCGTCACGACTGATCATCGGCAGTTCAGACACCACCAGCCTTGCTTCCCTCTCCTTTAGTATACCTCAGCTAAGTGTTAGTTTTTTTTAGACCGTCAACTCGACTCGCGTTTTGAGTCCGTTGTTTTGCCTCTGCTTTGTGTGTAGCTTAGTTTAACTCGTGTTAGCATGACGCTTTAATTTATCTTCGGCTGTTAGTCGCTCTTTGTTTTCAGCAGTTAGCCTGTTTTTTCCTCGCCTGTTGTTTAGGGTTGAGCGTCCTCAGTTGTGGAGTTTATTTTGTGTTTGTAAATAAATTTATTTTGTACTTTGGTCCTACGTGTCTCTCTGTTCTGCGCTTGAGCCTCAACACCTTCCGTAACAACCGCAGCGAGCAGCCGCCGTCTGAAGAGCTCTTTAAGATCCTTAAACCCGGACATCTGACCCCCCCACACATCCAAGACTCACAGAAGGAAAAGTCAAAGCTTGAGCCGAAGACAACTGGACTGGTTGAAGAGCTTGAAGACGTTTCACCTCTCCTCCAGAAGGCTTCTTCAGTTCTAAACTATCTGGTGGACAGAGCTAGAAATATAAACCTCTGTGGATCATTAGCATACCAATGATCAAGGATAACTCCCATCAGAGTGGTGAGCTGAGTCGTTGACCTACTTACGCCTCGAGTCATCACCTCCCCCAGTCATCTGTGGGTACTTTGAATGTTTATTGTGGGACTGGGGCCTCTGATGTTTTGGGAAGAATTCAAACCAGCATTGTAGGTTGGTTAAAGATGGTGTCTCAGACCAGAACACCATGCTAACCCTATCAAAAGAAAGATCAGAGCCTCTGCTTTCATATACAAAAAACTATTTTATTCAAGCTTCATTCAATCTTTTTTATCAGCACTTGAATATCGGCCATTTTCACAAAATAAACAACATTCTGGACAAAAAGCTGAGAAAACAGCACTTTTGTAAAACACACTTATTTTCAAGAAAAAAAGTGATTTTGAGTTTATATTTGGATTCTTTTTAATTTCATTTGATAACTACAGTTATATTTTAAAATAAATAACTAAAATAAATAAAAATGATTACATAAAATTATACATTTTCTTTGAATAGTGTAGCACTACAACATTTACAAACTATATTATACATTTTTCTTCTCTTATACACTCAGAAATACTTAGTTTTTACAAACACTTAAATATTGGTTATTTTCAATAATAAAACATTAGTTTAACAAAAACCTGATCAAGAAGAGAGACAATTGTTTCTCCCAGGGAAGTGCCTTCTCTGCAATAGGGTTTCATTTTGTAACAGTACCCTGTGTCAGAATAACAAAGGATGTAGGATTTGATCCCATATTTGACAGGTTTTTGGGGATTGTATACCCTGAACGCTAGCCGTCCACGCCACAGAAGCATACCCTCATCAATGCAAATGTTGGTGTTAGGTTGATACATTTGACTGAATTTAGATATAAGGTAATATAAGACAGGGCAGACTTTGTACAACCTGTCAGTGCTATTTGCTGGCCTTGATTCATAATCATTGGAGTGTAGAAATCTCCATATGATTTCAAACCGGTTGCGGGACATGACCTTGTTGAAGTAGGGGGAGGCCAAAATGTCATCTGTAGACCAGTACATTTCAAGGTCAGGCTTACGAATGATATGATCAAGACCAGCAGCATCATTCAGAGGTCCAGGATTCTCAGTGAAAGGAACGTCTTTTGGCTGCCAGTTCATTTCTTTACACATCAGATTACCTGGACCAGGACCTGAACCTGGCTGGTTCACAGGGCCTCTTGCTTGGTCACCAGGTACTTGACCTCCACCACGCCCATAAGATCCACAGGTCCGACCTCTGCCTCTTTGCTGTGTTCGACCTGTAAATAATTAGAATGACAATTTTTTTATTCAACAGTGTGATGTGCACAAAGAGAGGAACTTACCTCTTTCACCTTGGGTAGTTCTGTATAAAGGACACCTGGGCCTTGAATCCCTGGACTCTGTGTGTAAAATGACAGTAAAATGTCATACACATATTCATTTGGTAAATAGTTCGTGTACAAAATGAAAGCTACATTATTTCTTTTTTTATATTCTCTCACAAATTAGCAGATGCTCTTGTCTTGTAGTGTCTAATAATCATACAATCCAAGTAACATACTATCAAACTAAATAAAATATGTTATCATAACTCACCTCTTGCACCTACGTGTATGTCTGGACCTTGGAGACCTGGATCTTGGAGACCTGGACTCTGTATCTGGAAATTACAATAAAAAGTCAGTCAAAAATTCGTTTGGTACATAGTTTATGTACAAAACTGAGGGATATGTTATTTCGACGTCACGTTATCTCATGAATTAGCATATGCATATGTAATCACGGTGAATCAAAAAATAACATGATCATATCTTACCTCTTACACGTCCTGAAGGTCTGAATGTAGGTCCTGAATCCCTCCATTCGCTGTCGCTGCTGCTGCCTTCATCCAGATCAGTTTTACGGAGGTCAAAAAATGAATTATCAGAGTCTGTATCTACAGTATAATTAACTCTGTAGCTACCGCGGCTGAATATCTCCTTGCTGGCGCCGGCATGTGTGTACTGTTCAAAAGCTTTTATCTCATATCCATACGACTAATGTTTACTTTTTGACGCGCGTCAAACTCACATACAGACTGATCGAACTCCGCCCGCTGGAAAATAAGGACGAAGAAGATGTTTGGTTTTTTTTCTCTACTTTCCCGCGGGTGGTCTTGTTTGTTGGTTTTTGACCTCACAGTCCTGTAACTTTTTCACAACATCCGTCAGAGCGCCCCCTATCGTATTTCACTGAAAACACCAATTGACGGAAAATCTCGTCAATGGCGGGGAATGAGTTAAGTGACAAAAATTTGGCCAAAATTTGCCCGTTCAAAGTAGATGGCAAAATTTGAAATCCTAGAGTGTAACTGCCAAAAACTTCAGTTTTGGAAACATATTTGTAAATCGCGATCCTGAAGTCATTGTTGCTCACATATACAACCAAAATACATCAGAAGAAAGCTCTGAGTGTCCTCTCACTCATAAAGCAAAAAGCAATAACATAAAATGTTTCAGTCACCCAGGGGAGGCATTTGTTTGACAGTCACGCACCACATACACACACATTGGGCTCACACTAACTGATGTCCAGAATTTCACAGTTTTTACTCATGTTTTAAAATTGCCACTGTGGTCCCTGTCTGAATGCTAGATGAAAATAAAATACATCGAAACGTGTGCCTATTTGTGCTGTCGCTCACAGTCCAAACGGATTGCTGATACCATGTTTAGTTTTTAAGATATTTGAGGTTTTGCGAGCAGTGGTAAGCCCATTCAAATACATTGATAGAATGTTCTGGCAGTTTGGCAGATCAAAGCTGAATGTCAACCAATCAGTGAGCAGCAGGTATTCAGAGTTAGAGTGATGACATCATCATTTGAGTGGGACCATAGCAGTGGGACAGAGTTCTGTCTTAGCTGTTAGCTGACTACAGTTAAACAGTCTTACTGCAGTATAACTCAGAAACGCATACACAGACGGCAACTGTAATGTTCTCTGTTGCATTAATAATGACAACCTTGTGGAGATTCACGTTGCTCTTTATTGCCGTTCACTGTCGCCATCACGTTCCATTGTATACAGTCCTAAGCACTACAATACCCAGCATGCATTGCTACTTCCGCCTGGACTACGGTAAGTGTTGAGAGACAAACATGTTTCAGTAATACAACACTGGAATTGTCTCGTTAAATATCTTGTTTGTGATTACCACAAATCATTATTTTTATGTTTGCTTTCTTACTTTTTAAAGAAATAGAGGTTTTGTATTAAAACATTGAGTTTACATACATGGGTCAAAAATGACTCATATTCATTTCCTATGGAATTTAATGTATAGCAGAGTGTTTCTATGCTATACCTTTTAAATTATTACATTTGATCATTTATTATATATATATATATATATATATATATATATATATATATATATATATATATATATATATATATATGTATACACCAGTTATTCATTTTATTCATTGTATTTGATTACCACAAATCATTATTTTTATGCTTGGTCTTTTTATTTACAAAAAACAATAGGTTTTGTATTATATCATCGATTTTAAACACATGGGTCAAAAATGACCCTTGTAGGCAGGTGTGATTTAAAGACATACTATATTAATAATGTTATTAAATTAATTATTTTAGCAGTGATTTGGACCATATAATAACAAATTTAATTTGTTAAATATGTTTATTTGTCACTTTGTCACTCATTACATACACAAATCACTGTTGTTGACCCGCCCTCCTGTATGATGTCCTCCTGAGGCTAAGTTCAGTTGTTTTAGCCCACATCTTCCATTGCCCTCTTGAATATGCTTTTGGAGGGGGAGGGGATCTGAATGTTTTCAAAACATTCAGATCCCCGCCTTTTATACTCTCCTCAAATGTTCACTAAGGCTCTGTCCTTGGTCCAATCCTCTTCATCACCTATCTTCTCCGCCCCTCCAATATATTCCGGAAACACAATATTCAATTTCCCTGCTATGCGGGGAAAATGTCTTCACAAAATATTTATTGATCGAAGGTAAGAGACTTTGTTTGGCATAAATATCAAAAACTCAGGCATGAGACAGAATTTAAAGCACCGTCTAATTTGTGATGGCAGGGTCACAGCAGATTCTGTAATGCTCCAGTAGGTACAATGGGTATAATGTTTTCTTGTATAATGGTTTTCTTGGAGGTGTGTTAACCATGCAATCTCGTTGCAGCCCTAATTGAAGTAACTCGGCACACCTGGGCCTGGTGTGCTGAGGTTACTTAACCTCCTGCCATTTCACACTCAGTCTCACACTCATACCAGGAGTTTCCCCAGGATCAAAGACAGGTTTTTAAATAATAGAATTCTGTACAGGAGTACGATTCTTTTACATGATACATCCCCCCCTCAACACTGAACCTGTATTGAATGAATTTCTTCGTGTTGTATATGTTCTGGCCATGTTCCGGCTGTGTTCCATTGATAATACTGTTAGCTGGCGTTATACTTGCTGTCCTAAGGACTATGAATTGATCACTTCGATGAGGGTAAGTAAGCATTCTATTTTCAATGCATGTTGTATTAACAAACAAATATATTTGGCATAACATTGGGCACTAATACTTGAATGCATGCTTGTTCATTAAGTCATAAAGCTCCTCCTGCTTAGACTAGAGAGTAGTGATTAGTATTGTAAGTCCATTTGGTGTTTGTTTGTCAATTTAACATTTCAAGATTTTGAAAAGCAGGAGAAGTAAAGTTTGACCATTTGAATTCCTACTAACACCAGCGCTTGCATTGTGAATTTGGAAATGACTGATCATTTTGTCTATTTTAGTTCCTTCTGCGGTGCTGTCCAAACCCCTGCCGAACATTACCACTACAGTTCGGGCATCACAAGGTGGAGGTAAACATACTGTAATACTGTTCATAAATCAGACTCAGGATCTAAACTAGCTTCATTAGTAAGGTATCTTCACACACAAGATTTATGTTGGATAAAAAAGATAACAATTGCATGATTAAGTGTGTGACTGTAAAATAATATAATCACATTATGTAATCAAATGTGTAGTTGCAATTACTTCAAATAAATGATGAGCATATTAACTTTCCTGTAGCTGCATCAGTGTCACCAGGTGTGAAAAGGAAGACACCTGTGCCCCTTCCACCAGAGCTGGCCTTCCTAGTCAAGGAGACTACTGGTACCACAAAACCAGAGAGGCCTGAGTCAAAGCCACGTACAGTATGTTTCCATTTAACTGTATGGCTGATGTTCAATTACAAATCTGCTTAACACGCAGCTGACGTAACTGAGAATAATGGTCACAATCTCTTTATATTTTGTCATTATTTCTTTGTTTATTGCCTTTACAAATGCATAACAGAAAGACTGTACTCCTTTTCAGGACCCAGCACAAGTGCTGCTCCCACCTCTGCCCAAAAAGAAGAACCCAGTCTTGAAGACAGTGTTGAAGATGGTAAGAACGTAGAGAATGTAAACATTCCCTCCATTGTCTGAACTTCTGACACTGAGATGTTGTGTTAATTGTTCTCTAAAATGTTCACGCTAACTATGCAACCTTTAATAATTATCACAGCCAAACGAAAAATAATTTGTGTCCTGCCATCCTTCTTTTTTAAAATCCTAGTTCCCTCAACTCAGCCTCCTGTTCCTGTGCCTGTGCCCGGGCATGATCATGATATGAGCAGCTGGAACTATTCTCAGCACCAAAAGCTCTGGATGAGGACAGAGCTTCAGGATCTCGGACTGTGGCCTGGGTCTCGTCCACTGCGTAATCCAGGGAACACCATTTCATTGTTGCGGCTTCCTCCACAACCTGAGCTTATAGATTCTGTGTCTGAGCTCCCATCCCCTAACTTCTTTCAGCTCCACCCATTTTTTTATTTGGAAACCTGAGAGTGACATTATGATCAGGCTGAGGAACAATTACATCCTGCCCTGTCTTCATGGCTGTCCTAATCCACAGGTGGTCTCTGCAGGGGTGGGCAGGCCTCGAGTGATTGTTGGCACCAGCGGTCAATATTTCATCCTTCATCCTCTGCTGCAAGGCTTGCCGAAAGACCTGGTTTGCTGACAGTCCGCGATGGCTGGAGAAACTGCCCAAGCGCTTCACCAACCTTCTGCCTGCGTTCCTGACTTACAAGAAGGCCATCTGCAAGTCTGTGATGGATGAGCTGAGGCGCACTGGCAAGTCACCAACTGATATGGCCAACCAGGTGAATGAGCTCATGCACCTCAAGTATGAGCGAGCTCACCTGGCATACCTGCATGCCATACAAACTGTCAGAGATGCTGAGGCCGGAGTGTATGGTTAGAGGACCATTGGGCAGTTCCTGAGAAGGGAAAACCAGCCACGGGCTTTCGGGCCATACAACAACACAGATGGCTGCGGTGGAGTCTCTGTGTCTGGTTTTTACTTGACTGACTGCCTGCTGGAGGAGTTTAAACGTCAAGAGCCAGCTATGTCCAGGCTCCTCCAGGGAACATTTGGAAGTGTCTTCAGGTCTGACCACACCAGGAAAGTGGCAAGGAAGGTGACCTTAGCCTCTGGGGTCATGTCCACTTATGCTGCCAATAACTGGCTCATTGTTTCCTGGGTGATGGTTCAGTCTGCGACAGAGAGGTCCCTGGAGCCAATGTACCAGGGGTTGGCCAAGAGGTACAGCAACACTGGAGTGGAAAAGGCAGGCTACCACTGGATGGACAGGTGAGCACAGCCATCTTATGTTTTCATAATCAAATTCAAATGGGCAATGTTTTCTGTAATTAATAAAGATTTTAATTGAATTTATTTTCTTAAATGTTTTTATTAATTGTCTTTTTGTGCCTTACATAAGGGATTGCTGGTCTGCATTCAAGATCCCTGACTGCATCCTTGATGAACATCTGCACTGGGATGCATGGAAGACCACCCCGTCAATTGTTGCTGGAGCGACCTCTGGTGGGCAGTTAAACAACTGTGCCTCACGGTCACATTACAACAACAACATTGTTGTAAAACTGGACTTGTTTCATTGTCTGAGGCACTTTTCACGGGAGTGCACCTCTGAGCATCACCCTCTGTACGGTACCTTCTGTCAGCTCCTCTCAGCTGCCTTCTCTGTTGTCGATCAGGCAGACCTAAAGAGGCTCCAGGATGCCTATAGGTTCTGTGGTATTCATCCAGCGAATCCCACGAAACAACATATACGGGAGCACTGCAGGATTAAGATACCACATCCAACAGAGCTGCTGGACAGAGTGGAGAGAGTCCTGAGTCACTTTCACCTGGCCACGGACCCCAACAATGTCCCACTCTTCAAGCCATCCATGCTGAAGACGTGGCGAGTGCAGAGAGTGCACATTCTCCGTGGTTGCCTCAGTGACCCTGAACTCTCCGAGGGCATAATGTACAGGTACGGAGGAACTCTTCAGTTGAACCACGTACCTGGTGAAGGTGCCAAAGTCCCCATCTGGATCCCTGTCAGAGGCACATCGCAGCAGGAAGGGTACCATTTCCACCAGGCTCACTGGGTCACTGGCACTCATGTCTCCCCTGAATTATTCCAGGCCCAGGGCATGACAGGGGTGGCACGGTGGAACTACCAGCGGCTGGTCGACCTTAAACAGCCAGGTGTCGTCCTCCCTGCTGTCTTTGACCCAGCTTTAATGTGCGAGCTAAATGCTGCTTCCACAAAAGTGACAGGGAAGGAGAAGTATGCTGCATTTCTCCTCTCCGATAGGGACACTGGAGAGAGGTTTGGCCTTCAGTACAGTAAGCCAGGCTGCCGTCCGGTCCCACTGGACTGGGACAAGCACAGAACTCAAAAGAGAGATGAGCCTGCTGCTCTTATGCCTCCGCCCCCACTGCAAACACCTGCTGCCCCTGCTGAGGATGTAGCTCCAGACGTGGCGCCTTCCTCGAGTTGGACACTGCCCAGGGGCGTGGCAAATCCTGGACCAGCACCACCCGTCGGCCATCCGCTCTCTGCTGGTGCACTGCCAAAGCAGGAGAGGATATCAGAAGAAGTCCAGGATCCTCCAGCAGAAAATAACTTATTATCATTCAGACATTACAGTTACACCATATAGCAATAGGAAAAACAGGAATATATTTAGAAATATGACTAAAATAAGAAATACACACAATACATAAAGAAACGAGCAGTAAATAAAGCTATGTACTGAATAGATCTAATAAAACCAAGTCTTGTATATGTAAACATATATTCACATAACAAAGTAAATGTACTTTTTTGGATATATGATTTAACATCATATTGTTATTTCTTAACTTGATTAACTGAGGAACTATTATTGCTTTTTGTGTTCCAGAAATCTCACATGCCCTGCCCCTGCCTCTGAGTTCCTCACCAAGGAGTGCCCGCACTGGTCCCAAAAAAACTGGTGGACGAGTTTTTGTGCTGGACCACACACGCTGGACAGCTCCCATGAAAGTAGCTATTGACAACTTGCTACAGAAACACCATGGAGAGAAGGACCTCCTGGAGCTTGTGGATCAAGATTATGCAGTCATGGTCCATCAGTCAGCCACAGATCCAAACAGCTTACTACACCCCACAACCAGGCTGCACATTTCTCGTTATGTGAAGCACCTGGCAAAACTGCTGAACACCAATTCTTCTTTAAATACAAGCCAGGAAAAACTTCTGGACACTCAGCAGCTGTGGCATTCTTTAACAGAGGGGAGTGAGACGGCTAGTGTTCCTGTGGTCACCATGGAGGCAGCTGTTGTCAACCTCCCCAAACCTGCCCTGCCCACACCTCTAACCCAAGGCTCCCTTGAGAAAATTGTGGAGGGCATCTTGGAAAATCAGCAGCAGCAACAACGGCACCAGCCAGAGCAGAAGAAAAGGCAGACAAAGACATGTCTTGCCTGTGGACAGCCCAAGTCTCGATACGAGACTGATGGATCCACCATCCACCACTTTTATCAACGGGGGCCTGTGCGTTATTTCTACTGCCCAAAGAAGGTGCATCAAAGTTATGCTGCTGAGGGACTTTCTGATGCAATGATGCCCTTTAAGCAGTTTGCAAAAACTGATTTCTTCCGAAGGGAGCTGGAGGAAACCAAAAAAAGGGTGGAGGATAAGGTGGAGAAAAAAAGGAAAAGGCCAGACCCCCATCAAACTGGCCGCCTCTGCAGATTCTGTCACCTGGAACTGAAACAGGGGCCGAACAGCCCACACATCCATTCGAGCTTCCCAGGAGTGGCAGGAAAATACATCTACTGCCCTTCTGGTGAGGAGGGCCGGCTCTGTGGTGGGCACAGAGCTGGACTCACTGGTGACAGTGGTAGAGAGGAGGTCTCTGGACAAAATGCTCTCCATCATGGACAACACACACCACCCTCTGCACAGCACCTTCACCGGGCAGACTGCTGTCACAGTCGTGCTCCACGGACAGACTCAAGAACTCTTTTGTCCCCCTGGCCATCAGATTGTACAACACTTCACTGTCACGGCAGGGAAGAAGCGCATGGTGATCCCTGGACTCTTTTTTCACTTTTTTCTCATTCCTCATCTGCACTGCTGACCTCAGAGTCAGCCCCCAATTTGGACACTGTAATGCATATTGATAGTCACTTTACTGAGCACTGGTCACTTTAAAGATAATCACCCTAATCATGTCTGGTTTCATCCTACTGTTGTGTTATGCTACATCTGTAATGGCTGACATGATCACCCTAATTAGGTCAAGTTTCACTCTATTGTCTTCAACACTTAATGCTAATCTGCTCCCCAATAGTTGGGTACTCAATGATAATCACCCTAAGCACTCCTGGTTTCAGGTTATTGTCTAGGACACTTAATGCGAATCACTGCTCCTTTAAGTTGGTGAGCCAATTTACATTCCTGCATTGACTGTTTAACGACTGTACTCACACCTCTGGCACTACCTCCAACACCTCTGTACATGCACATGTAACAAGTTTCTAGAAGGTCAGCACTTTGTTTCTAAGGTTCCTTAACTGTTTACAGGTCTCTTTTAACCAGCACATGTTTTTCTCTCCTCACAGGTTATGTACATTATGCTATATAAGTTTTAAGTCTAATTGCTAATGCTAACTGCACAGGTTTAACATATAATTATGTTTATTCTTAGTCACATAGGGGCTGCTATATCTTGTTTGGGGGATTTTGTATACGGGGGGGGGGGGAGACAGCGGGTGTGTATTGTAACTAATGTCTTGTGTCCTGCCTGTCTGTATACTGCTACTGGATGCCTTGAATTTCCCTCGGGATCAATAAAGTATCTATCTATCTTAAGTGTACTCTTTGTACCAGGATAAGGGCATGACCAGTGAGATGAGCTGGAAAGACTTTCAGGCATCTCCATTCTATGTGCTAGAGAGACAAAGATGGGTGGATGAAAAGAAGCACTAATTGCCTTCTTTGTAATTATTTTATTTGGAATAGATGTATGTATATATGTAAATATCAAAGTGTTACTTGTAAATATGGTAATTGAACTAGTCTTATAGCTCTGTGTTTCACCGTGCAATGCTTTGCTGGCAATTCAAAACCTTGTGCATTGCTTGTACCTCATTCCTTCCCCAGCACTGCATTCCTACTGACTCCAAGTGTGTTCAAGTTTGTCCTTTAATAGTTAATATGTGTTTCTTATGATGTTAAAACATTTAAATTAAAACTTAAAAGCTTTTGAATATAAATGGTACATTTAAGTTGAAAAGAAGTTATTTTATTTTGAACCCATGAAGCAATAAAAAATACATTTCAATTTTGTTTAGGAAAATAGTTTTGACAAGCAAGTTTTAATGTTTTGTCAGATGTTATGTATGTTATGTCTCAAATATATGCTTGACTTTGTCTGAATAAAAATGTTCACCTCTACTGCTGCTGGTTCACCAGCATGGACATTTCAGTGCTGTTTCATACTTTTATATTACTTTTTAGAACATGTACATGATTTTATCTGTACAGAAAATCAGTGGTATATTCAGATCTTAGTAAATATGAATAAATAAAAAAATTAAACAAATGATTTGTAAATGATCAACTTCAACTTCACTCTCAGTAAACAAGGTAACAAAGGGAATCTATCAAAGTCAATATTAAACGGTGTGTTTCACTGGAAAAACTGCAATATATCAACAACTGAAGGATCTTTCATTAATTACAATCATCCTAAATCTCATCTCTAATGTCTCAGTGGGGCTTTGAACCCACACCTCTAAGTGAGCGTTTGAACACCGTAGCTTAATAAAATAGATACTTCCCATTGGCTGATTTTATGTTCCTTACTATTGGCTGATTTTGTTACATCTTATTGGTTGATTGTCCGTCACAGCTATCCGCAACCGGCCCCCGCGCCGCATTCGAGAATTGTTTAGCTGAACAACCAATGCTTGAGGCAACAGTCCATGGTGGGCCGACGCCCGCGTACAGCGAAAGCATGCGGTACCCACAGCACTTTGGTGGATATTCTGTCCAATTTGGTAAGCTCTGTCCTGTTCCCCTTTGGACTCATTCATAATCCCTTTGATGATCTTCTTACTTTTCATCAAATGAAAACTGCAGGTATTTCAGGTGCGGATTAAGGTGAGCAGACGTACAGCAAATCCATAAGGTATCCACAACAATTTGGTGGATATTCTGCCAAATGTGGTAAGCTCTCTCCTGTTACCCTTCAGAGCCCATCACAATACATTTAACTCTCCCTAACTCATGGGAGAAAAAACAAAGGAAATGGACCAAGGAGAAGAGATTCATATGTAGTCAGCAAAAAAAAAATAAAAACCCTGAGAAACTGCTGTTGTCGGAGTGAAATTGTTAGTCCCTGTCAGTTGTATTTACTATCAATCCCCCACACAACGCTTTACGCAGTGCGCCTAAGGTTGAGGCTGACGTGCCTGAGGCGCCTGAGGTTGCCTGAGCGTTGGACTGGGCATTGTCTGATTGTTACACTCCTAGCAATCTTAGAGCGACAGACAATATTTCTGGACCTCGACACAAGCTTTGAAGGACATCCTGGCCATGACTTCCCATTGGGTGTGTTGGTCATATATAACGATGCGACCAGCTACTCCCCACACCAGCATGGAGTTGGGGTGGCGAGACGACATTTTCCACCTGATTGCTCCCTACGGTCCAGATATGTTCTGAGAGATTAACACAAGGCTGTGTAGTCATCAGATGAGAGCAGATAGGTTCCAAGTTTGCCTCTTGACCCATGCCCAGCAACTGTTTTGCTCTCAAGTAGATGGACTTCTTGCATAATTATAAACCGTGTTCCCGAAAATGCCATGGGTAATTGCTATTGGGCTACAACAGGTGGCCAGAATGCCACTGAAAAGAGAGATGCTGTCCCTGCATGAGGATTCAGCAATCAGGTGGACATGTCCGCCAAAGACAATGATCCACAGCGCAAAGACATCACTAGCATGTTTCCGCCTGGTTTCGAGCCAGGGACCTTTCCCATGCTAGGCGAACGTGATAACCACTACACTACGGAAACTGACAAAAGCCTTCTTGTGGTCATTTTCCCATGTAGTTGACCTGCTTTCTGAACTCCAACGCTTTCAATGCTGGACAACTGGTTTTTCAGAGTTGACTTTTCTACCCACTGATGGTTATTCACCAAGAAAAACAAGACTTCCAAGCAATTCCAGTCCAATGTGTTCACTGTGTTTAAGGTCAACTCAGCATTTGACGTTTGGACAAAGTTGAGTTAGCCATAGATCCTCAGGGAGGAACAAAATGCACCAAGTTGTTTCCGCCCGGTTTCGGACCGGGGACCTTTTCGCGTGTGAGGCGAACGTGATAACCACTACACTACGGAAACTGCTTGGTGTGCGAGCCATGTGATTCCTCACATGTACTCAATCACTGTCTACAGCTGATGCTGCAGCGGGAGGACTTAGCCCAACATTTGTGGGACCTTAACCACTTAACACTGTCTGCACAACTCTGCCTACTGGACCGGCTGGTAAATGCCAGATCTCAGAACATATCTGGACCGTAGGGAGCAATCAGGTGGAAAATGTCGTCTCTCCACCCCAACTCCATGCTGGTGTGGGGAGTAGCTGGTCGCATCGTTATATATGACCAACACACTCAATGGGAAGTCATGGCCAGGATGTCCTTCAAAGCTTGTGTCTGTCGCTAGAAGATTGCTAGGAGTGTAACAATCAGACAATGCCCAGTCCAACGCTCAGGCAACCTCACAACGTTAGGCGCACTGCGTCAAGCGTTGTGTGGGGATTGATAGTAAATACAACTGACAGGGACTAACAATTTCACTCCGACAACAGCAGTTTCTCAGGGTTTTTTTTTTTTTTTGCTGACTACATATGAATCTCTTCTCCATGGTCCATTTCCTTTGTTTTTTCTCCCATGAGTTATGGAGAGTTAACCTTTCCTCACCACATCTGGAGAGTTGGGCCAGCTTGAAGCCCTTTCTTAGGTGGCAAACATTGGGCTGCCGGTAGGAAGCATAAGACTCCCCGTCGGGGAATCGAACCCCGGTCTTCCGCGCCAGGGCCGGGAATAGTAGTCTTTAATTTCCTTAACTTTTACCATTCATTCTCTATGGTAGTTCTTATCACTACGGATGTAATATACTTTTGGCCACTATGGAGATTTGGGGGGCGCTGTTTCCCCCGTTTGGTAAAGGTAAGGAGACCCCGTTTCTTCAGGTTTGAGTGACAGTCCGACAGTCAGTGCAGGATCTTCATCACAAAGTGAAGAGAACTCCGTATCAACAGTTTATCGTCACCTTTTTCACAACTTTAATAACATATATCCAACTACACAAACGTAAGTCTGGCTTGTTTTTTCATAGACTTTATTAGTAATCCTCATTTATATCTTAAAACCTGTTTAATAGTAGTTTATTTGAGTTTAGTTGTGTTGACAAAATACGAACTATGATTTCTTTTTGCTAAGGTAGCAAGGTGGTACAATATCGGTAACGTTAATGTTATTTTTACACTGATGAAAATAACTTGTTAACTGTAATATTAATGTTATTTTATTGATTATTGACGACTGTAATAAAACAATTTCTCTCCTGCTGATAGTGACAAAAAAATCCTTTTTGTTTGAACCTTTCACGGTTTTTTATTCATATAATCATTGTGTCAGGTTAATATTTTGTTTTTATACAACTATAGCTTACATTAAAGATTCAATTGAATTGCCATGTAAAAAAAAACACTTATTATAAGGTATCACATCAAATAATGACTCTATCTGGTGTGTAAGTGTTATTACCTCGTCATTAAAAATGCAGGTTATTTTATATACATCAGTAACACTGTTGATATAACAGCTTGATTACGCTTTGATTAATATAATAAATATACATTGTGTTCTGCTGTACACAGGAGATAATGAAGACAGTTGACTTCTTTCCAGGAAAGGCAACAGTGTCCTTCAGGAAGGGTCCGTCA
The DNA here is from genome assembly GCF_947650265.1 of Symphodus melops. Taxonomy (NCBI): domain Eukaryota; kingdom Metazoa; phylum Chordata; class Actinopteri; order Labriformes; family Labridae; genus Symphodus; species Symphodus melops. The sequence continues at coordinate 22,911,940 of NC_136691.1, forward strand.
GGCCATCTTGGCCAGGACCCCTCTGACGAGGCCATGAGGATAAAAAAAAAATCCCTCCCTTCAGGACAAGTCCCCTCCTCAAAAACAGGACCAGGTGAGAACCAATGCTCTCACTCTGGTTTTTCAACGTGGAGGCGATGTGTCAGACCGCCAGGACACACAGGTAATGGGCGATTACTGGAAAAACAGCAGCATCAGAAAAAGATGAGCAGGAACTGTTCTGCCTGTGGTCAGCCAAAGTCCAGATATGTTGGGGATGGCTCTTCAGTTCATGTCTTTTATCAGTGCCCAGTTGTTAAGTACTTTTATTGTTCAACGAAGGTTTTTAAGATCTATGAACATGAAGGCCTTAAGAACCCCAGGATGTCCTTTGAGGACTTTGCTGCCTCTCCGTTTTTTGAGCGGGAGCTGGATGCTGCCAAACAGAGGGGGGCAGAATGGAGAAAGGTGGCAGAGCAGAGGGCAAAGAGGAAGTCGTCATTGCAGCTGCCGACTGGTCGTCTGTGCAGGTTCTGTCACCAGCCACTAAAACAGGGTCCTCATATACATGCATCCTTCCCGGGGGTGCCAGGAAAGTCCATTTACTGCCCCTCCAGAGTGTTCTCCATGTACAGGGCAGAGGGCATGGTTAAAGAAATGACCTGGGCAGAGTTTCATCAGTCTGGCTTTCACGACACTGAAAGGGACGGATGGGCTGCAGAAAAGAAAAAGTGACTGCTTTTTGCCCCACTATTGTAAATATGTTTATAGCTACAAGCCTTGTATATACTACTGTGTATTTCTCTTTGTGTTCATTTATTGTTCATATAATTTTGTGTGATTTAGAATTCAGAAAGGTTTTTATAATAGATCTTGTGTGTATAATAAAATATTGTGAAGGCATTTCTACTTTACTGTATTTTTTTCATATTGGAACTGAAAAGAAACTCACTAAATTTACTTGTTTCTTGTACATTTCAGGTCATTGTTATTTACAGGACAGGATATTGCCAAACTGAGATGTACAGTATTTGATTAAAATTAAACTTGATATTGTAATTTAGTAAATAACACTGCAGCAGTATTTGAGGATGTTTCTTACCATCATTTAGAGGGAAACAGCTATTTATGAAAGAGATGTGTACAACATAGAGAAATATTCTGGTATGAATATTGGCCATTTTGTTTGGGCAGAGTCGGATTCGATCCTGCACCGTCCCGAGCGCCTCCTGGAACACTGATTTCTCTTCTACGGCTATCTGCGGCCGGCCTCCGCGTGACAGGCGGAGATACTGTCCACTATACTAACGAGGACTTGGGCTTGTCTCCTTTTGGCTTGTGATCTGTCAGATGGCAGTGATCTGGCATTTACCAGCCGGTCCAGTAGGCAGAGTTGTGCAGACAGTGTTAAGTGGTTAAGGTCCCACAAATGTTGGGCTAAGTCCTCCCGCTGCTGCATCAGCTGTCGACAGTGATTGAGTACATGTGAGGAATCACATGGCTCGCGCACCAAGCAGTTTCCGTAGTGTAGTGGTTATCACGTTCGCCTCACACGCGAAAGGTCCCCGGTCCGAAACCGGGCGGAAACAATGTGGTGCATTTTGGTCCCCCCTGAGGATCTATGGCTAACTCAACTTTGTCCAAACGTCAAATGCTGAGTTGACCTTAAACACAGTGAACACATTGGACTGGAATTGCTTGGAAGTCTTGTTTTTCTTGGTGAATAACTATCAGTGGGTAGAAAAGTCAACTCTGAAAAACCAGTTGTCCAGCATTGAAAGCGTTGGAGTTCAGAAAGCAGGTCAACTACATGGGAAAATGACCACAAGAAGGCTTTTGTCAGTTTCGGTAGTGTAGTGGTTATCACGTTCGCCTAACACGCGAAAGGTCCCCGGCTCGAAACGGGGCGGAAACATGTTAGTGATGTCTTTGCGCTGTGGATCATTGTCTTTGGCGGACATGTCCGCCTGATTGCTGAATCCTCATGCAGGGACAGCATCTCTCTTTTCAGGGGCATTCTGGCCACCTGTTGTAGCCCAATAGCAATTACCCATGGCATTTTCGGGAACGAGGTTTCTAATTATGCAAGAAGTCCATCTAGTTGAGAGCAAAAAAGTTGCTGGGCATGGGTCAAGAGGCAAACTTGGAACCTATCTGCTCTCATCTGATGACTACACAGCCTTGTGTTAATCTCTCAGAACATATCTGGACCGCAGGGAGCAATCAGGTGGAAAATGTCGTCTCGCCACCCCAACTCCATGCTGGTGTGGGGAGTAGCTGGTCGCATCGTTATATATGACCAACACACCCAATGGGAAGTCATGGCCAGGATGTCCTTCAAAGCTTGTGTCGAGGTCCAGAAATATTGTCTGTCGCTCTAAGATTGCTAGGAGTGTAACAATCAGACAATGCCCAGTCCAACGCTCAGGCAACCTCACAACGTTAGGCGCACTGCGTAAAGCGTTGTGTGGGGATTGATAGTAAATACAACTGACAGGGACTAACAATTTCACTCTGACAACAGCAGTTTCTCAGGGTTGTTTTTTTTCTTCTGCTGACTACATATGAATCTCTTCTCCTTGGTTTTTTCTCTCATGAGTTAGGGAGAGTTAACCTTTCCTCACCTCACCACATCTGGAGAGTTGGGCCAGCTTGAAGCCCCTTTCTTAGGTGGCAAACATTGGGCTGCCGGTAGGAAGCATAACACTCCCCGTCGGGGAATCGAACCCCGGTCTTCCGCGTGACAGGCGGAGATACTGTCCACTATACTAACGAGGACTTGGGCTTGTCTCCTTTTGGCTTGTGATCGGTCAGATGGCAGTGATCTGGCATTTACCAGCCGGTCCAGTAGGCAGAGTTGTGCAGACAGTGTTAAGTGGTTAAGGTCCCACAAATGTTGGGCTAAGTCCTCCCGCTGCTGCATTAGCTGTCGACAGTGATTGAGTACATGTGAGGAATCACATGGCTCGCGCACCAAGCAGTTTCCGTAGTGTAGTGGTTATCACGTTCGCCTCACACGCGAAAGGTCCCCGGTCCGAAACCGGGCGGAAACAATGTGGTGCATTTTGTTGCCCCCTGAGGATCTATGGCTAACTCAACTTTGTCCAAACGTCAAATGCTGAGTTGACCTTAAACACAGTGAACACATTGGACTGGAATTGCTTGGAAGTCTTGTTTTTCTTGGTGAATAACCATCAGTGGGTAGAAAAGTCAACTCTGAAAAACCAGTTGTCCAGCATTGAAAGCGTTGGAGTTCAGAAAGCAGGTCAACTACATGGGAAAATGACCACAAGAAGGCTTTTGTCAGTTTCCGTAGTGTAGTGGTTATCACGTTCGCCTAACACGCGAAAGGTCCCCGGCTCGAAACGGGGCGGAAACATGTTAGTGATGTCTTTGCGCTGTGGATCATTGTCTTTGGCGGACATGTCCGCCTGATTGCTGAATCCTCATGCAGGGACAGCATCTCTCTTTTCAGGGCCATTCTGGCCACCTGTTGTAGCCCAATAGCAATTACCCATGGCATTTTCGGGAACGAGGTTTCTAATTATGCAAGAAGTCCATCTAGTTGAGAGCAAAAAAGTTGCTGGGCATGGGTCAAGAGGCAAACTTGGAACCTATCTGCTCTCATCTGATGACTACACAGCCTTGTGTTAATCTCTCAGAACATATCTGGACCGCAGGGAGCAATCAGGTGGAAAATGTCGTCTCGCCACCCCAACTCCATGCTGGTGTGGGGAGTAGCTGGTCGCATCGTTATATATGACCAACACACCCAATGGGAAGTCATGGCCAGGATGTCCTTCAAAGCTTGTGTCGAGGTCCAGAAATATTGTCTGTCGCTCTAAGATTGCTAGGAGTGTAACAATCAGACAATGCCCAGTCCAACGCTCAGGCAACCTCACAACGTTAGGCGCACTGCGTAAAGCGTTGTGTGGGGATTGATAGTAAATACAACTGACAGGGACTAACAATTTCACTCCGACAACAGCAGTTTCTCAGGGTTGTTTTTTTTTTTGCTGACTACATATCAATCTCTTCTCCTTGGTCCATTTCCTTTGTTTTTTCTCTCATGAGTTAGGGAGAGTTAACCTTTCCTCACCTCACCACATCTGGAGAGTTGGGCCAGCTTGAAGCCCCTTTCTTAGGTGGCAAACATTGGGCTGCCGGTAGGAAGAATAACACCCCCCGTCGGGGAATCGAACCCCGGTCTTCCGCGTGACAGGCGGAGATACTGTCCACTATACTAACGAGGACTTGGGCTTGTCTCCTTTTGGCTTGTGATCGGTCAGATGGCAGTGATCTGGCATTTACCAGCCGGTCCAGTAGGCAGAGTTGTGCAGTTAGTGTTAAGTGGTTAAGGTCCCACAAATGTTGGGCTAAGTCCTCCCGCTGCTGCATCAGCTGTCGACAGTGATTGAGTACATGTGAGGAATCACATGGCTCACGCACCAAGCAGTTTCCGTAGTGTAGTGGTTATCACCTTCGCCTCACACGCGAAAGGTCCCCGGTCCGAAACCGGGCGGAAAAAATGTGGTGCATTTTGTTGCCCCCTGAGGATCTATGGCTAACTCAACTTTGTCCAAACGTCAAATGCTGAGTTGACCTTAAACACAGTGAACACATTGGACTGGAATTGCTTGGAAGTCTTGTTTTTCTTGGTGAATAACCATCAGTGGGTAGAAAAGTCAACTCTGAAAAACCAGTTGTCCAGCATTGAAAGCGTTGGAGTTCAGAAAGCAGGTCAACTACATGGGAAAATGACCACAAGAAGGCTTTTGTCAGTTTCCGTAGTGTAGTGGTTATCACGTTCGCATAACACGCGAAAGGTCCCCGGCTCGAAACGGGGCGGAAACATGTTAGTGATGTCTTTGCGCTGTGGATCATTGTCTTTGGCGGACATGTCCGCCTGATTGCTGAATCCTCATGCAGGGACAGCATCTCTCTTTTCAGGGGCATTCTGGCCACCTGTTGTAGCCCAATAGCAATTACCCATGGCATTTTCGGGAACGAGGTTTCTAATTATGCAAGAAGTCCATCTAGTTGAGAGCAAAAAAGTTGCTGGGCATGGGTCAAGAGGCAAACTTGGAACCTATCTGCTCTCATCTGATGACTACACAGCCTTGTGTTAATCTCTCAGAACATATCTGGACCGCAGGGAGCAATCAGGTGGAAAATGTCGTCTCGCCACCCCAACTCCATGCTGGTGTGGGGAGTAGCTGGTCGCATCGTTATATATGACCAACACACCCAATGGGAAGTCATGGCCAGGATGTCCTTCAAAGCTTGTGTCGAGGTCCAGAAATATTGTCTGTCGCTCTAAGATTGCTAGGAGTGTAACAATCAGACAATGCCCAGTCCAACGCTCAGGCAACCTCACAACGTTAGGCGCACTGCGTAAAGCGTTGTGTGGGGATTGATAGTAAATACAACTGACAGGGACTAACAATTTCACTCCGACAACAGCAGTTTCTCAGGGTTGTTTTTTTTTTTGCTGACTACATATCAATCTCTTCTCCTTGGTCCATTTCCTTTGTTTTTTCTCTCATGAGTTAGGGAGAGTTAACCTTTCCTCACCTCACCACATCTGGAGAGTTGGGCCAGCTTGAAGCCCCTTTCTTAGGTGGCAAACATTGGGCTGCCGGTAGGAAGCATAACACCCCCCGTCGGGGAATCGAACCCCGGTCTTCCGCGTGACAGGCGGAGATACTGTCCACTATACTAACGAGGACTTGGGCTTGTCTCCTTTTGGCTTGTGATCGGTCAGATGGCAGTGATCTGGCATTTACCAGCCGGTCCAGTAGGCAGAGTTGTGCAGACAGTGTTAAGTGGTTACGGTCCCACAAATGTTGGGCTAAGTCCTCCCGCTGCTGCATCAGCTGTCGACAGTGATTGAGTACATGTGAGGAATCACATGGCTCACGCACCAAGCAGTTTCTGTAGTGTAGTGGTTATCACCTTCGCCTCACACGCGAAAGGTCCCCGGTCCGAAACCGGGCGGAAACAATGTGGTGCATTTTGTTCCCCCCTGAGGATCTATGGCTAACTCAACTTTGTCCAAACGTCAAATGCTGAGTTGACCTTAAACACAGTGAACACATTGGACTGGAATTGCTTGGAAGTCTTGTTTTTCTTGGTGAATAACCATCAGTGGGTAGAAAAGTCAACTCTGAAAAACCAGTTGTCCAGCATTGAAAGCGTTGGAGTTCAGAAAGCAGGTCAACTACATGGGAAAATGACCACAAGAAGGCTTTTGTCAGTTTCCGTAGTGTAGTGGTTATCACGTTCGCCTAACACGCGAAAGGTCCCCGGCTCGAAACGGGGCGGAAACATGTTAGTGATGTCTTTGCGCTGTGGATCATTGTCTTTGGCGGACATGTCCGCCTGATTGCTGAATCCTCATGCAGGGACAGCATCTCTCTTTTCAGGGGCATTCTGGCCACCTGTTGTAGCCCAATAGCAATTACCCATGGCATTTTCGGGAACGAGGTTTCTAATTATGCAAGAAGTCCATCTAGTTGAGAGCAAAAAAGTTGCTGGGCATGGGTCAAGAGGCAAACTTGGAACCTATCTGCTCTCATCTGATGACTACACAGCCTTGTGTTAATCTCTCAGAACATATCTGGACCGCAGGGAGCAATCAGGTGGAAAATGTCGTCTCGCCACCCCAACTCCATGCTGGTGTGGGGAGTAGCTGGTCGCATCGTTATATATGACCAACACACCCAATGGGAAGTCATGGCCAGGATGTCCTTCAAAGCTTGTGTCGAGGTCCAGAAATATTGTCTGTCGCTCTAAGATTGCTAGGAGTGTAACAATCAGACAATGCCCAGTCCAACGCTCAGGCAACCTCACAACGTTAGGCGCACTGCGTAAAGCGTTGTGTGGGGATTGATAGTGAATACAACTGACAGGGACTAACAATTTCACTCCGACAACAGCAGTTTCTCAGGGTTGTTTTTTTTTTGCTGACTACATATGAATCTCTTCTCCTTGGTCCATTTCCTTTGTTTTTTCTCTCATGAGTTAGGGAGAGTTAACCTTTCCTCACCTCACCACATCTGGAGAGTTGGGCCAGCTTGAAGCCCCTTTCTTAGGTGGCAAACATTGGGCTGCCGGTAGGAAGCATAACACCCCCCGTCGGGGAATCGAACCCCGGTCTTCCGCGTGACAGGCGGAGATACTGTCCACTATACTAACGAGGACTTGGGCTTGTCTCCTTTTGGCTTGTGATCGGTCAGATGGCAGTGATCTGGCATTTACCAGCCGGTCCAGTAGGCAGAGTTGTGCAGACAGTGTTAAGTGGTTAAGGTCCCACAAATGTTGGGCTAAGTCCTCCCGCTGCTGCATCAGCTGTCGACAGTGATTGAGTACATGTGAGGAATCACATGGCTCACGCACCAAGCAGTTTCCGTAGTGTAGTGGTTATCACCTTCGCCTCACACGCGAAGGCCGGCCGCAGATAGCCGTAGAAGAGAAATCAGTGTTCCAGGAGGCGCTCGGGACGGTGCAGGATTGAATCCGACTCTGCCCAAACAAAATGGCCAATATTCATACCAGAATATTTCTCTATGTTGTACACATCTCTTTCATAAATAGCTGTTTCCCTCTAAATGATGGTAAGAAACATCCTCAAATACTGCTGCAGTGTTATTTACTAAATTACAATATCAAGTTTAATTTTAATCAAATACTGTACATCTCAGTTTGACAATATCCTGTCCTGTAAATAACAATGACCTGAAATGTACAAGAAACAAGTAAATTTAGTGAGTTTCTTTTCAGTTCCAATATGAAAAAAATACAGTAAAGTAGAAATGCCTTCACAATATTTTATTATACACACAAGATCTATTATAAAAACCTTTCTGAATTCTAAATCACACAAAATGGTATGAACAATAAATGAACACAAAGAGAAATACACAGTAGTATATGCAAGGTTTGTAGCTATAAACATATTTACAATGGGGCAAAAAGCAGTCACTTTTTCTTTTCTGCAGCCCATCCGTCCCTTTCAGTGTCGTGAAAGCCAGACTGATGAAACTCTGCCCAGGTCATTTCTTTAACCATGCCCTCTGCCCTGTACATGGAGAACACTCTGGAGGGGCAGTAAATGGACTTTCCTGGCACCCCCGGGAAGGATGCATGTATATGAGGACCCTGTTTTAGTGGCTGGTGACAGAACCTGCACAGACGACCAGTCGGCAGCTGCAATGACGACTTCCTCTTTGCCCTCTGCTCTGCCACCTTTCTCCATTCTGCCCCCCTCTGTTTGGCAGCATCCAGCTCCCGCTCAAAAAACGGAGAGGCAGCAAGGTCCTCAAAGGACATCCTGGGGTTCTTAAGGCCTTCATGTTCATAGATCTTAAAAACCTTCGTTGAACAATAAAAGTACTTTACAACTGGGCACTGATAAAAGAAATGAACTGAACAGCCATCCCCAAGATATCTGGACTTTGGCTGACCACAGGCAGAACAGTTCCTGCTCATCTTTTTCTGATGCTGCTGTTTTTCCAGTTTTACTCGCCCATTACCTCCTGGCGGTCTGACACATCGCCTCCACGTTGAAAAACCAGAGTGAGAGCATTGGTTCTCACCTGGTCCTGTTTTTGAGGAGGGGACTTGTCCTGAAGGGAGGGATTTTTTTTTTATCCTCATGGCCTCGTCAGAGGGGTCCTGGCAAAGATGGCCTGACGGACCCTTCCTGAAGGACACTGTTGCCTTTCCCGGAAAGAAGTCAACTGTCTTCATTATCTCCTGTGTACAGCAGAACACAATGTATATTTGTTATATTAATCAAAGCGTAATCAAGCTGTTATATCAACAGTGTTACTGATGTATATAAAATAACCTGCATTTTTAATGACGAGGTAATAACACTTACACACCAGATAGAGTCATTATTTGATGTGATACCTTATAATAAGTGTTTTTTTTACATGGCAATTCAATTGAATCTTTAATGTAAGCTATAGTTGTATAAAAACAAAATATTAACCTGACACAATGATTATATGAATAAAAAACCGTGAAAGGTTCAAACAAAAAGGATTTTTTTGTCACTATCAGCAGGAGAGAAATTGTTTTATTACAGTCGTCAATAATCAATAAAATAACATTAATATTACAGTTAACAAGTTATTTTCATCAGTGTAAAAATAACATTAACGTTACCGATATTGTACCACCTTGCTACCTTAGCAAAAAGAAATCATAGTTCGTATTTTGTCAACACAACTAAACTCAAATAAACTACTATTAAACAGGTTTTAAGATATAAATGAGGATTGTTAATAAAGTCGATGAAAAAACAAGCCAGACTTACGTTTCAGTAGTTGGATATATGTTATTAAAGTTGTGAAAAAGGTGACGATAAACTGTTGATACGGAGTTCTCTTCACTTTGTGATGAAGATCCTGCACTGACTGTCGGACTGTCACTCAAACCTGAAGAAACGGGGTCTCCTTACCTTTACCAAACGGGTGAAACAGCGCCCCCCAAATCTCCATAGTGGCCAAAAGTATATTACATCCGTAGTGATAAGAACTACCATAGAGAATGAATGGTAAAAGACAAGGAAATTAAAGACTACTATTCCCGGCCCTGGCGCGGGGGCCGGCCGCAGATAGCCGTAGAAGAGAAATCAGTGTTCCAGGAGGCGCTCGGGACGGTGCAGGATTGAATCCGACTCTGCCCAAACAAAATGGCCAATATTCATACCAGAATATTTCTCTATGTTGTACACATCTCTTTCATAAATAGCTGTTTCCCTCTAAATGATGGTAAGAAACATCCTCAAATACTGCTGCAGTGTTATTTACTAAATTACAATATCAAGTTTAATTTTAATCAAATACTGTACATCTCAGTTTGACAATATCCTGTCCTGTAAATAACAATGACCTGAAATGTACAAGAAACAAGTAAATTTAGTGAGTTTCTTTTCAGTTCCAATATGAAAAAAATACAGTAAAGTAGAAATGCCTTCACAATATTTTATTATACACACAAGATCTATTATAAAAACCTTTCTGAATTCTAAATCACACAAAATGGTATGAACAATAAATGAACACAAAGAGAAATACACAGTAGTATATGCAAGGTTTGTAGCTATAAACATATTTACAATGGGGCAAAAAGCAGTCACTTTTTCTTTTCTGCAGCCCATCCGTCCCTTTCAGTGTCGTGAAAGCCAGACTGATGAAACTCTGCCCAGGTCATTTCTTTAACCATGCCCTCTGCCCTGTACATGGAGAACACTCTGGAGGGGCAGTAAATGGACTTTCCTGGCACCCCCGGGAAGGATGCATGTATATGAGGACCCTGTTTTAGTGGCTGGTGACAGAACCTGCACAGACGACCAGTCGGCAGCTGCAATGACGACTTCCTCTTTGCCCTCTGCTCTGCCACCTTTCTCCATTCTGCCCCCCTCTGTTTGGCAGCATCCAGCTCCCGCTCAAAAAACGGAGAGGCAGCAAGGTCCTCAAAGGACATCCTGGGGTTCTTAAGGCCTTCATGTTCATAGATCTTAAAAACCTTCGTTGAACAATAAAAGTACTTTACAACTGGGCACTGATAAAAGAAATGAACTGAACAGCCATCCCCAAGATATCTGGACTTTGGCTGACCACAGGCAGAACAGTTCCTGCTCATCTTTTTCTGATGCTGCTGTTTTTCCAGTTTTACTCGCCCATTACCTCCTGGCGGTCTGACACATCGCCTCCACGTTGAAAAACCAGAGTGAGAGCATTGGTTCTCACCTGGTCCTGTTTTTGAGGAGGGGACTTGTCCTGAAGGGAGGGATTTTTTTTTTATCCTCATGGCCTCGTCAGAGGGGTCCTGGCAAAGATGGCCTGACGGACCCTTCCTGAAGGACACTGTTGCCTTTCCTGGAAAGAAGTCAACTGTCTTCATTATCTCCTGTGTACAGCAGAACACAATGTATATTTGTTATATTAATCAAAGCGTAATCAAGCTGTTATATCAACAGTGTTACTGATGTATATAAAATAACCTGCATTTTTAATGACGAGGTAATAACACTTACACACCAGATAGAGTCATTATTTGATGTGATACCTTATAATAAGTGTTTTTTTTACATGGCAATTCAATTGAATCTTTAATGTAAGCTATAGTTGTATAAAAACAAAATATTAACCTGACACAATGATTATATGAATAAAAAACCGTGAAAGGTTCAAACAAAAAGGATTTTTTTGTCACTATCAGCAGGAGAGAAATTGTTTTATTACAGTCGTCAATAATCAATAAAATAACATTAATATTACAGTTAACAAGTTATTTTCATCAGTGTAAAAATAACATTAACGTTACCGATATTGTACCACCTTGCTACCTTAGCAAAAAGAAATCATAGTTCGTATTTTGTCAACACAACTAAACTCAAATAAACTACTATTAAACAGGTTTTAAGATATAAATGAGGATTGTTAATAAAGTCGATGAAAAAACAAGCCAGACTTACGTTTCAGTAGTTGGATATATGTTATTAAAGTTGTGAAAAAGGTGACGATAAACTGTTGATACGGAGTTCTCTTCACTTTGTGATGAAGATCCTGCACTGACTGTCGGACTGTCACTCAAACCTGAAGAAACGGGGTCTCCTTACCTTTACCAAACGGGTGAAACAGCGCCCCCCAAATCTCCATAGTGGCCAAAAGTATATTACATCCGTAGTGATAAGAACTACCATAGAGAATGAATGGTAAAAGACAAGGAAATTAAAGACTACTATTCCCGGCCCTGGCGCGGGAGGCCCGGGTTCGATTCCCGGCCAATGCATCCTGGATTTTGACTTGGTCCTTCAATGTTAGACAGTCCCTGAACAACAGCGTTACAAAGGCTCCCACAATGTCAGACAGTGCCTATACTGCCATAGGGTCTGGAAGTGCCTGACCTTGCTACAAAGTGTCCAAGCTTGTTTGTTGCTCTACATTTCAACCCCAACCCAGAGCACTTCAAGTGGACCCATGGGATCCGTAGCTTTTTCTTAAGTTGAGACACAGACAAACTTGCGCTGGGCATCCCAGCTCAGGAAACTTGGACGTTCAAAAAGGATTGCGTCAAGGCACACATCAAACCACAACTGTGAAATACTTGCAGTTTTTATCTGATGGAAAGTCAGAAGTTCGCCAAATGGATTGTGATGGACTCTGAAGGGTAACAGGAGAGAGCTTGCCAAATTTGCCAGAATATCCACCAAATTGTTGTGGATAGATAGATAGATAGATAGATAGATAGATAGATAGATAGATAGATAGATAGATAGATAGATAGATAGATAGATAGATAGATAGATAGATAGATAGATAGATAGATAGATAGATAGATAGATAGATAGATAGATAGATAGATACTTTATTGATCCGAGGGAAATTCAAGTTGTTTTTTTTTTGTTTTTTATATAGATAGATACCTCATGGATTTGCTGTACGTCTGCTCACCTTAATCCGCACCTGAAAGACCTGCAGTTTTCATTTGATGAAAAGTAAGAAGATCATCAAAGGGATTATGATTGAGTCCAAAGGGGAACAGGACAGAGCTTACCAAATTTGACAGAATATCCAGCAAAGTGCTGTGGGTAGCGCATGCTTTCGCTGTACGCGGGCGTCGGCCCACCATGGACTGTTGCCTCAAGCATTGGTTGTTCAGTGGTAGAATTCTCGCCTGCCATGCGGGGGCCCGGGTTCGATTCCCGGCCAATGCCTCCTGGATTTTGACTTGGTCCTTCAATGTTAGACAGTCCCTGAACAACAGCGTTACAAAGGCTCCCACAATGTCAGACAGTGTCTATACTGCCATAGGGTCTGGAAGTGCCTGACCTTGCTACAAAGTGTCCAAGCTTGTTTGTTGCTCTACATTTCAACCCCAACCCAGAGCACTTCAAGTGGACCCATGGGATCCGTAGCTTTTTCTTAAGTTGAGACACAGACAAACTTGCGCTGGGCATCCCAGCTCAGGAAACTTGGACGTTCAAAAAGGATTGCGTCAAGGCACACATCAAACCACAACTGTGAAATACTTGCAGTTTTTATCTGATGGAAAGTCAGAAGTTCGCCAAATGGATTGTGATGGACTCTGAAGGGTAACAGGAGAGAGCTTGCCAAATTTGCCAGCATATCCACCAAATTGTTGTGGATAGATAGATAGATAGATAGATAGATAGATAGATAGATAGATAGATAGATAGATAGATAGATAGATAGATAGATAGATACTTTATTGATCCGAGGGAAATTCAAGTTGTTTTTTTTTTGTTTTTTATATGGATAGATACCTCATGGATTTGCTGTACGTCTGCTCACCTTAATCCGCACCTGAAAGACCTGCAGTTTTCATTTGATGAAAAGTAAGAAGATCATCAAAGGGATTATGATTGAGTCCAAAGGGGAACAGGACAGAGCTTACCAAATTTGACAGAATATCCAGCAAAGTGCTGTGGGTAGCGCATGCTTTCGCTGTACGCGGGCGTCGGCCCACCATGGACTGTTGCCTCAAGCATTGGTTGTTCAGTGGTAGAATTCTCGCCTGCCACGCGGGAGGCCCGGGTTCGATTCCCGGCCAATGCATCCTGGATTTTGACTTGGTCCTTCAATGTTAGACAGTCCCTGAACAACAGCGTTACAAAGGCTCCCACAATGTCAGACAGTGCCTATACTGCCATAGGGTCTGGAAGTGCCTGACCTTGCTACAAAGTGTCCAAGCTTGTTTGTTGCTCTACATTTCAACCCCAACCCAGAGCACTTCAAGTGGACCCATGGGATCCGTAGCTTTTTCTTAAGTTGAGACACAGACAAACTTGCGCTGGGCATCCCAGCTCAGGAAACTTGGACGTTCAAAAAGGATTGCGTCAAGGCACACATCAAACCACAACTGTGAAATACTTGCAGTTTTTATCTGATGGAAAGTCAGAAGTTCGCCAAATGGATTGTGATGGACTCTGAAGGGTAACAGGAGAGAGCTTGCCAAATTTGCCAGCATATCCACCAAATTGTTGTGGATAGATAGATAGATAGATAGATAGATAGATAGATAGATAGATAGATAGATAGATAGATAGATAGATAGATAGATAGATAGATAGATAGATAGATAGATAGATAGATAGATAGATAGATAGATAGATACTTTATTGATCCGAGGGAAATTCAAGTTGTTTTTTTTTTGTTTTTTATATAGATAGATACCTCATGGATTTGCTGTACGTCTGCTCACCTTAATCCGCACCTGAAAGACCTGCAGTTTTCATTTGATGAAAAGTAAGAAGATCATCAAAGGGATTATGATTGAGTCCAAAGGGGAACAGGACAGAGCTTACCAAATTTGACAGAATATCCAGCAAAGTGCTGTGGGTAGCGCATGCTTTCGCTGTACGCGGGCGTCGGCCCACCATGGACTGTTGCCTCAAGCATTGGTTGTTCAGTGGTAGAATTCTCGCCTGCCATGCGGGGGCCCGGGTTCGATTCCCGGCCAATGCCTCCTGGATTTTGACTTGGTCCTTCAATGTTAGACAGTCCCTGAACAACAGCGTTACAAAGGCTCCCACAATTTCAGACAGTGTCTATACTGCCATAGGGTCTGGAAGTGCCTGACCTTGCTACAAAGTGTCCAAGCTTGTTTGTTGCTCTACATTTCAACCCCAACCCAGAGCACTTCAAGTGGACCCATGGGATCCGTAGCTTTTTCTTAAGTTGAGACACAGACAAACTTGCGCTGGGCATCCCAGCTCAGGAAACTTGGACGTTCAAAAAGGATTGCGTCAAGGCACACATCAAACCACAACTGTGAAATACTTGCAGTTTTTATCTGATGGAAAGTCAGAAGTTCGCCAAATGGATTGTGATGGACTCTGAAGGGTAACAGGAGAGAGCTTGCCAAATTTGCCAGAATATCCACCAAATTGTTGTGGATAGATAGATAGATAGATAGATAGATAGATAGATAGATAGATAGATAGATAGATAGATAGATAGATAGATAGATAGATAGATAGATAGATAGATAGATAGATAGATACTTTATTGATCCGAGGGAAATTCAAGTTTGTTTTTTTTTGTTTTTTATATAGATAGATACCTCATGGATTTGCTGTACGTCTGCTCACCTTAATCCGCACCTGAAAGACCTGCAGTTTTCATTTGATGAAAAGTAAGAAGATCATCAAAGGGATTATGATTGAGTCCAAAGGGGAACAGGACAGAGCTTACCAAATTTGACAGAATATCCAGCAAATTGCTGTGGGTAGCGCATGCTTTCGCTGTACGCGGGCGTCGGCCCACCATGGACTGTTGCCTCAAGCATTGGTTGTTCAGTGGTAGAATTCTCGCCTGCCACGCGGGAGGCCCGGGTTCGATTCCCGGCCAATGCATCCTGGATTTTGACTTGGTCCTTCAATGTTAGACAGTCCTTGAACAACAGCGTTACAAAGGCTCCCACAATGTCAGACAGTGTCTATACTGCCATAGGGTCTGGAAGTGCCTGACCTTGCTACAAAGTGTCCAAGCTTGTTTGTTGCTCTACATTTCAACCCCAACCCAGAGCACTTCAAGTGGACCCATGGGATCCGTAGCTTTTTCTTAAGTTGAGACACAGACGAACTTGCGCTGGGCATCCCAGCTCAGGAAACTTGGACGTTCAAAAAGGATTGCGTCAAGGCACACATCAAACCACAACTGTGAAATACTTGCAGTTTTTATCTGATGGAAAGTCAGAAGTTCGCCAAATGGATTGTGATGGACTCTGAAGGGTAACAGGAGAGAGCTTGCCAAATTTGCCAGCATATCCACCAAATTGTTGTGGATAGATAGATAGATAGATAGATAGATAGATAGATAGATAGATAGATAGATAGATAGATAGATAGATAGATAGATAGATAGATAGATAGATAGATAGATAGATAGATAGATAGATAGACAGACAGACAGATAGACAGATAGATAGATAGATAGATAGATAGATACTTTATTGATCCGAGGGAAATTCAAGTTTTTTTTGTTTTGTTTTTTATATAGATAGATACCTCATGGATTTGCTGTACGTCTGCTCACCTTAATCCGCACCTGAAAGACCTGCAGTTTTCATTTGATGAAAAGTAAGAAGATCATCAAAGGGATTATGAATGAGTCCAAAGGGGAACAGGACAGAGCTTACCAAATTTGACAGAATATCCAGCAAAGTGCTGTGGGTAGCGCATGCTTTCGCTGTACGCGGGCGTCGGCCCACCATGGACTGTTGCCTCAAGCATTGGTTGTTCAGTGGTAGAATTCTCGCCTGCCTCGCGGCGGCCGGCCGCAGATAGCCGTAGAAGAGAAATCAGTGTTCCAGGAGGCGCTCGGGACGGTGCAGGATCGAATCCGACTCTGCCCAAACACAATAACCAATATTCGTACCAGAATATTTCTCTATATTGTACACATCTCTTTCATAAATAGCTGTTTCCCTCTAAATGATTGTAAGAAACATCCTCAAATACTGCTGCAGTGTTATTTACTACATTACAATATCAAGTCCAATTTTAATCAAATACTGTAAATCTCAGTTTGACAATATCCTGTCCTGTAAATAACAATGACCTGAAATGTACAAGAACACTCCCTAAGTAAATTTAGTGAGTTTCTTTTCAGTTCCAATATGAAGAAAATACAGTAAAGCAGAAATGCCTTGACAATATTTTATTATACACACAAGATATATTATAAAAACCTTTCTGAATTCTAAATCACACAAAATGGTATGAACAATAAATGAACACAAAGAGAAATACACAGTAGTATATACAAAGTTTGTAGCTATAAACATATTTACAATATTGGGGCAAAAAGCAGTCACTTTTTCTTTTCTGCAGCCCATCTGTCCCTTTCAGTGTTGTGAAAGCCAGACTGCTGAAACTCTGCCCAGGTCATTTCTTTAACCATGCCCTGTGCCCTGTACATGGAGAACACTCTGGAGGGGCAGTAAATGGACTTTCCTGGCACCCCCGGGAAGGATGCATGTATATGAGGGCTGCTCGGACCCTGTTTTAGTGGCTGGTGACAGAACCTGCACAGACGACCAGTCGGCAGCTGCAATGATGACTTCCTCTTTGCCCTCTGCTCTGCCACCTTTCTCCATTTTGCCCCCCTCTGTTTGGCAGCATCCAGCTCCCGCTCAAAAAACGGAGAGGCAGCAAAGTCCTCAAAGGACATCCTGGGGTTCTTAAGGCCTTCATGTTCATAGATCTTAAAAACCTTCGTTGAACAGTAAAAGTACTCAACAACTGGGCACTGATAAAAGAAATGAACTGAACAGCCATCCCCAACATATCTGGACTTTGGCTGACCACAGGCAGAACAGTTCCTGGTCATCTTTTTCTGATGCTGTTGTTGATGTTGCTGCTGTTTTTCCAGTTTTACTCGCCCATTACCTCCTGGCGGTCTGACACATCGCCTCCACGTTGTTAAACCAGAGTGAGAGCATTGGTTCTCACCTGGTCCTGTTTTTGAGGAGGGGACTTGTCCTGAAGGGAGGGATTTTTTTTTTAATCCTCATGGTCTCGTCAGAGGGGTCCTGACCCTTCCTGAAGGACACTGTTGCCCTTCCTGGAAAGAAGTCAACTGTCTTCTTCATTATCTCCTGTGCACAGCAGAACACAATGTATATTTGTTATATTAATCAAAGTGTAATCAAGCTGTTATATCAACAGTGTTACTGATGTATATAAAATAACCTGCATTTTTAATGACGAGGTAATAACACTTACACACCAGATAGAGTAATTATTTGATGTGATACCTTATAATAAGGGTTTTTTTTCACTTCAATTCAATTGAATCTTTCATGTAAGCTATGGTGTGTGTGTGTGTGTGTGTGTGTGTGTGTGTGTGTGTGTGTGTGTGTGTGTGTGAGAGAGAGAAAGAGAGAGAGAGAGAGAGAGAGAGAGAGAGAGAGAGAGAGTGAGTCAGTGAGTCAGTAAGTGAGTGAGTGAGTGGGGGATGGGTGCTATTGTTTTTTGTTGATTTTCTCTCTATTTAAACCCTTTGAGTTATATTATTGTTGTATAAAAACAAAATATTAACCTGACACAATGATTATATGAATAAAAAAAAAACGGGATTTTTTTTGTCACTATCAGCAGGAGTGAAATTGTTTTATTACAGTCATCAATAATCAATAAAATAACATTAATATTACAGTTAACAAGCTATTTTCATCACTGTAAAACAACATGAACGTTACTGATGTTGTACCACCTTGCTACCTTAGCAAAAAGAATTCATAGTTCGTATTTTGTCAACACAACGAAACTACCATTAAACAGGTTTTAAGATATAAATGAGGATTGTTAATAAAGTCTATGAAAAAACAAGCCAGACTTACGTTTGAGTAGTTGGATATATGTTATTAAAGTTGTGAAAAAGGTGACGATAAACTGTTGATACGGAGTTCTCTTCACTTTGTGATGAAGATCCTGCACTGACTGTCGGACTGTCACTCAAACCTGAAGAAACGGGGTCTCCTTACCTTGACCAAACGGGGGAAACAGCGCCCCCCAAATCTCCATAGTGGCCAAAAGTATATTACATCCGTAGTGATAAGAACTACCATAGAGAATGAATGGTAAAAGTTAAGGAAATTAAAGACTACTATTCCCGGCCCTGGCGCGGCGGCCGGCCGCAGATAGCCGTAGAAGAGAAATCAGTGTTCCAGGAGGCGCTCGGGACGGTGCAGGATTGAATCCGACTCTGCCCAAACAAAATGGCCAATATTCATACCAGAATATTTCTCTATGTTGTACACATCTCTTTCATAAATAGCTGTTTCCCTCTAAATGATGGTAAGAAACATCCTCAAATACTGCTGCAGTGTTATTTACTAAATTACAATATCAAGTTTAATTTTAATCAAATACTGTACATCTCAGTTTGACAATATCCTGTCCTGTAAATAACAATGACCTGAAATGTACAAGAAACAAGTAAATTTAGTGAGTTTCTTTTCAGTTCCAATATGAAAAAAATACAGTAAAGTAGAAATGCCTTCACAATATTTTATTATACACACAAGATCTATTATAAAAACCTTTCTGAATTCTAAATCACACAAAATGGTATGAACAATAAATGAACACAAAGAGAAATACACAGTAGTATATGCAAGGTTTGTAGCTATAAACATATTTACAATGGGGCAAAAAGCAGTCACTTTTTCTTTTCTGCAGCCCATCCGTCCCTTTCAGTGTCGTGAAAGCCAGACTGATGAAACTCTGCCCAGGTCATTTCTTTAACCATGCCCTCTGCCCTGTACATGGAGAACACTCTGGAGGGGCAGTAAATGGACTTTCCTGGCACCCCCGGGAAGGATGCATGTATATGAGGACCCTGTTTTAGTGGCTGGTGACAGAACCTGCACAGACGACCAGTCGGCAGCTGCAATGACGACTTCCTCTTTGCCCTCTGCTCTGCCACCTTTCTCCATTCTGCCCCCCTCTGTTTGGCAGCATCCAGCTCCCGCTCAAAAAACGGAGAGGCAGCAAGGTCCTCAAAGGACATCCTGGGGTTCTTAAGGCCTTCATGTTCATAGATCTTAAAAACCTTCGTTGAACAATAAAAGTACTTTACAACTGGGCACTGATAAAAGAAATGAACTGAACAGCCATCCCCAAGATATCTGGACTTTGGCTGACCACAGGCAGAACAGTTCCTGCTCATCTTTTTCTGATGCTGCTGTTTTTCCAGTTTTACTCGCCCATTACCTCCTGGCGGTCTGACACATCGCCTCCACGTTGAAAAACCAGAGTGAGAGCATTGGTTCTCACCTGGTCCTGTTTTTGAGGAGGGGACTTGTCCTGAAGGGAGGGATTTTTTTTTTATCCTCATGGCCTCGTCAGAGGGGTCCTGGCAAAGATGGCCTGACGGACCCTTCCTGAAGGACACTGTTGCCTTTCCTGGAAAGAAGTCAACTGTCTTCATTATCTCCTGTGTACAGCAGAACACAATGTATATTTGTTATATTAATCAAAGCGTAATCAAGCTGTTATATCAACAGTGTTACTGATGTATATAAAATAACCTGCATTTTTAATGACGAGGTAATAACACTTACACACCAGATAGAGTCATTATTTGATGTGATACCTTATAATAAGTGTTTTTTTTACATGGCAATTCAATTGAATCTTTAATGTAAGCTATAGTTGTATAAAAACAAAATATTAACCTGACACAATGATTATATGAATAAAAAACCGTGAAAGGTTCAAACAAAAAGGATTTTTTTGTCACTATCAGCAGGAGAGAAATTGTTTTATTACAGTCGTCAATAATCAATAAAATAACATTAATATTACAGTTAACAAGTTATTTTCATCAGTGTAAAAATAACATTAACGTTACCGATATTGTACCACCTTGCTACCTTAGCAAAAAGAAATCATAGTTCGTATTTTGTCAACACAACTAAACTCAAATAAACTACTATTAAACAGGTTTTAAGATATAAATGAGGATTGTTAATAAAGTCGATGAAAAAACAAGCCAGACTTACGTTTCAGTAGTTGGATATATGTTATTAAAGTTGTGAAAAAGGTGACGATAAACTGTTGATACGGAGTTCTCTTCACTTTGTGATGAAGATCCTGCACTGACTGTCGGACTGTCACTCAAACCTGAAGAAACGGGGTCTCCTTACCTTTACCAAACGGGTGAAACAGCGCCCCCCAAATCTCCATAGTGGCCAAAAGTATATTACATCCGTAGTGATAAGAACTACCATAGAGAATGAATGGTAAAAGTTAAGGAAATTAAAGACTACTATTCCCGGCCCTGGCGCGGCGGCCGGCCGCAGATAGCCGTAGAAGAGAAATCAGTGTTCCAGGAGGCGCTCGGGACGGTGCAGGATCGAATCCGACTCTGCCCAAACAAAATGGCCAATATTCATACCAGAATATTTCTCTATGTTGTACACATCTCTTTCATAAATAGCTGTTTCCCTCTAAATGATGGTAAGAAACATCCTCAAATACTGCTGCAGTGTTATTTACTAAATTACAATATCAAGTTTAATTTTAATCAAATACTGTACATCTCAGTTTGACAATATCCTGTCCTGTAAATAACAATGACCTGAAATGTACAAGAAACAAGTAAATTTAGTGAGTTTCTTTTCAGTTCCAATATGAAGAAAATACAGTAAAGCAGAAATGCCTTCACAATATTTTATTATACACACAAGATCTATTATAAAAACCTTTCTGAATTCTAAATCACACAAAATGATATGAACAATAAATGAACACAAAGAGAAATACACAGTAGTATATACAAGGTTTGTAGCTATAAACATATTTACAATAGTGGGGCAAAAAGCAGTCACTGTTTCTTTTCTGCAGCCCATCTGTCCCTTTCAGTGTCGTGAAAGCCAGACTGATGAAACTCTGCCCAGGTCATTTCTTTAACCATGCCCTGTGCCCTGTACATGGAGAACACTCTGGAGGGGCAGTAAATGGACTTTCCTAGCACCCCCGGGAAGGATGCATGTATATGAGGGCTGCTCGGACCCTGTTTTAGTGGCTGGTGACAGAACCTGCACAGACGACCTGTCAGCAGCTGCAATGACGACTTCCTGTTTGCCCTCTGCTCTGCCACCTTTCTCCATTCTGCCCCCCTCTGTTTGGCAGCATCCAGCTCCCGCTCAAAAAACGGAGAGGCAGCAAAGTCCTCAAAGGACATCCTGGGGTTCTTAAGGCCTTCATGTTCATAGATCTTAAAAACCTTCGTTGAACAATAAAAGTACTTTACAACTGGGCACTGATAAAAGAAATGAACTGAACAGCCATCCCCAAGATATCTGGACTTTGGCTGACCACAGGCAGAACAGTTCCTGGTCATCTTTTTCTGATGCTGCTGTTTTTCCAGTTTTACTCGCCCATTACCTCCTGGCGGTCTGACACATCGCCTCCACGTTGAAAAACCAGAGTGAGAGCATTGGTTCTCACCTGGTCCTGTTTTTGAGGAGGGGACTTGTCCTGAAGGGAGGGATTTTTTTTTTATCCTCATGGCCTCGTCAGAGGGGTCCTGGCGAACATGGCCTGACGGACCCTTCCTGAAGGACACTGTTGCCCTTCCTGGAAAGAAGTCAACTGTCTTCTTCATTATCTCCTGTGCACAGCAGAACACAATGTACATTTGTTATATTAATCAAAGTGTAATCAAGCTGTTATATCAACAGTGTTACTGATGTATATAAAATAACCTGCATTTTTAATGACGAGGTAATAACACTTACACACCAGATAGTCATTATTTGACGTGATACCTTATAATAGGTGGGGTTTTTTCATGGCAATTCAATTGAATCTTTCATGTAAACTATAGTTGTATAAAAACAAAATATTAACCTGACACAATGATTATTTGAGTAAAAAACCGTGAAAGGTTCAAACAAAAAGGATTTTTTGTCACTATCAGCAGGAGAGAAATTGTTTTATTACAGTCGTCAATAATCAATAAAATAACATTAATATTACAGTTGAGTTATTTTCATCAGTGTAAAAATAACATTAACGTTACCGATATTGTACCACCTTGCTACCTTAGCAAAAAGAAATCATAGTTCGTGTTTGTCAACACAACTCAACTCAAATAAACTACCATTAAACAGGTTTTAAGATATAAATGAGGATTGTTAATAAAGTCGATGAAAAAACAAGCCAGACTTACGTTTGAGTAGTTGGATATATGTTATTAAAGTTGTGAAAAAGGTGACGATAAACTGTTGATACGGAGTTCTCTTAACTTTGTGATGAAGAAGACCCTGCACTGACTGTCGGACTGTCACTCAAACCTGAAGAAACGGGGTCTCCTTACATTTACCAAACGGGGGAAACAGCGCCCCCCAAATCTCCATAGTGGCCAAAAGTATATTACATCCGTAGTGATAAGAACTACCATAGAGAATGAATGGTAAAAGTTAAGGAAATTAAAGACTACTATTCCCGGCCCTGGCGCGGAAGACCGGGGTTCGATTCCCCGACGGGGAGTTTTATGCTTCCTACCGGCAGCCCAATGTTTGCCACCTAAGAAAGGGGCTTCAAGCTGGCCCAACTCTCCAGATGTGGTGAGGTGAGGAAAGGTTAACTCTCCCTAACTCATGAGAGAAAAAACAAAGGAAATGGACCAAGGAGAAGAGATTCATATGTAGTCAGCAGAAAAAAAAAACAACCCTGAGAAACTGCTGTTGTCGGAGTGAAATTGTTAGTCCCTGTCAGTTGTATTTACTATCAATCCCCACACAACGCTTTACGCAGTGCGCCTAACGTTGTGAGGTTGCCTGAGCGTTGGACTGGGCATTGTCTGATTGTTACACTCCTAGCAATCTTAGAGCGACAGACAATATTTCTGGACCTCGACACAAGCTTTGAAGGACATCCTGGCCATGACTTCCCATTGGGTGTGTTGGTCATATATAACGATGCGACCAGCTACTCCCCACACCAGCATGGAGTTGGGGTGGCGAGACGACATTTTCCACCTGATTGCTCCCTGCGGTCCAGATATGTTCTGAGAGATTAACACAAGGCTGTGTAGTCATCAGATGAGAGCAGATAGGTTCCAAGTTTGCCTCTTGACCCATGCCCAGCAACTTTTTTGCTCTCAACTAGATGGACTTCTTGCATAATTAGAAACCTCGTTCCCGAAAATGCCATGGGTAATTGCTATTGGGCTACAACAGGTGGCCAGAATGCCCCTGAAAAGAGAGATGCTGTCCCTGCATGAGGATTCAGCAATCAGGCGGACATGTCCGCCAAAGACAATGATCCACAGCGCAAAGACATCACTAACATGTTCCCGCCCGGTTTCGAGCCGGGGACCTTTCGCGTGTTAGGCGAACGTGATAACCACTACACTATGGAAACTGACAAAAGCCTTCTTGTGGTCATTTTCCCATGTAGTTGACCTGCTTTCTGAACTCCAACGCTTTCAATGCTGGACAACTGGTTTTTCAGAGTTGACTTTTCTACCCACTGATGGTTATTCACCAAGAAAAACAAGACTTCCAAGCAATTCCAGTCCAATGTGTTCACTGTGTTTAAGGTCAACTCAGCATTTGACGTTTGGACAAAGTTGAGTTAGCCATAGATCCTCAGGGGGGAACAAAATGCACCACATTGTTTCCGCCCGGTTTCGGACCGGGGACCTTTCGCGTGTGAGGCGAACGTGATAACCACTACACTACGGAAACTGCTTGGTGCGTGAGCCATGTGATTCCTCACATGTACTCAATCACTGTCGACAGCTGATGCAGCAGCGGGAGGACTTAGCCCAACATTTGTGGGACCTTAACCACTTAACACTGTCTGCACAACTCTGCCTACTGGACCGGCTGGTAAATGCCAGATCACTGCCATCTGACCGATCACAAGCCAAAAGGAGACAAGCCCAAGTCCTCGTTAGTATAGTGGACAGTATCTCCGCCTGTCACGCGGAAGACCGGGGTTCGATTCCCCGACGGGGAGTGTTATGCTTCCTACCGGCAGCCCAATGTTTGCCACCTAAGAAAGGGGCTTCAAGCTGGCCCAACTCTCCAGATGTGGTGAGGTGAGGAAAGGTTAACTCTCCCTAACTCATGAGAGAAAAAACAAAGGAAATGGACCAAGGAGAAGAGATTCATATGTAGTCAGCAGAAAAAAAAAACAACCCTGAGAAACTGCTGTTGTCGGAGTGAAATTGTTAGTCCCTGTCAGTTGTATTTACTATCAATCCCCACACAACGCTTTACGCAGTGCGCCTAACGTTGTGAGGTTGCCTGAGCGTTGGACTGGGCATTGTCTGATTGTTACACTCCTAGCAATCTTAGAGCGACAGACAATATTTCTGGACCTCGACACAAGCTTTGAAGGACATCCTGGCCATGACTTCCCATTGGGTGTGTTGGTCATATATAACGATGCGACCAGCTACTCCCCACACCAGCATGGAGTTGGGGTGGCGAGACGACATTTTCCACCTGATTGCTCCCTGCGGTCCAGATATGTTCTGAGAGATTAACACAAGGCTGTGTAGTCATCAGATGAGAGCAGATAGGTTCCAAGTTTGCCTCTTGACCCATGCCCAGCAACTTTTTTGCTCTCAACTAGATGGACTTCTTGCATAATTAGAAACCTCGTTCCCGAAAATGCCATGGGTAATTGCTATTGGGCTACAACAGGTGGCCAGAATGCCCCTGAAAAGAGAGATGCTGTCCCTGCATGAGGATTCAGCAATCAGGCGGACATGTCCGCCAAAGACAATGATCCACAGCGCAAAGACATCACTAACATGTTTCCGCCCCGTTTCGAGCCGGGGACCTTTCGCGTGTTAGGCGAACGTGATAACCACTACACTACGGAAACTGACAAAAGCCTTCTTGTGGTCATTTTCCCATGTAGTTGACCTGCTT
Organism: Symphodus melops; assembly: GCF_947650265.1. Lineage (NCBI taxonomy): Eukaryota > Metazoa > Chordata > Actinopteri > Labriformes > Labridae > Symphodus > Symphodus melops. Next base: position 22,937,362 of record NC_136691.1, read on the forward strand.
TCTGAACTCCAACGCTTTCAATGCTGGACAACTGGTTTTTCAGAGTTGACTTTTCTACCCACTGATGGTTATTCACCAAGAAAAACAAGACTTCCAAGCAATTCCAGTCCAATGTGTTCACTGTGTTTAAGGTCAACTCAGCATTTGACGTTTGGACAAAGTTGAGTTAGCCATAGATCCTCAGGGGGGAACAAAATGCACCACATTGTTTCCGCCCGGTTTCGGACCGGGGACCTTTCGCATGTGAGGCGAACGTGATAACCACTACACTACGGAAACTGCTTGGTGCGTGAGCCATGTGATTCCTCACATGTACTCAATCACTGTCGACAGCTGATGCAGCAGCGGGAGGACTTAGCCCAACATTTGTGGGACCTTAACCACTTAACACTGTCTGCACAACTCTGCCTACTGGACCGGCTGGTAAATGCCAGATCACTGCCATCTGACCGATCACAAGCCAAAAGGAGACAAGCCCAAGTCCTCGTTAGTATAGTGGACAGTATCTCCGCCTGTCACGCGGAAGACCGGGGTTCGATTCCCCGACGGGGAGTGTTATGCTTCCTACCGGCAGCCCAATGTTTGCCACCTAAGAAAGGGGCTTCAAGCTGGCCCAACTCTCCAGATGTGGTGAGGTGAGGAAAGGTTAACTCTCCCTAACTCATGAGAGAAAAAACAAAGGAAATGGACCAAGGAGAAGAGATTCATATGTAGTCAGCAGAAAAAAAAAACAACCCTGAGAAACTGCTGTTGTCGGAGTGAAATTGTTAGTCCCTGTCAGTTGTATTTACTATCAATCCCCACACAACGCTTTACGCAGTGCGCCTAACGTTGTGAGGTTGCCTGAGCGTTGGACTGGGCATTGTCTGATTGTTACACTCCTAGCAATCTTAGAGCGACAGACAATATTTCTGGACCTCGACACAAGCTTTGAAGGACATCCTGGCCATGACTTCCCATTGGGTGTGTTGGTCATATATAACGATGCGACCAGCTACTCCCCACACCAGCATGGAGTTGGGGTGGCGAGACGACATTTTCCACCTGATTGCTCCCTGCGGTCCAGATATGTTCTGAGAGATTAACACAAGGCTGTGTAGTCATCAGATGAGAGCAGATAGGTTCCAAGTTTGCCTCTTGACCCATGCCCAGCAACTTTTTTGCTCTCAACTAGATGGACTTCTTGCATAATTAGAAACCTCGTTCCCGAAAATGCCATGGGTAATTGCTATTGGGCTACAACAGGTGGCCAGAATGCCCCTGAAAAGAGAGATGCTGTCCCTGCATGAGGATTCAGCAATCAGGCGGACATGTCCGCCAAAGACAATGATCCACAGCGCAAAGACATCACTAACATGTTTCCGCCCGGTTTCGAGCCGGGGACCTTTCGCGTGTTAGGCGAACGTGATAACCACTACACTACGGAAACTGACAAAAGCCTTCTTGTGGTCATTTTCCCATGTAGTTGACCTGCTTTCTGAACTCCAACGCTTTCAATGCTGGACAACTGGTTTTTCAGAGTTGACTTTTCTACCCACTGATGGTTATTCACCAAGAAAAACAAGACTTCCAAGCAATTCCAGTCCAATGTGTTCACTGTATTTAAGGTCAACTCAGCATTTGACGTTTGGACAAAGTTGAGTTAGCCATAGATCCTCAGGGGGGAACAAAATGCACCACATTGTTTCCGCCCGGTTTCGGACCGGGGACCTTTCGCGTGTGAGGCGAAAGTGATAACCACTACACTACGGAAACTGCTTGGTGCGTGAGCCATGTGATTCCTCACATGTACTCAATCACTGTCGACAGCTGATGCAGCAGCGGGAGGACTTAGCCCAACATTTGTGGGACCTTAACCACTTAACACTGTCTGCACAACTCTGCCTACTGGACCGGCTGGTAAATGCCAGATCACTGCCATCTGACCGATCACAAGCCAAAAGGAGACAAGCCCAAGTCCTCGTTAGTATAGTGGACAGTATCTCCGCCTGTCACGCGGAAGACCGGGGTTCGATTCCCCGACGGGGAGTGTTATGCTACCTACCGGCAGCCCAATGTTTGCCACCTAAGAAAGGGGCTTCAAGCTGGCCCAACTCTCCAGATGTGGTGAGGTGAGGAAAGGTTAACTCTCCCTAACTCATGAGAGAAAAAACAAAGGAAATGGACCAAGGAGAAGAGATTCATATGTAGTCAGCAAAAAAAAAAACAACCCTGAGAAACTGCTGTTGTCGGAGTGAAATTGTTAGTCCCTGTCAGTTGTATTTACTATCAATCCCCACACAACGCTTTACGCAGTGCGCCTAACGTTGTGAGGTTGCCTGAGCGTTGGACTGGGCATTGTCTGATTGTTACACTCCTAGCAATCTTAGAGCGACAGACAATATTTCTGGACCTCGACACAAGCTTTGAAGGACATCCTGGCCATGACTTCCCATTGGGTGTGTTGGTCATATATAACGATGCGACCAGCTACTCCCCACACCAGCATGGAGTTGGGGTGGCGAGACGACATTTTCCACCTGATTGCTCCCTGCGGTCCAGATATGTTCTGAGAGATTAACACAAGGCTGTGTAGTCATCAGATGAGAGCAGATAGGTTCCAAGTTTGCCTCTTGACCCATGCCCAGCAACTTTTTTGCTCTCAACTAGATGGACTTCTTGCATAATTAGAAACCTCGTTCCCGAAAATGCCATGGGTAATTGCTATTGGGCTACAACAGGTGGCCAGAATGCCCCTGAAAAGAGAGATGCTGTCCCTGCATGAGGATTCAGCAATCAGGCGGACATGTCCGCCAAAGACAATGATCCACAGCGCAAAGACATCACTAACATGTTTCCGCCCAGTTTCGAGCCGGGGACCTTTCGCGTGTTAGGCGAACGTGATAACCACTACACTACGGAAACTGACAAAAGCCTTCTTGTGGTCATTTTCCCATGTAGTTGACCTGCTTTCTGAACTCCAACGCTTTCAATGCTGGACAACTGGTTTTTCAGAGTTGACTTTTCTACCCACTGATGGTTATTCACCAAGAAAAACAAAAGACTTCCAAGCAATTCCAGTCCAATGTGTTCACTGTGTTTAAGGTCAACTCAGCATTTGACGTTTGGACAAAGTTGAGTTAGCCATAGATCCTCAGGGGGGAACAAAATGCACCACATTGTTTCCGCCCGGTTTCGGACCGGGGACCTTTCGCGTGTGAGGCGAAGGTGATAACCACTACACTACGGAAACTGCTTGGTGCGCGAGCCATGTGATTCCTCACATGTACTCAATCACTGTCGACAGCTGATGCAGCAGCGGGAGGACTTAGCCCAACATTTGTGGGACCTTAACCACTTAACACTGTCTGCACAACTCTGCCTACTGGACCGGCTGGTAAATGCCAGATCACTGCCATCTGACCGATCACAAGCCAAAAGGAGACAAGCCCAAGTCCTCGTTAGTATAGTGGACAGTATCTCCGCCTGTCACGCGGAAGACCGGGGTTCGATTCCCCGACGGGGAGTGTTATGCTTCCTACCGGCAGCCCAATGTTTGCCACCTAAGAAAGGGGCTTCAAGCTGGCCCAACTCTCCAGATGTGGTGAGGTGAGGAAAGGTTAACTCTCCCTAACTCATGAGAGAAAAAACAAAGGAAATGGACCAAGGAGAAGAGATTCATATGTAGTCAGCAGAAAAAAAAAACAACCCTGAGAAACTGCTGTTGTCGGAGTGAAATTGTTAGTCCCTGTCAGTTGTATTTACTATCAATCCCCACACAACGCTTTACGCAGTGCGCCTAACGTTGTGAGGTTGCCTGAGCGTTGGACTGGGCATTGTCTGATTGTTACACTCCTAGCAATCTTAGAGCGACAGACAATATTTCTGGACCTCGACACAAGCTTTGAAGGACATCCTGGCCATGACTTCCCATTGGGTGTGTTGGTCATATATAACGATGCGACCAGCTACTCCCCACACCAGCATGGAGTTGGGGTGGCGAGACGACATTTTCCACCTGATTGCTCCCTGCGGTCCAGATATGTTCTGAGAGATTAACACAAGGCTGTGTAGTCATCAGATGAGAGCAGATAGGTTCCAAGTTTGCCTCTTGACCCATGCCCAGCAACTTTTTTGCTCTCAACTAGATGGACTTCTTGCATAATTAGAAACCTCGTTCCCGAAAATGCCATGGGTAATTGCTATTGGGCTACAACAGGTGGCCAGAATGCCCCTGAAAAGAGAGATGCTGTCCCTGCATGAGGATTCAGCAATCAGGCGGACATGTCCGCCAAAGACAATGATCCACAGCGCAAAGACATCACTAACATGTTTCCGCCCCGTTTCGAGCCGGGGACCTTTCGCGTGTTAGGCGAACGTGATAACCACTACACTACGGAAACTGACAAAAGCCTTCTTGTGGTCATTTTCCCATGTAGTTGACCTGCTTTCTGAACTCCAACGCTTTCAATGCTGGACAACTGGTTTTTCAGAGTTGACTTTTCTACCCACTGATGGTTATTCACCAAGAAAAACAAGACTTCCAAGCAATTCCAGTCCAATGTGTTCACTGTGTTTAAGGTCAACTCAGCATTTGACGTTTGGACAAAGTTGAGTTAGCCATAGATCCTCAGGGGGCAACAAAATGCACCACATTGTTTCCGCCCGGTTTCGGACCGGGGACCTTTCGCGTGTGAGGCGAACGTGATAACCACTACACTACGGAAACTGCTTGGTGCGCGAGCCATGTGATTCCTCACATGTACTCAATCACTGTCGACAGCTGATGCAGCAGTGGGAGGACTTAGCCCAACATTTGTGGGACCTTAACCACTTAACACTGTCTGCCAAACTCTGCCTACTGGACCGGCTGGTAAATGCCAGATCACTGCCATCTGACAGATCACAAGCCAAAAGGAGACAAGCCCAAGTCCTCGTTAGTATAGTGGACAGTATCTCCGCCTGTCACGCGGAGGCCGGCCGCAGATAGCCGTAGAAGAGAAATCAGTGTTCCAGGAGGCGCTCGGGACGGTGCAGGATCGAATCCGACTCTGCCCAAACAAAATGGCCAATATTCATACCAGAATATTTCTCTATATTGTACACATCTCTTTCATAAATAGCTGTTTCCCTCTAAATGATGGTAAGAAACATCCTCAAATACTGCTGCAGTGTTATTTACTAAATTACAATATCAAGTTCAATTTTAATCAAATACTGTACATCTCAGTTTGACAATATCCTGTCCTGTAAATAACAATGACCTGAAATGTACAAGAAACAAGTAAATTTAGTGAGTTTCTTTTCAGTTCCAATATGAAGAAAATACAGTAAAGTAGAAATGCCTTCACAATATTTTATTATACACACAAGATCTATTATAAAAACCTTTCTGAATTCTAAATCACACAAAATGATATGAACAATAAATGAACACAAAGAGAAATACACAGTAGTATATACAAGGTTTGTAGCTATAAACATATTTACAATAGTGGGGCAAAAAGCAGTCACTTTTTCTTTTCTGCAGCCCATCTGTCCCTTTCAGTGTTGTGAAAGCCAGACTGATGAAACTCTGCCCAGGTCATTTCTTTAACCATGCCCTCTGCCCTGTACATGGAGGACACTCTGGAGGGGCAGTAAATGGACTTTCCTGGCACCCCCGGGAAGGATGCATGTATATGAGGACCCTGTTTTAGTGGCTGGTGACAGAACCTGCACAGACGACCTGTCGGCAGCTGCAATGACGACTTCCTCTTTGCCCTCTGCTCTGCCACCTTTCTCCATTCTGCCCCCCTCTGTTTGGCAGCATCCAGCTCCCGCTCAAAAAACAGAGAGGCAGCAAAGTCCTCAAAGGACATCCTGGGGTTCTTAAGGCCTTCATGTTCATAGATCTTAAAAACCTTCGTTGAACAATAAAAGTACTTTACAACTGGGCACTGATAAAAGAAATGAACTGAACAGCCATCCCCAAGATATCTGGACTTTGGCTGACCACAGGCAGAACAGTTCCTGGTCATCTTTTTCTGATGCTGCTGTTTTTCCAGTTTTATTCGCCCATTACCTCCTGGCGGTCTGACACATCGCCTCCACGTTGAAAAACCAGAGTGAGAGCATTGGTTCTCACCTGGTCCTGTTTTTGAGGAGGGGACTTGTCCTGAAGGGAGGGATTTTTTTTTATTATCCTCATGGCCTCGTCAGAGGGGTCCTGGCGAACATGGCCTGACGGACCCTTCCTGAAGGACACTGTTGCCCTTCCTGGAAAGAAGTCAACTGTCTTCTTCATTATCTCCTGTGCACAGCAGAACACAATGTATATTTATTATATTAATCAAAGCGTAATCAAGCTGTTATATCAACAGTGTTACTGATGTATATAAAATAACCTGCATTTTTAATGACGAGGTAATAACACTTACACACCAGATAGAGTCATTATTTGATGTGATACCTTATCATGGCAATTCAATTGAATCTTTCATGTAAGCTATTGTTGTATCAAAAAAACTATTAACCTGACACAATGATTATATGAGTAAAAAACCGTGAAAGGTTCAAACAAAAAGGATTTTTTTTGTCACTATCAGCAGGAGAGAAATTGTTTTATTACAGTCGTCAATAATCAATAAAATAACATTAATATTACAGTTAACAAGTTATTTTCATCAGTGTAAAAATAACATTAACGTTACCGATATTGTACCACCTTGCTACTTTAGCAAAAATAAATCATAGTTCGTATTTTGTCAACACAACTAAACTACTATTAAACAGGTTTTAAGATATAAATGAGGATTGTTAATAAAGTCTATGAAAAAACAAGCCAGACTTACGTTTGAGTAGTTGGATATATGTTATTAAAGTTGTGAAAAAGGTGACGATAAACTGTTGATACGGAGTTCTCTTCACTTTGTGATGAAGATCCTGCACTGACTGTCGGACTGTCACTCAAACCTGAAGAAACGGGGTCTCCTTACCTTTACCAAACGGGGGAAACAGCGCCCCCCAAATCTCCATAGTGGCCAAAAGTATATTACATCCGTAGTGATAAGAACTACCATAGAGAATGAATGGTAAAAGTTAAGGAAATTAAAGACTACTATTCCCGGCCCTGGCGCGAAAGGTCCCCGGCTCGAAACCGGGCGGGAACATGTTAGTGATGTCTTTGCGCTGTGGATCATTGTCTTTGGCGGACATGTCCGCCTGATTGCTGAATCCTCATGCAGGGACAGCATCTCTCTTTTCAGGGGCATTCTGGCCACCTGTTGTAGCCCAATAGCAATTACCCATGGCATTTTCGGGAACGAGGTTTCTAATTATGCAAGAAGTCCATCTAGTTGAGAGCAAAAAAGTTGCTGGGCATGGGTCAAGAGGCAAACTTGGAACCTATCTGCTCTCATCTGATGACTACACAGCCTTGTGTTAATCTCTCAGAACATATCTGGACCGCAGGGAGCAATCAGGTGGAAAATGTCGTCTCGCCACCCCCAACTCCATGCTGGTGTGGGGAGTAGCTGGTCGCATCGTTATATATGACCAACACACCCAATGGGAAGTCATGGCCAGGATGTCCTTCAAAGCTTGTGTCGAGGTCCAGAAATATTGTCTGTCGCTCTAAGATTGCTAGGAGTGTAACAATCAGACAATGCCCAGTCCAACGCTCAGGCAACCTCACAACGTTAGGCGCACTGCGTAAAGCGTTGTGTGGGGATTGATAGTAAATACAACTGACAGGGACTAACAATTTCACTCCGACAACAGCAGTTTCTCAGGGTTGTTTTTTTTTTTGCTGACTACATATGAATCTCTTCTCCTTGGTCCATTTCCTTTGGTTTTTTCTCTCATGAGTTAGGGAGAGTTAACCTTTCCTCACCTCACCACATCTGGAGAGTTGGGCCAGCTTGAAGCCCCTTTCTTAGGTGGCAAACATTGGGCTGCCGGTAGGAAGCATAACACTCCCCGTCGGGGAATCGAACCCCGGTCTTCCGCGCCAGGGCCGGGAATAGTAGTCTTTAATTTCCTTAACTTTTACCATTCATTCTCTATGGTAGTTCTTATCACTACGGATGTAATATACTTTTGGCCACTATGGAGATTTGGGGGGCGCTGTTTCCCCCGTTTGGTAAAGGTAAGGAGACCCCGTTTCTTCAGGTTTGAGTGACAGTCCGACAGTCAGTGCAGGATCTTCATCACAAAGTGAAGAGAACTCCGTATCAACAGTTTATCGTCACCTTTTTCACAACTTTAATAACATATATCCAACTACTCAAACGTAAGTCTGGCTTGTTTTTTCATAGACTTTATTAACAATCCTCATTTATATCTTAAAACCTGTTTAATAGTAGTTTAGTTGTGTTGGATGCTGCCAAACAGAGGGGGGCAGAATGGAGAAAGGTGGCAGAGCAGAGGGCAAAGAGGAAGTCGTCATTGCAGCTGCCGACAGGTCGTCTGTGCAGGTTCTGTCACCAGCCACTAAAACAGGGTCCTCATATACATGCATCCTTCCCGGGGGTGCCAGGAAAGTCCATTTACTGCCCCTCCAGAGTGTCCTCCATGTACAGGGCAGAGGGCATGGTTAAAGAAATGACCTGGGCAGAGTTTCATCAGTCTGGCTTTCACAACACTGAAAGGGACAGATGGGCTGCAGAAAAGAAAAAGTTACTGCTTTTTGCCCCACTATTGTAAATATGTTTATAGCTACAAACCTTGTATATACTACTGTGTATTTCTCTTTGTGTTCATTTATTGTTCATATCATTTTGTGTGATTTAGAATTCAGAAAGGTTTTTATAATAGATCTTGTGTGTATAATAAAATATTGTGAAGGCATTTCTACTTTACTGTATTTTCTTCATATTGGAACTGAAAAGAAACTCACTAAATTTACTTGTTTCTTGTACATTTCAGGTCATTGTTATTTACAGGACAGGATATTGTCAAACTGAGATGTACAGTATTTGATTAAAATTGAACTTGATATTGTAATTTAGTAAATAACACTGCAGCAGTATTTGAGGATGTTTCTTACCATCATTTAGAGGGAAACAGCTATTTATGAAAGAGATGTGTACAATATAGAGAAATATTCTGGTATGAATATTGGCCATTTTGTTTGGGCAGAGTCGGATTCGATCCTGCACCGTCCCGAGCGCCTCCTGGAACACTGATTTCTCTTCTACGGCTATCTGCGGCCGGCCGCCGCGCCAGGGCCGGGAATAGTAGTCTTTAATTTCCTTAACTTTTACCATTCATTCTCTATGGTAGTTCTTATCACTACGGATGTAATATACTTTTGGCCACTATGGAGATTTGGGGGGCGCTGTTTCCCCCGTTTGGTCAAGGTAAGGAGACCCCGTTTCTTCAGGTTTGAGTGACAGTCCGACAGTCAGTGCAGGATCTTCATCACAAAGTGAAGAGAACTCCGTATCAACAGTTTATCGTCACCTTTTTCACAACTTTAATAACATATATCCAACTACTCAAACGTAAGTCTGGCTTGTTTTTTCATAGACTTTATTAACAATCCTCATTTATATCTTAAAACCTGTTTAATGGTAGTTTCGTTGTGTTGACAAAATACGAACTATGAATTCTTTTTGCTAAGGTAGCAAGGTGGTACAACATCAGTAACGTTCATGTTGTTTTACAGTGATGAAAATAGCTTGTTAACTGTAATATTAATGTTATTTTATTGATTATTGATGACTGTAATAAAACAATTTCACTCCTGCTGATAGTGACAAAAAAAATCCCGTTTTTTTTTTATTCATATAATCATTGTGTCAGGTTAATATTTTGTTTTTATACAACAATAATATAACTCAAAGGGTTTAAATAGAGAGAAAATCAACAAAAAACAATAGCACCCATCCCCCACTCACTCACTCACTTACTGACTCACTGACTCACTCTCTCTCTCTCTCTCTCTCTCTCTCTCTCTCTCTCTCTTTCTCTCTCTCACACACACACACACACACACACACACACACACACACACACACACACACACACACACACACCATAGCTTACATGAAAGATTCAATTGAATTGAAGTGAAAAAAAACCCTTATTATAAGGTATCACATCAAATAATTACTCTATCTGGTGTGTAAGTGTTATTACCTCGTCATTAAAAATGCAGGTTATTTTATATACATCAGTAACACTGTTGATATAACAGCTTGATTACACTTTGATTAATATAACAAATATACATTGTGTTCTGCTGTGCACAGGAGATAATGAAGAAGACAGTTGACTTCTTTCCAGGAAGGGCAACAGTGTCCTTCAGGAAGGGTCCGTCAGGCCATCTTCGCCAGGACCCCTCTGACGAGGCCATGAGGATAAAAAAAAATCCCTCCCTTCAGGACAAGTCCCCTCCTCAAAAACAGGACCAGGTGAGAACCAATGCTCTCACTCTGGTTTTTCAACGTGGAGGCGATGTGTCAGACCGCCAGGAGGTAATGGGCGAGTACTTGCTGCAATTCGGCAAGTACAAGGGAAAATCTTTTAAATGGCTCCTGGAAAATGACGTTGGCTACACCATCTACCTTATTAACAAGGTAGATGAAGAAGAGCAAGGAGGCAGTTTTAACCCTCAGGGGCACAGCAAAGACAGCTTGTTGTCATTCCTTGAATATATTAAGTTCTTCAAGGAAATTGAGGACCTCAGGAGGTACCTCCTCTCCAGGAAGCAAGTTCCACCTGTTACATCAGAGGGTGACAACACTGTTGGCTTTGGAACCAGGTCCAAGGACACCTGGAGGAAGATCTGGGAGACAAGGAGTGATGGTTATGCTACCTTCATCTTGGGAGTGAACTGCATAAAAAACAGCAAGATGTACAACCTCCAGCAGTACCTCCTGAAGCAGCAGCAAGCCGAGTCTTCCCGAGCACCTCCAGAAGTCTCCATCACATCAGCTGTCTCCACACCAGCATCCAGCACTCTTGGTCAGTTCACACAAATATGATAATACTGATTTTATTTGAACATTTAATGTTTCTAACACACAATTAATGTCATATAAACTTCTAGAAATGGAGGAGGACCAGGACCTGGAGAGCCAAATGTTAAACCTGTCCCCTTGTAAAGTGAATCCTGAGCTACGTAGGTGGAGCTGTTTTTTTTAAGAATTTTCTGAACTTTACTATACATAAGATAAAAGTCTAATGCCACATTTGCTTTCAGGGGCACCAGCGGCAGTCTCCAGAGCCCTGGATGCAGCATCAGCAACAGGTTTTTCTTAATCAGTGTGGAGGAAGGATTCTGGTTTTTAACAGGATTCAACCTCCATTACTGTGTTCTTTCAACTAGTTTGTTTTTTTGGCCGTGTTCTGGCCTTTGCTGATGTGTGTTCTTTTGTTCTCCCACTAACCTAAGGAGTTAACTTGTCATCAGTGACGGTAAGTGTTTTTTTCTGTGTTTGCATGCATTTTTAGACTACCATTCAAGGATCTGGCATGTGAAATATCATTTTGGATCAAAAATAGATATGTTATCATGCCAAATCCTTGATAGGCAGGTGTTATGTTTAAATAGTGTTTGTGTTCTTGACTTGTTTTCACCTTTAACAATTTAAAGCATTTTCCATAAATAGTGATTCACAGTTTAACCAAACAGAGTATTTTCAGTTGGTCGTGACTGTTACGGCCTCCTTAACGTACTTTCAATTTAACCAAAGATAAATTGTAACAGAGGAGACCAGAACAAAAAGGAGAGACGGCACACAATATGAAAAGTTTAAACCTTGAGCTTTATTCGAGTATCTCAACCTCCCGCTAAGTAAATAATCAACATTTAAGAATGTAATGTGAATGGAAACTAACAAATAAAAAGGACTGGAGATCTGACTAAACAGAACAGAATATGGGAAAGTGCAGAGACAACCTTGTAACAGGCCGTCACTCTCGTCCGTCACCTGCTTACAATGACAAGAAGCAACAGAGAAAACAGGCAAAGACAGACTTAGAGGCATAAACACAATGAACTTGTGAAGCTTACAGTATTGTTTTTACAGCTCCCAGGAGTAAGCCATCAGTGACTGCTTCCAGATCTGCTCCGGTCGGCGACCTTGTTTCCTCTGTGAAAGGTAAATATATATCTTTTTTCCGAAGCACACAGAGAGCCAGTCCCACACCCCTCTCCTTCTGAGTCTGGAGTGACTGTTTCATCGCTTTCTGAGGGTAAATGCTTTAAATGGGTTGTATGCTTTGAAAAAGGAAACTCGTTATCACATGTCCATTTTAATGTTTATAAATCACCTGTCTTACTACTTTGTTTCTTACCATTTTAGAGCCATCATCAGAGAGTTTTGCTCCTGTGGAAGCACAGGGAGAGCCTCCTGTCCCGCAGCCTAAGATCACTGTACCTGCCTATGATCAGGATGTTGCAACGTGGAACTGCTCCCAACAGCAGAAAATCTGGATGAAAAATGAGCTGGAAACACTGGGGTTGTGGCCAGGGTCGCGTCCAGTTCGTCATCCAATGAACATGCTGTCCCTGTGGCGCCATCCACCTCAGCCTGAGCTCATAGACCCAGTCTATGATCTGCCTTCGCCTAAGTACTTTCAGCTTCATCCGTTTTTCATCTGGAAGCCGGAGCACCAAATCATGGAGAGAGTGAGAAACAACTATGTGTTGCCATGTCTCTATGGTTGTTCCAACCCCCTGGTAGCTTCTTCTGGTGTTGGCCGTCCAAGAGTCATCATTGGCACGACCGGTCAGTACTACATCCTCGCCTCGCGACTCACCTGCAAGGCCTGTAAGAAGTTCTGGCATGCTGACAAACCACAATGGCTGGAGAAGCTACCGAAGCGCATCAGCGTCATAGTGCCAGCTTTCCTGACTTTTAAAAAAGCCATCTGTAGATCGGTGATGGATGAGCTGAGGCGCAGCGGCAGGTCAGCAGAGGACATGTCCAAACAGCTGGCAGAGGCGCTCCATTTAAAATATGAGAGAGCTCACTTGGCCTACCTGCAAAGTGTCCAGAACATCAGGGATGCAGAAGCAGGAGTCTACGGCCAGAGGACCATCACTGGGCTTCTCAGACAGACAGACACTCCTGCTCCCTTCGGTGGATACTCGGATCCTAATGGCTGGTGTGGAGTGTCTGTGTCCTCTCACTACCTAGTCGACTGCGTGGTCAGTGAATATGAGCGGCAGGAGCAGCTCCTCACTCTGGTGTTACAGGGGACTTTTGGACAGGCACTCAGGTCAGATCACACCCGTAAAGTGGCGAGGAAGGTGGTGCTTTCATCTGGCACAATGTCTTCCTACGCCATCATGAATGAGAACTGGATGATCCTGAGCTGGGTGATGCTGCAGTCGGAGTGTGATCGGTCCCTTCATCCCATGTATGAGGGTCTGTCTCACCGCTACGCTGAAGCTGGAGTGGAGAAGGCCAACTTCCAGTGGGTGGACAGGTATAGAGAACACATTTTCCATCACAAATGTATTTGACTTTTATTCAAGTTTTATTTAAGGTGTCACAATAAAGAAGACTTTAATTTAAGTTTCTTTTCAATGTTTTAGGGACTGCTGTGCAGCCTTTAAGGTCCTGGACCTCAGGCTCAGGAGCACCTCTTGTGGGACAGCTGGAGGACAACAGAGGCTGTGGTGAAAGAGGCAACCTCAGGAAACCTGATGAACACCTGCGCATCAAGGAGCAAGTTTAACAAAGACATCGCCATCAAGTTGGACTTGTTTCACTGCATGCGACGTTTCACCAGAGAGTGTGTCTCTGAGCACCATCCTCTGTACAGCTCCTTTTGCCAGTGCATCCTTGTTCTACTGCTGAAGCGGGCACAGACTCTCAGGTGATCTTCATTAATATCAAACTGCTAATTACTGATTCACAGAGAGACAGCTTTACTCATCTCTTTATTTAATGCCTCTATTCAGGAAACATGTAGAACCGCCCCGGAGGATCCAGTGGGATCTGTGCCGATCCTGTCCCAGTCCAGGCCCTTTTCTTCAACCACATCTGCCACAGTCAAAGCAGAAACAGTGGCTTCGATGGACACAGGTCAGTCAAGCTACACTCTGTATTTTAATATAAAAGCTATAGGAAGATATAAAAATGCAACACATTGAACTGTTAATTTGTTTTGAAAAAGTAACTCTTTACCAAACTATGATTTTGAACCGAAAGTCGAAATATCACATTTTCACATGTTTAAGTCCTAATGGTCAACTTGTTTAACATTCTTGTGCATTGTTATTTTCAGACTTGCCTGCTCTGCTTCCTGTATCCTCCTCTCAGGAGGTCGGGTTCTGGTCCTGGACCACAGCCGATGGACAGAGCCCATGAGAGCTGCCATCGATGGACTCCTCATGAAGCACCATGGAGCTAAGGACCTGTTAAAGCAGGTTGACAGAGACTATGCTGCCATGGTGCACAGGGCATGCACTGATCCAAACAGCCTTCTCCATCCTACCACATGCCAGCATATCTCAAGATACGTAAAACATCTGGCAAAATTAAAAAACACCAGCTCCTCCCTCAACACCAGCCCAGAGAAAGTTTTGGAAACTCAGCAGCTATGGCAGAGTTTGACCACAAGCAGCTAGACAGTCAGCGTTCCTGTCACAATCCTTCCTCCAGCTGCTGTCAACCCTCCACCTGTGACCCCTCCCCAGGAGGAGACACTGAGCCGTACGACCGTAGAGAACATTGTGACAGAGATCCTGGAAAAACAGCAGCAACATCAACAACAGCATCAGAAAAAGATGACCAGGAACTGTTCTGCTTGTGGTCAGCCGAAGTCCAGATATCTTGGGGATGGCTCTTCAGTTCATTTCTTTTATCAGTGCCCAGTTGTAAAGTACTTTTACTGTTCAACAAAGGTTTTTAAGACCTATGAACACGAAGGCCTTAAAAACCCCAGGATGTCCTTTGAGGACTTTGCTGCGTCTCCGTTTTTTGAGCGGGAGCTGGATGCTGCCAAACAGAGGGGGGCAGAATGGAGAAAGGTGGCAGAGGAGAGGGCAAAGAGGAAGTCGTCGTTGCAGCTGCCGACTGGTCATCTCTGCAGGTTCTGAGCAGCCCTCATATACATGCATCCTTCCCGGGGGTGCCAGGAAAGTACATTTACTGCCCCTCCAGAGTGCTCTCCATGTACAGGGCACAGGGCATGGTTAAAGAAATGACCTGGGCAGAGTTTCAGCAGTCTGGCTTTCACGACACTGAAAGGGACAGATGGGCTGCAGAAAAGAAAAAGTGACTGCTTTTTGCCCCACTATTGTAAATATGTTTATAGCTACAAACTATGTGTATACTACTGTGTATTTCTCTTTGTGTTCATTTATTGTTCATATCATTTTGTGTGATTTAGAATTCAGAAAGGTTTTTATAATATATCTTGTGTGTATAATAAAATATTGTCAAGGCATTTCTGCTTTACTGTATTTTCTTCATACTGGAACTGAAAAGAAATTCACTAAATTTTCTTAGGGACTGTTCTTGTACATGTCAGGTCATTGTTATTTACAGGACAGGATATTGTCAAAAACAATGTACAGTATTTGATTAGAATTGGGCTTTGTTTGGATAATTGGATATTGTAATTTAGTAAATAACACTGCAGCAGTATTTGAGGATGTTTCTTACAATCATTTAGAGGGAAACAGCTATTTATGAAAGAGATGTGTACAATATAGAGAAATATTCTGGTATGAATATTGGCCATTTTGTTTGGGCAGAGTCGGATTCGATCCTGCACCGTCCCGAGCGCCTCCTGGAAGTCTGATTTCTCTTCTACGGCTATCTGCGGCCGGCCTTCGCGTGTGAGGCGAACGTGATAACCACTACACTACGGAAACTGCTTGGTGCGCGAGCCATGTGATTCCTCACATGTACTCAATCACTGTCGACAGCTGATGCAGCAGCGGGAGGACTTAGCCCAACATTTGTGGGACCTTAACCACTTAACACTGTCTGCACAACTCTGCCTACTGGACCGGCTGGTAAATGCCAGATCACTGCCATCTGACAGATCACAAGCCAAAAGGAGACAAGCCCAAGTCCTCGTTAGTATAGTGGACAGTATCTCCGCCTGTCACGCGGAAGACCGGGGTTCGATTCCCCGACGGGGAGTGTTATGCTTCCTACCGGCAGCCCAATGTTTGCCACCTAAGAAAGGGGCTTCAAGCTGGCCCAACTCTCCAGATGTGGTGAGGTGAGGAAAGGTTAACTCTCCCTAACTCATGAGAGAAAAAACAAAGGAAATGGACCAAGGAGAAGAGATTCATATGTAGTCAGCAGAAAAAAAAAACAACCCTGAGAAACTGCTGTTGTCAGAGTGAAATTGTTAGTCCCTGTCAGTTGTATTTACTATCAATCCCCACACAACGCTTTACGCAGTGCGCCTAACGTTGTGAGGTTGCCTGAGCGTTGGACTGGGCATTGTCTGATTGTTACACTCCTAGCAATCTTAGAGCGACAGACAATATTTCTGGACCTCGACACAAGCTTTGAAGGACATCCTGGCCATGACTTCCCATTGGGTGTGTTGGTCATATATAACGATGCGACCAGCTACTCCCCACACCAGCATGGAGTTGGGGTGGCGAGACGACATTTTCCACCTGATTGCTCCCTGCGGTCCAGATATGTTCTGAGAGATTAACACAAGGCTGTGTAGTCATCAGATGAGAGCAGATAGGTTCCAAGTTTGCCTCTTGACCCATGCCCAGCAACTTTTTTGCTCTCAACTAGATGGACTTCTTGCATAATTAGAAACCTCGTTCCCGAAAATGCCATGGGTAATTGCTATTGGGCTACAACAGGTGGCCAGAATGCCCCTGAAAAGAGAGATGCTGTCCCTGCATGAGGATTCAGCAATCAGGCGGACATGTCCGCCAAAGACAATGATCCACAGCGCAAAGACATCACTAACATGTTTCCGCCCCGTTTCGAGCCGGGGACCTTTCGCGTGTTAGGCGAACGTGATAACCACTACACTACGGAAACTGACAAAAGCCTTCTTGTGGTCATTTTCCCATGTAGTTGACCTGCTTTCTGAACTCCAACGCTTTCAATGCTGGACAACTGGTTTTTCAGAGTTGACTTTTCTACCCACTGATGGTTATTCACCAAGAAAAACAAGACTTCCAAGCAATTCCAGTCCAATGTGTTCACTGTGTTTAAGGTCAACTCAGCATTTGACGTTTGGACAAAGTTGAGTTAGCCATAGATCCTCAGGGGGGAACAAAATGCACCACATTGTTTCCGCCCGGTTTCGGACCGGGGACCTTTCGCGTGTGAGGCGAACGTGATAACCACTACACTACGGAAACTGCTTGGTGCGTGAGCCATGTGATTCCTCACATGTACTCAATCACTGTCGACAGCTGATGCAGCAGCGGGAGGACTTAGCCCAACATTTGTGGGACCTTAACCACTTAACACTGTCTGCACAACTCTGCCTACTGGACCGGCTGGTAAATGCCAGATCACTGCCATCTGACCGATCACAAGCCAAAAGGAGACAAGCCCAAGTCCTCGTTAGTATAGTGGACAGTATCTCCGCCTGTCACGCGGAAGACCGGGGTTCGATTCCCCGACGGGGAGTGTTATGCTTCCTACCGGCAGCCCAATGTTTGCCACCTAAGAAAGGGGCTTCAAGCTGGCCCAACTCTCCAGATGTGGTGAGGTGAGGAAAGGTTAACTCTCCCTAACTCATGAGAGAAAAAACAAAGGAAATGGACCAAGGAGAAGAGATTCATATGTAGTCAGCAAAAAAAAAAACAACCCTGAAAAACTGCTGTTGTCGGAGTGAAATTGTTAGTCCCTGTCAGTTGTATTTACTATCAATCCCCACACAACGCTTTACGCAGTGCGCCTAACGTTGTGAGGTTGCCTGAGCGTTGGACTGGGCATTGTCTGATTGTTACACTCCTAGCAATCTTAGAGCGACAGACAATATTTCTGGACCTCGACACAAGCTTTGAAGGACATCCTGGCCATGACTTCCCATTGGGTGTGTTGGTCATATATAACGATGCGACCAGCTACTCCCCACACCAGCATGGAGTTGGGGTGGCGAGACGACATTTTCCACCTGATTGCTCCCTGCGGTCCAGATATGTTCTGAGAGATTAACACAAGGCTGTGTAGTCATCAGATGAGAGCAGATAGGTTCCAAGTTTGCCTCTTGACCCATGCCCAGCAACTTTTTTGCTCTCAACTAGATGGACTTCTTGCATAATTTGAAACCTCGTTCCCGAAAATGCCATGGGTAATTGCTATTGGGCTACAACAGGTGGCCAGAATGCCCCTGAAAAGAGAGATGCTGTCCCTGCATGAGGATTCAGCAATCAGGCGGACATGTCCGCCAAAGACAATGATCCACAGCGCAAAGACATCACTAACATGTTTCCGCCCCGTTTCGAGCCGGGGACCTTTCGCGTGTTAGGCGAACGTGATAACCACTACACTACGGAAACTGACAAAAGCCTTCTTGTGGTCATTTTCCCATGTAGTTGACCTGCTTTCTGAACTCCAACGCTTTCAATGCTGGACAACTGGTTTTTCAGAGTTGACTTTTCTACCCACTGATAGTTATTCACCAAGAAAAACAAGACTTCCAAGCAATTCCAGTCCAATGTGTTCACTGTGTTTAAGGTCAACTCAGCATTTGACGTTTGGACAAAGTTGAGTTAGCCATAGATCCTCAGGGGGGACCAAAATGCACCACATTGTTTCCGCCCGGTTTCGGACCGGAGACCTTTCGCGTGTGAGGCGAACGTGATAACCACTACACTACGGAAACTGCTTGGTGCGTGAGCCATGTGATTCCTCACATGTACTCAATCACTGTCGACAGCTGATGCAGCAGCGGGAGGACTTAGCCCAACATTTGTGGGACCTTAACCACTTAACACTGTCTGCACAACTCTGCCTACTGGACCGGCTGGTAAATGCCAGATCACTGCCATCTGACCGATCACAAGCCAAAAGGAGACAAGCCCAAGTCCTCGTTAGTATAGTGGACACTATCTCCGCCTGTCATGCGGAAGACCGGGGTTCGATTCCCCGACGGGGAGTGTTATGCTTCCTACCGGCAGCCCAATGTTTGCCACCTAAGAAAGGGGCTTCAAGCTGGCCCAACTCTCCAGATGTGGTGAGGTGAGGAAAGGTTAACTCTCCCTAACTCATGAGAGAAAAAACAAAGGAAATGGACCAAGGAGAAGAGATTCATATGTAGTCAGCAGAAAAAAAAAACAACCCTGAGAAACTGCTGTTGTCGGAGTGAAATTGTTAGTCCCTGTCAGTTGTATTTACTATCAATCCCCACACAACGCTTTACGCAGTGCGCCTAACGTTGTGAGGTGGCCTGAGCGTTGGACTGGGCATTGTCTGATTGTTACACTCCTAGCAATCTTAGAGCGACAGACAATATTTCTGGACCTCGACACAAGCTTTGAAGGACATCCTGGCCATGACTTCCCATTGGGTGTGTTGGTCATATATAACGATGCGACCAGCTACTCCCCACACCAGCATGGAGTTGGGGTGGCGAGACGACATTTTCCACCTGATTGCTCCCTGCGGTCCAGATATGTTCTGAGAGATTAACACAAGGCTGTGTAGTCATCAGATGAGAGCAGATAGGTTCCAAGTTTGCCTCTTGACCCATGCCCAGCAACTTTTTTGCTCTCAACTAGATGGACTTCTTGCATAATTAGAAACCTCGTTCCCGAAAATGCCATGGGTAATTGCTATTGGGCTACAACAGGTGGCCAGAATGCCCCTGGAAAGAGAGATGCTGTCCCTGCATGAGGATTCAGCAATCAGGCGGACATGTCCGCCAAAGACAATGATCCACAGCGCAAAGACATCACTAACATGTTTCCGCCCGGTTTCGAGCCGGGGACCTTTCGCGTGTTAGGCGAACGTGATAACCACTACACTACGGAAACTGACAAAAGCCTTCTTGTGGTCATTTTCCCATGTAGTTGACCTGCTTTCTGAACTCCAACGCTTTCAATGCTGGACAACTGGTTTTTCAGAGTTGACTTTTCTACCCACTGATGGTTATTCACCAAGAAAAACAAGACTTCCAAGCAATTCCAGTCCAATGTGTTCACTGTGTTTAAGGTCAACTCAGCATTTGACGTTTGGACAAAGTTGAGTTAGCCATAGATCCTCAGGGGGGAACGAAATGCACCACATTGTTTCCGCCCGGTTTCGGACCGGGGACCTTTCGCGTGTGAGGCGAACGTGATAACCACTACACTACGGAAACTGCTTGGTGCGTGAGCCATGTGATTCCTCACATGTACTCAATCACTGTCGACAGCTGATGCAGCAGCGGGAGGACTTAGCCCAACATTTGTGGGACCTTAACCACTTAACACTGTCAGCACAACTCTGCCTACTGGACCGGCTGGTAAATGCCAGATCACTGCCATCTGACCGATCACAAGCCAAAAGGAGACAAGCCCAAGTCCTCGTTAGTATAGTGGACAGTATCTCCGCCTGTCACGCGGAAGACCGGGGTTCGATTCCCCGACGGGGAGTGTTATGCTTCCTACCGGCAGCCCAATGTTTGCCACCTAAGAAAGGGGCTTCAAGCTGGCCCAACTCTCCAGATGTGGTGAGGTGAGGAAAGGTTAACTCTCCCTAACTCATGAGAGAAAAAACAAAGGAAATGGACCAAGGAGAAGAGATTCATATGTAGTCAGCAAAAAAAAAAACAACCCTGAGAAACTGCTGTTGTCGGAGTGAAATTGTTAGTCCCTGTCAGTTGTATTTACTATCAATCCCCACACAACGCTTTACGCAGTGCGCCTAACGTTGTGAGGTTGCCTGAGCGTTGGACTGGGCATTGTCTGATTGTTACACTCCTAGCAATCTTAGAGCGACAGACAATATTTCTGGACCTCGACACAAGCTTTGAAGGACATCCTGGCCATGACTTCCCATTGGGTGTGTTGGTCATATATAACAATGCGACCAGCTACTCCCCACACCAGCATGGAGTTGGGGTGGCGAGACGACATTTTCCACCTGATCGCTCCCTGCGGTCCAGATATGTTCTGAGAGATTAACACAAGGCTGTGTAGTCATCAGATGAGAGCAGATAGGTTCCAAGTTTGCCTCTTGACCCATGCCCAGCAACTTTTTTGCTCTCAACTAGATGGACTTCTTGCATAATTAGAAACCTCGTTCCCGAAAATGCCATGGGTAATTGCTATTGGGCTACAACAGGTGGCCAGAATGCCCCTGAAAAGAGAGATGCTGTCCCTGCATGAGGATTCAGCAATCAGGCGGACATGTCCGCCAAAGACAATGATCCACAGTGCAAAGACATCACTAACATGTTTCCGCCCCGTTTCGAGCCGGGGACCTTTCGCGTGTTAGGCGAACGTGATAACCACTACACTACGGAAACTGACAAAAGCCTTCTTGTGGTCATTTTCCCATGTAGTTGACCTGCTTTCTGAACTCCAACGCTTTCAATGCTGGACAACTGGTTTTTCAGAGTTGACTTTTCTACCCACTGATGGTTATTCACCAAGAAAAACAAGACTTCCAAGCAATTCCAGTCCAATGTGTTCACTGTGTTTAAGGTCAACTCAGCATTTGACGTTTGGACAAAGTTGAGTTAGCCATAGATCCTCAGGGGGGAACAAAATGCACCACATTGTTTCCGCCCGGTTTCGGACCGGGGACCTTTCGCGTGTGAGGCGAACGTGATAACCACTACACTACGGAAACTGCTTGGTGCGTGAGCCATGTGATTCCTCACATGTACTCAATCACTGTCGACAGCTGATGCAGCAGCGGGAGGACTTAGCCCAACATTTGTGGGACCTTAACCACTTAACACTGTCTGCACAACTCTGCCTACTGGACCGGCTGGTAAATGCCAGATCACTGCCATCTGACCGATCACAAGCCAAAAGGAGACAAGCCCAAGTCCTCGTTAGTATAGTGGACAGTATCTCCGCCTGTCACGCGGAAGACCGGGGTTCGATTCCCCGACGGGGAGTGTTATGCTTCCTACCGGCAGCCCAATGTTTGCCACCTAAGAAAGGGGCTTCAAGCTGGCCCAACTCTCCAGATGTGGTGAGGTGAGGAAAGGTTAACTCTCCCTAACTCAT
This sequence comes from Symphodus melops, assembly GCF_947650265.1. Classification (NCBI taxonomy): domain Eukaryota; kingdom Metazoa; phylum Chordata; class Actinopteri; order Labriformes; family Labridae; genus Symphodus; species Symphodus melops. The sequence continues at coordinate 22,959,449 of NC_136691.1, forward strand.
GAGAGAAAAAACAAAGGAAATGGACCAAGGAGAAGAGATTGATATGTAGTCAGCAAAAAAAAAACAACCCTGAGAAACTGCTGTTGTCGGAGTGAAATTGTTAGTCCCTGTCAGTTGTATTTACTATCAATCCCCACACAACGCTTTACGCAGTGCGCCTAACGTTGTGAGGTTGCCTGAGCGTTGGACTGGGCATTGTCTGATTGTTACACTCCTAGCAATCTTAGAGCGACAGACAATATTTCTGGACCTCGACACAAGCTTTGAAGGACATCCTGGCCATGACTTCCCATTGGGTGTGTTGGTCATATATAACGATGCGACCAGCTACTCCCCACACCAGCATGGAGTTGGGGTGGCGAGACGACATTTTCCACCTGATTGCTCCCTGCGGTCCAGATATGTTCTGAGAGATTAACACAAGGCTGTGTAGTCATCAGATGAGAGCAGATAGGTTCCAAGTTTGCCTCTTGACCCATGCCCAGCAACTTTTTTGCTCTCAACTAGATGGACTTCTTGCATAATTAGAAACCTCGTTCCCGAAAATGCCATGGGTAATTGCTATTGGGCTACAACAGGGGGCCAGAATGCCCCTGGAAAGAGAGATGCTGTCCCTGCATGAGGATTCAGCAATCAGGCGGACATGTCCGCCAAAGACAATGATCCACAGCGCAAAGACATCACTAACATGTTTCCGCCCGGTTTCGAGCCGGGGACCTTTCGCGTGTTAGGCGAACGTGATAACCACTACACTACGGAAACTGACAAAAGCCTTCTTGTGGTCATTTTCCCATGTAGTTGACCTGCTTTCTGAACTCCAACGCTTTCAATGCTGGACAACTGCTTTTTCAGAGTTGACTTTTCTACCCACTGATGGTTATTCACCAAGAAAAACAAGACTTCCAAGCAATTCCAGTCCAATGTGTTCACTGTGTTTAAGGTCAACTCAGCATTTGACGTTTGGACAAAGTTGAGTTAGCCATAGATCCTCAGGGGGGAACAAAATGCACCACATTGTTTCCGCCCGGTTTCGGACCGGGGACCTTTCGCGTGTGAGGCGAACTTGATAACCACTACACTACGGAAACTGCTTGGTGCGTGAGCCATGTGATTCCTCACATGTACTCAATCACTGTCGACAGCTGATGCAGCAGCGGGAGGACTTAGCCCAACATTTGTGGGACCTTAACCACTTAACACTGTCTGCACAACTCTGCCTACTGGACCGGCTGGTAAATGCCAGATCACTGCCATCTGACCGATCACAAGCCAAAAGGAGACAAGCCCAAGTCCTCGTTAGTATAGTGGACAGTATCTCTGCCTGTCACGCGGAAGACCGGGGTTCGATTCACGACGGGGGGTGTTATGCTTCCTACCGGCAGCCCAATGTTTGCCACCTAAGAAAGGGGTTTCAAGCTGGCCCAACTCTCCAGATGTGGTGAGGTGAGGAAAGGTTAACTCTCCCTAACTCATGAGAGAAAAAACAAAGGAAATGGACCAAGGAGAAGAGATTCATATGTAGTCAGCAAAAAAAAAAACAACCCTGAGAAACTGCTGTTGTCGGAGTGAAATTGTTAGTCCCTGTCAGTTGTATTTACTATCAATCCCCACACAACGCTTTACGCAGTGCGCCTAACGTTGTGAGGTTGCCTGAGCGTTGGACTGGGCATTGTCTGATTGTTACACTCCTAGCAATCTTAGAGCGACAGACAATATTTCTGGACCTCGACACAAGCTTTGAAGGACATCCTGGCCATGACTTCCCATTGGGTGTGTTGGTCATATATAACGATGCGACCAGCTACTCCCCACACCAGCATGGAGTTGGGGTGGCGAGACGACATTTTCCACCTGATTGCTCCCTGCGGTCCAGATATGTTCTGAGAGATTAACACAAGGCTGTGTAGTCATCAGATGAGAGCAGATAGGTTCCAAGTTTGCCTCTTGACCCATGCCCAGCAACTTTTTTGCTCTCAACTAGATGGACTTCTTGCATAATTAGAAACCTCGTTCCCGAAAATGCCATGGGTAATTGCTATTGGGCTACAACAGGTGGCCAGAATGCCCCTGGAAAGAGAGATGCTGTCCCTGCATGAGGATTCAGCAATCAGGCGGACATGTCCGCCAAAGACAATGATCCACAGCGCAAAGACATCACTAACATGTTTCCGCCCCGTTTCGAGCCGGGGACCTTTCGCGTGTTAGGCGAACGTGATAACCACTACACTACGGAAACTGACAAAAGCCTTCTTGTGGTCATTTTCCCATGTAGTTGACCTGCTTTCTGAACTCCAACGCTTTCAATGCTGGACAACTGGTTTTTCAGAGTTGACTTTTCTACCCACTGATGGTTATTCACCAAGAAAAACAAGACTTCCAAGCAATTCCAGTCCAATGTGTTCACTGTGTTTAAGGTCAACTCAGCATTTGACGTTTGGACAAAGTTGAGTTAGCCATAGATCCTCAGGGGGGAACAAAATGCACCACATTGTTTCCGCCCGGTTTCGGACCGGGGACCTTTCGCGTGTGAGGCGAAAGTGATAACCACTACACTACGGAACCTGCTTGGTGCGTGAGCCATGTGATTCCTCACATGTACTCAATCACTGTCGACAGCTGATGCAGCAGCGGGAGGACTTAGCCCAACATTTGTGGGACCTTAACCACTTAACACTGTCTGCACAACTCTGCCTACTGGACCGGCTGGTAAATGCCAGATCACTGCCATCTGACCGATCACAAGCCAAAAGGAGACAAGCCCAAGTCCTCGTTAGTATAGTGGACAGTATCTCCGCCTGTCACGCGGAAGACCGGGGTTCGATTCCCCGACGGGGGGTGTTATGCTTCCTACCGGCAGCCCAATGTTTGCCACCTAAGAAAGGGGCTTCAAGCTGGCCCAACTCTCCAGATGTGGTGAGGTGAGGAAAGGTTAACTCTCCCTAACTCATGAGAGAAAAAACAAAGGAAATGGACCAAGGAGAAGAGATTCATATGTAGTCAGCAAAAAAAAAAACAACCCTGAGAAACTGCTGTTGTCGGAGTGAAATTGTTAGTCCCTGTCAGTTGTATTTACTATCAATCCCCACACAACGCTTTACGCAGTGCGCCTAACGTTGTGAGGTTGCCTGAGCGTTGGACTGGGCATTGTCTGATTGTTACACTCCTAGCAATCTTAGAGCGACAGACAATATTTCTGGACCTCGACACAAGCTTTGAAGGACATCCTGGCCATGACTTCCCATTGGGTGTGTTGGTCATATATAACGATGCGACCAGCTACTCCCCACACCAGCATGGAGTTGGGGTGGCGAGACGACATTTTCCACCTGATTGCTCCCTGCGGTCCAGATATGTTCTGAGAGATTAACACAAGGCTGTGTAGTCATCAGATGAGAGCAGATAGGTTCCAAGTTTGCCTCTTGACCCATGCCCAGAAACTTTTTTGCTCTCAACTAGATGGACTTCTTGCATAATTAGAAACCTCGTTCCCGAAAATGCCATGGGTAATTGCTATTGGGCTACAACAGGTGGCCAGAATGCCCCTGAAAAGAGAGATGCTGTCCCTGCATGAGGATTCAGCAATCAGGCGGACATGTCCGCCAAAGACAATGATCCACAGCGCAAAGACATCACTAACATGTTTCCGCCCCGTTTCGAGCCGGGGACCTTTCGCGTGTTAGGTAAACGTGATAACCACTACACTACGGAAACTGACAAAAGCCTTCTTGTGGTCATTTTCCCATGTAGTTGACCTGCTTTCTGAACTCCAACGCTTTCAATGCTGGACAACTGGTTTTTCAGAGTTGACTTTTCTACCCACTGATGGTTATTCACCAAGAAAAACAAGACTTCCAAGCAATTCCAGTCCAATGTGTTCACTGTGTTTAAGGTCAACTCAGCATTTGACGTTTGGACAAAGTTGAGTTAGCCATAGATCCTCAGGGGGGAACAAAATGCACCACATTGTTTCCGCCCGGTTTCGGACCGGGGACCTTTCGCGTGTGAGGCGAAAGTGATAACCACTACACTACGGAAACTGCTTGGTGCGTGAGCCATGTGATTCCTCACATGTACTCAATCACTGTCGACAGCTGATGCAGCAGCGGGAGGACTTAGCCCAACATTTGTGGGACCTTAACCACTTAACACTGTCTGCACAACTCTGCCTACTGGACCGGCTGGTAAATGCCAGATCACTGCCATCTGACCGATCACAAGCCAAAAGGAGACAAGCCCAAGTCCTCGTTAGTATAGTGGACAGTATCTCCGCCTGTCACGCGGAAGACCGGGGTTCGATTCCCCGACGGGGGGTGTTATGCTTCCTACCGGCAGCCCAATGTTTGCCACCTAAGAAAGGGGCTTCAAGCTGGCCCAACTCTCCAGATGTGGTGAGGTGAGGAAAGGTTAACTCTCCCTAACTCATGAGAGAAAAAACAAAGGAAATGGACCAAGGAGAAGAGATTCATATGTAGTCAGCAAAAAAAAAACAACCCTGAGAAACTGCTGTTGTCGGAGTGAAATTGTTAGTCCCTGTCAGTTGTATTTACTATCAATCCCCACACAACGCTTTACGCAGTGCGCCTAACGTTGTGAGGTTGCCTGAGCGTTGGACTGGGCATTGTCTGATTGTTACACTCCTAGCAATCTTAGAGCGACAGACAATATTTCTGGACCTCGACACAAGCTTTGAAGGACATCCTGGCCATGACTTCCCATTGGGTGTGTTGGTCATATATAACGATGCGACCAGCTACTCCCCACACCAGCATGGAGTTGGGGTGGCGAGACGACATTTTCCACCTGATTGCTCCCTGCGGTCCAGATATGTTCTGAGAGATTAACACAAGGCTGTGTAGTCATCAGATGAGAGCAGATAGGTTCCAAGTTTGCCTCTTGACCCATGCCCAGCAACTTTTTTGCTCTCAACTAGATGGACTTCTTGCATAATTAGAAACCTCGTTCCTGAAAATGCCATGGGTAATTGCTATTGGGCTACAACAGGTGGCCAGAATGCCCCTGGAAAGAGAGATGCTGTCCCTGCATGAGGATTCAGCAATCAGGCGGACATGTCCGCCAAAGACAATGATCCACAGCGCAAAGACATCACTAACATGTTTCCGCCCCGTTTCGAGCCGGGGACCTTTCGCGTGTTAGGCGAACGTGATAACCACTACACTACGGAAACTGACAAAAGCCTTCTTGTGGTCATTTTCCCATGTAGTTGACCTGCTTTCTGAACTCCAACGCTTTCAATGCTGGACAACTGGTTTTTCAGAGTTGACTTTTCTACCCACTGATGGTTATTCACCAAGAAAAACAAGACTTCCAAGCAATTCCAGTCCAATGTGTTCACTGTGTTTAAGGTCAACTCAGCATTTGACGTTTGGACAAAGTTGAGTTAGCCATAGATCCTCAGGGGGTAACAAAATGCACCACATTGTTTCCGCCCGGGGACCTTTCGCGTGTGAGGCGAACGTGATAACCACTACACTACGGAAACTGCTTGGTGCGTGAGCCATGTGATTCCTCACATGTACTCAATCACTGTCGACAGCTGATGCAGCAGCGGGAGGACTTAGCCCAACATTTGTGGGACCTTAACCACTTAACACTGTCTGCACAACTCTGCCTACTGGACCGGCTGGTAAATGCCAGATCACTGCCATCTGACCGATCACAAGCCAAAAGGAGACAAGCCCAAGTCCTCGTTAGTATAGTGGACAGTATCTCCGCCTGTCACGCGGAAGACCGGGGTTCGATTCCCCGACGGGGAGTGTTATGCTTCCTACCGGCAGCCCAATGTTTGCCACCTAAGAAAGGGGCTTCAAGCTGGCCCAACTCTCCAGATGTGGTGAGGTGAGGAAAGGTTAACTCTCCCTAACTCATGAGAGAAAAAACCAAGGAGAAGAGATTCATATGTAGTCAGCAAAAAAAAAAACAACCCTGAGAAACTGCTGTTGTCGGAGTGAAATTGTTAGTCCCTGTCAGTTGTATTTACTATCAATCCCCACACAACGCTTTACGCAGTGCGCCTAACGTTGTGAGGTTGCCTGAGCGTTGGACTGGGCATTGTCTGATTGTTACACTCCTAGCAATCTTAGAGCGACAGACAATATTTCTGGACCTCGACACAAGCTTTGAAGGACATCCTGGCCATGACTTCCCATTGGGTGTGTTGGTCATATATAACGATGCGACCAGCTACTCCCCACACCAGCATGGAGTTGGGGTGGCGAGACGACATTTTCCACCTGATTGCTCCCTGCGGTCCAGATATGTTCTGAGAGATTAACACAAGGCTGTGTAGTCATCAGATGAGAGCAGATAGGTTCCAAGTTTGCCTCTTGACCCATGCCCAGCAACTTTTTTGCTCTCAACTAGATGGACTTCTTGCATAATTAGAAACCTCGTTCCCGAAAATGCCATGGGTAATTGCTATTGGGCTACAACAGGTGGCCAGAATGCCCCTGGAAAGAGAGATGCTGTCCCTGCATGAGGATTCAGCAATCAGGCGGACATGTCCGCCAAAGACAATGATCCACAGCGCAAAGACATCACTAACATGTTTCCGCCCCGTTTCGAGCCGGGGACCTTTCGCGTGTTAGGCGAACGTGATAACCACTACACTACGGAAACTGACAAAAGCCTTCTTGTGGTCATTTTCCCATGTAGTTGACCTGCTTTCTGAACTCCAACGCTTTCAATGCTGGACAACTGGTTTTTCAGAGTTGACTTTTCTACCCACTGATGGTTATTCACCAAGAAAAACAAGACTTCCAAGCAATTCCAGTCCAATGTGTTCACTGTGTTTAAGGTCAACTCAGCATTTGACGTTTGGACAAAGTTGAGTTAGCCATAGATCCTCAGGGGGGAACAAAATGCACCACATTGTTTCCGCCCGGTTTCGGACCGGGGACCTTTCGCGTGTGAGGCGAAAGTGATAACCACTACACTACGGAAACTGCTTGGTGCGTGAGCCATGTGATTCCTCACATGTACTCAATCACTGTCGACAGCTGATGCAGCAGCGGGAGGACTTAGCCCAACATTTGTGGGACCTTAACCACTTAACACTGTCTGCACAACTCTGCCTACTGGACCGGCTGGTAAATGCCAGATCACTGCCATCTGACCGATCACAAGCCAAAAGGAGACAAGCCCAAGTCCTCGTTAGTATAGTGGACAGTATCTCCGCCTGTCACGCGGAAGACCGGGGTTCGATTCCCCGACGGGGGGTGTTATGCTTCCTACCGGCAGCCCAATGTTTGCCACCTAAGAAAGGGGTTTCAAGCTGGCCCAACTCTCCAGATGTGGTGAGGTGAGGAAAGGTTAACTCTCCCTAACTCATGAGAGAAAAAACAAAGGAAATGGACCAAGGAGAAGAGATTCATATGTAGTCAGCAAAAAAAAAAACAACCCTGAGAAACTGCTGTTGTCGGAGTGAAATTGTTAGTCCCTGTCAGTTGTATTTACTATCAATCCCCACACAACGCTTTACGCAGTGCGCCTAACGTTGTGAGGTTGCCTGAGCGTTGGACTGGGCATTGTCTGATTGTTACACTCCTAGCAATCTTAGAGCGACAGACAATATTTCTGGACCTCGACACAAGCTTTGAAGGACATCCTGGCCATGACTTCCCATTGGGTGTGTTGGTCATATATAACGATGCGACCAGCTACTCCCCACACCAGCATGGAGTTGGGGTGGCGAGACGACATTTTCCACCTGATTGCTCCCTGCGGTCCAGATATGTTCTGAGAGATTAACACAAGGCTGTGTAGTCATCAGATGAGAGCAGATAGGTTCCAAGTTTGCCTCTTGACCCATGCCCAGCAACTTTTTTGCTCTCAACTAGATGGACTTCTTGCATAATTAGAAACCTCGTTCCCGAAAATGCCATGGGTAATTGCTATTGGGCTACAACAGGTGGCCAGAATGCCCCTGGAAAGAGAGATGCTGTCCCTGCATGAGGATTCAGCAATCAGGCGGACATGTCCGCCAAAGACAATGATCCACAGCGCAAAGACATCACTAACATGTTTCCGCCCCGTTTCGAGCCGGGGACCTTTCGCGTGTTAGGCGAACGTGATAACCACTACACTACGGAAACTGACAAAAGCCTTCTTGTGGTCATTTTCCCATGTAGTTGACCTGCTTTCTGAACTCCAACGCTTTCAATGCTGGACAACTGGTTTTTCAGAGTTGACTTTTCTACCCACTGATGGTTATTCACCAAGAAAAACAAGACTTCCAAGATATTCCAGTCCAATGTGTTCACTGTGTTTAAGGTCAACTCAGCATTTGACGTTTGGACAAAGTTGAGTTAGCCATAGATCCTCAGGGGGGAACAAAATGCACCACATTGTTTCCGCCCGGTTTCGGACCGGGGACCTTTCGCGTGTGAGGCGAACGTGATAACCACTACACTACGGAAACTGCTTGGTGCGTGAGCCATGTGATTCCTCACATGTACTCAATCACTGTCAACAGCTGATGCAGCAGCGGGAGGACTTAGCCCAACATTTGTGGGACCTTAACCACTTAACACTGTCTGCACAACTCTGCCTACTGGACCGGCTGGTAAATGCCAGATCACTGCCATCTGACCGATCACAAGCCAAAAGGAGACAAGCCCAAGTCCTCGTTAGTATAGTGGACAGTATCTCCGCCTGTCACGCGGAAGACCGGGGTTCGATTCCCTGACGGGGAGTGTTATGCTTCCTACCGGCAGCCCAATGTTTGCCACCTAAGAAAGGGGCTTCAAGCTGGCCCAACTCTCCAGATGTGGTGAGGTGAGGAAAGGTTAACTCTCCCTGACTCATGAGAGAAAAAACAAAGGAAATGGACCAAGGAGAAGAGATTCATATGTAGTCAGCAAAAAAAAAAACAACCCTGAGAAACTGCTGTTGTCGGAGTGAAATTGTTAGTCCCTGTCAGTTGTATTTACTATCAATCCCCACACAACGCTTTACGCAGTGCGCCTAACGTTGTGAGGTTGCCTGAGCGTTGGACTGGGCATTGTCTGATTGTTACACTCCTAGCAATCTTAGAGCGACAGACAATATTTCTGGACCTCGACACAAGCTTTGAAGGACATCCTGGCCATGACTTCCCATTGGGTGTGTTGGTCATATATAACGATGCGACCAGCTACTCCCCACACCAGCATGGAGTTGGGGTGGCGAGACGACATTTTCCACCTGATTGCTCCCTGCAGTCCAGATATGATCTGAGAGATTAACACAAGGCTGTGTAGTCATCAGATGAGAGCAGATAGGTTCCAAGTTTGCCTCTTGACCCATGCCCAGCAACTTTTTTGCTCTCAACTAGATGGACTTCTTGCATAATTAGAAACCTCGTTCCCGAAAATGCCATGGGTAATTGCTATTGGGCTACAACAGGTGGCCAGAATGCCCCTGAAAAGAGAGATGCTGTCCCTGCATGAGGATTCAGCAATCAGGCGGACATGTCCGCCAAAGACAATGATCCACAGCGCAAAGACATCACTAACATGTTTCCGCCCGGTTTCGAGCCGGGGACCTTTCGCGTGTTATGCGAACGTGATAACCACTACACTACGGAAACTGACAAAAGCCTTCTTGTGGTCATTTTCCCATGTAGTTGACCTGCTTTCTGAACTCCAACGCTTTCAATGCTGGACAACTGGTTTTTCAGAGTTGACTTTTCTACCCACTGATGGTTATTCACCAAGAAAAACAAGACTTCCAAGCAATTCCAGTCCAATGTGTTCACTGTGTTTAAGGTCAACTCAGCATTTGACGTTTGGACAAAGTTGAGTTAGCCATAGATCCTCAGGGGGGAACAAAATGCACCACATTGTTTCCGCCCAGTTTCGGACCGGGGACCTTTCGCGTGTGAGGCGAACGTGATAACCACTACACTACGGAAACTGCTTGGTGCGTGAGCCATGTGATTCCTCACATGTACTCAATCACTGTCGACAGCTGATGCAGCAGCGGGAGGACTTAGCCCAACATTTGTGGGACCTTAACCACTTAACACTGTCTGCACAACTCTGCCTACTGGACCGGCTGGTAAATGCCAGATCACTGCCATCTGACCGATCACAAGCCAAAAGGAGACAAGCCCAAGTCCTCATTAGTATAGTGGACAGTATCTCAGCCTGTCACGCGGAAGACCGGGGTTCGATTCCCCGACGGGGGGTGTAATGCTTCCTACCGGCAGCCCAATGTTTGCCACCTAAGAAAGGGGCTTCAAGCTGGCCCAACTCTCCAGATGTGGTGAGGTGAGGAAAGGTTAACTCTCCCTAACTCATGAGAGAAAAAACCAAGGAGAAGAGATTCATATGTAGTCAGCAAAAAAAAAACAACCCTGAGAAACTGCTGTTGTCGGAGTGAAATTGTTAGTCCCTGTCAGTTGTATTTACTATCAATCCCCACACAACGCTTTACGCAGTGCGCCTAACGTTGTGAGGTTGCCTGAGCGTTGGACTGGGCATTGTCTGATTGTTACACTCCTAGCAATCTTAGAGCGACAGACAATATTTCTGGACCTCGACACAAGCTTTGAAGGACATCCTGGCCATGACTTCCCATTGGGTGTGTTGGTCATATATAACGATGCGACCAGCTACTCCCCACACCAGCATGGAGTTGGGGTGGCGAGACGACATTTTCCACCTGATTGCTCCCTGCAGTCCAGATATGATCTGAGAGATTAACACAAGGCTGTGTAGTCATCAGATGAGAGCAGATAGGTTCCAAGTTTGCCTCTTGACCCATGCCCAGCAACTTTTTTGCTCTCAACTAGATGGACTTCTTGCATAATTAGAAACCTCGTTCCCGAAAATGCCATGGGTAATTGCTATTGGGCTACAACAGGTGGCCAGAATGCCCCTGAAAAGAGAGATGCTGTCCCTGCATGAGGATTCAGCAATCAGGCGGACATGTCCGCCAAAGACAATGATCCACAGCGCAAAGACATCACTAACATGTTTCCGCCCGGTTTCGAGCCGGGGACCTTTCGCGTGTTATGCGAACGTGATAACCACTACACTACGGAAACTGACAAAAGCCTTCTTGTGGTCATTTTCCCATGTAGTTGACCTGCTTTCTGAACTCCAACGCTTTCAATGCTGGACAACTGGTTTTTCAGAGTTGACTTTTCTACCCACTGATGGTTATTCACCAAGAAAAACAAGACTTCCAAGCAATTCCAGTCCAATGTGTTCACTGTGTTTAAGGTCAACTCAGCATTTGACGTTTGGACAAAGTTGAGTTAGCCATAGATCCTCAGGGGGGAACAAAATGCACCACATTGTTTCCGCCCAGTTTCGGACCGGGGACCTTTCGCGTGTGAGGCGAACGTGATAACCACTACACTACGGAAACTGCTTGGTGCGTGAGCCATGTGATTCCTCACATGTACTCAATCACTGTCGACAGCTGATGCAGCAGCGGGAGGACTTAGCCCAACATTTGTGGGACCTTAACCACTTAACACTGTCTGCACAACTCTGCCTACTGGACCGGCTGGTAAATGCCAGATCACTGCCATCTGACCGATCACAAGCCAAAAGGAGACAAGCCCAAGTCCTCATTAGTATAGTGGACAGTATCTCAGCCTGTCACGCGGAAGACCGGGGTTCGATTCCCCGACGGGGGGTGTAATGCTTCCTACCGGCAGCCCAATGTTTGCCACCTAAGAAAGGGGCTTCAAGCTGGCCCAACTCTCCAGATGTGGTGAGGTGAGGAAAGGTTAACTCTCCCTAACTCATGAGAGAAAAAACCAAGGAGAAGAGATTCATATGTAGTCAGCAAAAAAAAAACAACCCTGAGAAACTGCTGTTGTCGGAGTGAAATTGTTAGTCCCTGTCAGTTGTATTTACTATCAATCCCCACACAACGCTTTACGCAGTGCGCCTAACGTTGTGAGGTTGCCTGAGCGTTGGACTGGGCATTGTCTGATTGTTACACTCCTAGCAATCTTAGAGCGACAGACAATATTTCTGGACCTCGACACAAGCTTTGAAGGACATCCTGGCCATGACTTCCCATTGGGTGTGTTGGTCATATATAACGATGCGACCAGCTACTCCCCACACCAGCATGGAGTTGGGGTGGCGAGACGACATTTTCCAACTGATTGCTCCCTGCGGTCCAGATATGTTCTGAGAGATTAACACAAGGCTGTGTAGTCATCAGATGAGAGCAGATAGGTTCCAAGTTTGCCTCTTGACCCATGCCCAGCAACTTTTTTGCTCTCAACTAGATGGACTTCTTGCATAATTAGAAACCTCGTTCCCGAAAATGCCATGGGTAATTGCTATTGGGCTACAACAGGTGGCCAGAATGCCCCTGGAAAGAGAGATGCTGTCCCTGCATGAGGATTCAGCAATCAGGCGGACATGTCCGCCAAAGACAATGATCCACAGCGCAAAGACATCACTAACATGTTTCCGCCCCGTTTCGAGCCGGGGACCTTTCGCGTGTTAGGCGAACGTGATAACCACTACACTACGGAAACTGACAAAAGCCTTCTTGTGGTCATTTTCCCATGTAGTTGACCTGCTTTCTGAACTCCAACGCTTTCAATGCTGGACAACTGGTTTTTCAGAGTTGACTTTTCTACCCACTGATGGTTATTCACCAAGAAAAACAAGACTTCCAAGCAATTCCAGTCCAATGTGTTCACTGTGTTTAAGGTCAACTCAGCATTTGACGTTTGGACAAAGTTGAGTTAGCCATAGATCCTCAGGGGGGAACAAAATGCACCACATTGTTTCCGCCCGGTTTCGGACCGGGGACCTTTCGCGTGTGAGGCGAACGTGATAACCACTACACTACGGAAACTGCTTGGTGCGTGAGCCATGTGATTCCTCACATGTACTCAATCACTGTCGACAGCTGATGCAGCAGCGGGAGGACTTAGCCCAACATTTGTGGGACCTTAACCACTTAACACTGTCTGCACAACTCTGCCTACTGGACCGGCTGGTAAATGCCAGATCACTGCCATCTGACCGATCACAAGCCAAAAGGAGACAAGCCCAAGTCCTCGTTAGAATAGTGGACAGTATCTCCGCCTGTCACGCGGAAGACCGGGGTTCGATTCCCCGACGGGGAGTGTTATGCTTCCTACCGGCAGCCCAATGTTTGCCACCTAAGAAAGGGGCTTCAAGCTGGCCCAACTCTCCAGATGTGGTGAGGTGAGGAAAGGTTAACTCTCCCTAACTCATGAGAGAAAAAACAAAGGAAATGGACCAAGGAGAAGAGATTCATATGTAGTCAGCAAAAAAAAAAACAACCCTGAGAAACTGCTGTTGTCGGAGTGAAATTGTTAGTCCCTGTCAGTTGTATTTACTATCAATCCCCACACAACGCTTTACGCAGTGCGCCTAACGTTGTGAGGTTGCCTGAGCGTTGGACTGGGCATTGTCTGATTGTTACACTCCTAGCAATCTTAGAGCGACAGACAATATTTCTGGACCTCGACACAAGCTTTGAAGGACATCCTGGCCATGACTTCCCATTGGGTGTGTTGGTCATATATAACGATGCGACCAGCTACTCCCCACACCAGCATGGAGTTGGGGTGGCGAGACGACATTTTCCACCTGATTGCTCCCTGCGGTCCAGATATGATCTGAGAGATTAACACAAGGCTGTGTAGTCATCAGATGAGAGCAGATAGGTTCCAAGTTTGCCTCTTGACCCATGCCCAGCAACTTTTTTGCTCTCAACTAGATGGACTTCTTGCATAATTAGAAACCTTGTTCCCGAAAATGCCATGGGTAATTGCTATTGGGCTACAACAGGTGGCCAGAATGCCCCTGAAAAGAGAGATGCTGTCCCTGCATGAGGATTCAGCAATCAGGCGGACATGTCCGCCAAAGACAATGATCCACAGCGCAAAGACATCACTAACATGTTTCCGCCCGGTTTAGAGCCGGGGACCTTTCGCGTGTTATGCGAACGTGATAACCACTACACTACGGAAACTGACAAAAGCCTTCTTGTGGTCATTTTCCCATGTAGTTGACCTGCTTTCTGAACTCCAACGCTTTCAATGCTGGACAACTGGTTTTTCAGAGTTGACTTTTCTACCCACTGATGGTTATTCACCAAGAAAAACAAGACTTCCAAGCAATTCCAGTCCAATGTGTTCACTGTGTTTAAGGTCAACTCAGCATTTGACGTTTGGACAAAGTTGAGTTAGCCATAGATCCTCAGGGGGGAACAAAATGCACCACATTGTTTCCGCCCGGTTTCGGACCGGGGACCTTTCGCGTGTGAGGCGAACGTGATAACCACTACACTACGGAAACTGCTTGGTGCGTGAGCCATGTGATTCCTCACATGTACTCAATCACTGTCGACAGCTGATGCAGCAGCGGGAGGACTTAGCCCAACATTTGTGGGACCTTAACCACTTAACACTGTCTGCACAACTCTGCCTACTGGACCGGCTGGTAAATGCCAGATCACTGCCATCTGACCGATCACAAGCCAAAAGGAGACAAGCCCAAGTCCTCGTTAGAATAGTGGACAGTATCTCCGCCTGTCAAGCGGAAGACCGGGGTTCGATTCCCCGACGGGGAGTGTTATGCTTCCTACCGGCAGCCCAATGTTTGCCACCTAAGAAAGGGGCTTCAAGCTGGCCCAACTCTCCAGATGTGGTGAGGTGAGGAAAGGTTAACTCTCCCTAACTCATGAGAGAAAAAACTAAGGAAATGGACCAAGGAGAAGAGATTCATATGTAGTCAGCAAAAAAAAAAACAACCCTGAGAAACTGCTGTTGTCGGAGTGAAATTGTTAGTCCCTGTCAGTTGTATTTACTATCAATCCCCACACAACGCTTTACGCAGTGCGCCTAACGTTGTGAGGTTGCCTGAGCGTTGGACTGGGCATTGTCTGATTGTTACACTCCTAGCAATCTTAGAGCGACAGACAATATTTCTGGACCTCGACACAAGCTTTGAAGGACATCCTGGCCATGACTTCCCATTGGGTGTGTTGGTCATATATAACGATGCGACCAGCTACTCCCCACACCAGCATGGAGTTGGGGTGGCGAGACGACATTTTCCACCTGATTGCTCCCTGCGGTCCAGATATGTTCTGAGAGATTAACACAAGGCTGTGTAGTCATCAGATGAGAGCAGATAGGTTCCAAGTTTGCCTCTTGACCCATGCCCAGCAACTTTTTTGCTCTCAACTAGATGGACTTCTTGCATAATTAGAAACCTTGTTCCCGAAAATGCCATGGGTAATTGCTATTGGGCTACAACAGGTGGCCAGAATGCCCCTGGAAAGAGAGATGCTGTCCCTGCATGAGGATTCAGCAATCAGGCGGACATGTCCGCCAAAGACAATGATCCACAGCGCAAAGACATCACTAACATGTTTCCGCCCGGTTTCGAGCCGGGGACCTTTCGCGTGTTAGGCGAACGTGATAACCACTACACTACGGAAACTGACAAAAGCCTTCTTGTGGTCATTTTCCCATGTAGTTGACCTGCTTTCTGAACTCCAACGCTTTCAATGCTGGACAACTGCTTTTTCAGAGTTGACTTTTCTACCCACTGATGGTTATTCACCAAGAAAAACAAGACTTCCAAGCAATTCCAGTCCAATGTGTTCACTGTGTTTAAGGTCAACTCAGCATTTGACGTTTGGACAAAGTTGAGTTAGCCATAGATCCTCAGGGGGGAACAAAATGCACCACATTGTTTCCGCCCGGTTTCGGACCGGGGACCTTTCGCGTGTGAGGCGAACGTGATAACCACTACACTACGGAAACTGCTTGGTGCGTGAGCCATGTGATTCCTCACATGTACTCAATCACTGTCAACAGCTGATGCAGCAGCGGGAGGACTTAGCCCAACATTTGTGGGACCTTAACCACTTAACACTGTCTGCACAACTCTGCCTACTGGACCGGCTGGTAAATGCCAGATCACTGCCATCTGACCGATCACAAGCCAAAAGGAGACAAGCCCAAGTCCTCGTTAGTATAGTGGACAGTATCTCCGCCTGTCACGCGGAAGACCGGGGTTCGATTCCCTGACGGGGAGTGTTATGCTTCCTACCGGCAGCCCAATGTTTGCCACCTAAGAAAGGGGCTTCAAGCTGGCCCAACTCTCCAGATGTGGTGAGGTGAGGAAAGGTTAACTCTCCCTAACTCATGAGAGAAAAAACAAAGGAAATGGACCAAGGAGAAGAGATTCATATGTAGTCAGCAAAAAAAAAAACAACCCTGAGAAACTGCTGTTGTCGGAGTGAAATTGTTAGTCCCTGTCAGTTGTATTTACTATCAATCCCCACACAACGCTTTACGCAGTGCGCCTAACGTTGTGAGGTTGCCTGAGCGTTGGACTGGGCATTGTCTGATTGTTACACTCCTAGCAATCTTAGAGCGACAGACAATATTTCTGGACCTCGACACAAGCTTTGAAGGACATCCTGGCCATGACTTCCCATTGGGTGTGTTGGTCATATATAACGATGCGACCAGCTACTCCCCACACCAGCATGGAGTTGGGGTGGCGAGACGACATTTTCCACCTGATTGCTCCCTGCGGTCCAGATATGATCTGAGAGATTAACACAAGGCTGTGTAGTCATCAGATGAGAGCAGATAGGTTCCAAGTTTGCCTCTTGACCCATGCCCAGCAACTTTTTTGCTCTCAACTAGATGGACTTCTTGCATAATTAGAAACCTCGTTCCCGAAAATGCCATGGGTAATTGCTATTGGGCTACAACAGGTGGCCAGAATGCCCCTGAAAAGAGAGATGCTGTCCCTGCATGAGGATTCAGCAATCAGGCGGACATGTCCGCCAAAGACAATGATCCACAGCGCAAAGACATCACTAACATGTTTCCGCCCGGTTTCGAGCCGGGGACCTTTCGCGTGTTATGCGAACGTGATAACCACTACACTACGGAAACTGACAAAAGCCTTCTTGTGGTCATTTTCCCATGTAGTTGACCTGCTTTCTGAACTCCAACGCTTTCAATGCTGGACAACTGGTTTTTCAGAGTTGACTTTTCTACCCACTGATGGTTATTCACCAAGAAAAACAAGACTTCCAAGCAATTCCAGTCCAATGTGTTCACTGTGTTTAAGGTCAACTCAGCATTTGACGTTTGGACAAAGTTGAGTTAGCCATAGATCCTCAGGGGGGAACAAAATGCACCACATTGTTTCCGCCCGGTTTCGGACCGGGGACCTTTCGCATGTGAGGCGAACGTGATAACCACTACACTACGGAAACTGCTTGGTGCGTGAGCCATGTGATTCCTCACATGTACTCAATCACTGTCGACAGCTGATGCAGCAGCGGGAGGACTTAGCCCAACATTTGTGGGACCTTAACCACTTAACACTGTCTGCACAACTCTGCCTACTGGACCGGCTGGTAAATGCCAGATCACTGCCATCTGACCGATCACAAGCCAAAAGGAGACAAGCCCAAGTCCTCGTTAGAATAGTGGACAGTATCTCCGCCTGTCACGCGGAAGACCGGGGTTCGATTCCCCGACGGGAAGTGTTATGCTTCCTACCGGCAGCCCAATGTTTGCCACCTAAGAAAGGGGCTTCAAGCTGGCCCAACTCTCCAGATGTGGTGAGGTGAGGAAAGGTTAACTCTCCCTAACTCATGAGAGAAAAAACAAAGGAAATGGACCAAGGAGAAGAGATTCATATGTAGTCAGCAAAAAAAAAAACAACCCTGAGAAACTGCTGTTGTCGGAGTGAAATTGTTAGTCCCTGTCAGTTGTATTTACTATCAATCCCCACACAACGCTTTACGCAGTGCGCCTAACGTTGTGAGGTTGCCTGAGCGTTGGACTGGGCATTGTCTGATTGTTACACTCCTAGCAATCTTAGAGCGACAGACAATATTTCTGGACCTCGACACAAGCTTTGAAGGACATCCTGGCCATGACTTCCCATTGGGTGTGTTGGTCATATATAACGATGCGACCAGCTACTCCCCACACCAGCATGGAGTTGGGGTGGCGAGACGACATTTTCCACCTGATTGCTCCCTGCGGTCCAGATATGATCTGAGAGATTAACACAAGGCTGTGTAGTCATCAGATGAGAGCAGATAGGTTCCAAGTTTGCCTCTTGACCCATGCCCAGCAACTTTTTTGCTCTCAACTAGATGGACTTCTTGCATAATTAGAAACCTCGTTCCCGAAAATGCCATGGGTAATTGCTATTGGGCTACAACAGGTGGCCAGAATGCCCCTGAAAAGAGAGATGCTGTCCCTGCATGAGGATTCAGCAATCAGGCGGACATGTCCGCCAAAGACAATGATCCACAGCGCAAAGACATCACTAACATGTTTCCGCCCGGTTTCGAGCCGGGGACCTTTCGCGTGTTATGCGAACGTGATAACCACTACACTACGGAAACTGACAAAAGCCTTCTTGTGGTCATTTTCCCATGTAGTTGACCTGCTTTCTGAACTCCAACGCTTTCAATGCTGGACAACTGGTTTTTCAGAGTTGACTTTTCTACCCACTGATGGTTATTCACCAAGAAAAACAAGACTTCCAAGCAATTCCAGTCCAATGTGTTCACTGTGTTTAAGGTCAACTCAGCATTTGACGTTTGGACAAAGTTGAGTTAGCCATAGATCCTCAGGGGGGAACAAAATGCACCACATTGTTTCCGCCCGGTTTCGGACCGGGGACCTTTCGCATGTGAGGCGAACGTGATAACCACTACACTACGGAAACTGCTTGGTGCGTGAGCCATGTGATTCCTCACATGTACTCAATCACTGTCGACAGCTGATGCAGCAGCGGGAGGACTTAGCCCAACATTTGTGGGACCTTAACCACTTAACACTGTCTGCACAACTCTGCCTACTGGACCGGCTGGTAAATGCCAGATCACTGCCATCTGACCGATCACAAGCCAAAAGGAGACAAGCCCAAGTCCTCGTTAGTATAGTGGACAGTATCTCCGCCTGTCACGCGGAAGACCGGGGTTCGATTCCCCGACGGGGAGTGTTATGCTTCCTACCGGCAGCCCAATGTTTGCCACCTAAGAAAGGGGCTTCAAGCTGGCCCAACTCTCCAGATGTGGTGAGGTGAGGAAAGGTTAACTCTAACAGCAAAAAAAAAAACAACCCTGAGAAACTGCTGTTGTCGGAGTGAAATTGTTAGTCCCTGTCAGTTGTATTTACTATCAATCCCCACACAACGCTTTACGCAGTGCGCCTAACGTTGTGAGGTTGCCTGAGCGTTGGACTGGGCATTGTCTGATTGTTACACTCCTAGCAATCTTAGAGCGACAGACAATATTTCTGGACCTCGACACAAGCTTTGAAGGACATCCTGGCCATGACTTCCCATTGGGTGTGTTGGTCATATATAACGATGCGACCAGCTACTCCCCACACCAGCATGGAGTTGGGGTGGCGAGACGACATTTTCCACCTGATTGCTCCCTGCGGTCCAGATATGTTCTGAGAGACTAACACAAGGCTGTGTAGTCATCAGATGAGAGCAGATAGGTTCCAAGTTTGCCTCTTGACCCATGCCCAGCAACTTTTTTGCTCTCAACTAGATGGACTTCTTGCATAATTAGAAACCTCGTTCCCGAAAATGCCATGGGTAATTGCTATTGGGCTACAACAGGTGGCCAGAATGCCCCTGAAAAGAGAGATGCTGTCCCTGCATGAGGATTCAGCAATCAGGCGGACATGTCCGCCAAAGACAATGATCCACAGTGCAAAGACATCACTAACATGTTTCCGCCCCGTTTCGAGCCGGGGACCTTTCGCGTGTTAGGCGAACGTGATAACCACTACACTACGGAAACTGACAAAAGCCTTCTTGTGGTCATTTTCCCATGTAGTTGACCTGCTTTCTGAACTCCAACGCTTTCAATGCTGGACAACTGCTTTTTCAGAGTTGACTTTTCTACCCACTGATGGTTATTCACCAAGAAAAACAAGACTTCCAAGCAATTCCAGTCCAATGTGTTCACTGTGTTTAAGGTCAACTCAGCATTTGACGTTTGGACAAAGTTGAGTTAGCCATAGATCCTCAGGGGGGAACAAAATGCACCACATTGTTTCCGCCCGGTTTCGGACCGGGGACCTTTCGCGTGTGAGGCGAAGGTGATAACCACTACACTACGGAAACTGCTTGGTGCGTGAGCCATGTGATTCCTCACATGTACTCAATCACTGTCGACAGCTGATGCAGCGGCGGGAGGACTTAGCCCAACATTTGTGGGACCTTAACCACTTAACACTGTCTGCACAACTCTGCCTACTGGACCGGCTGGTAAATGCCAGATCACTGCCATCTGACCGATCACAAGCCAAAAGGAGACAAGCCCAAGTCCTCGTTAGTATAGTGGACAGTATCTCCGCCTGTCACGCGGAAGACCGGGGTTCGATTCCCCGACGGGGAGTGTTATGCTTCCTACCGGCAGCCCAATGTTTGCCACCTAAGAAAGGGGCTTCAAGCTGGCCCAACTCTCCAGATGTGGTGAGGTGAGGAAAGGTTAACTCTCCCTAACTCATGAGAGAAAAAACAAAGGAAATGGACCAAGGAGAAGAGATTCATATGTAGTCAGCAAAAAAAAAAACAACCCTGAGAAACTGCTGTTGTCGGAGTGAAATTGTTAGTCCCTGTCAGTTGTATTTACTATCAATCCCCACACAACGCTTTACGCAGTGCGCCTAACGTTGTGAGGTTGCCTGAGCGTTGGACTGGGCATTGTCTGATTGTTACACTCCTAGCAATCTTAGAGCGACAGACAATATTTCTGGACCTCGACACAAGCTTTGAAGGACATCCTGGCCATGACTTCCCATTGGGTGTGTTGGTCATATATAACAATGCGACCAGCTACTCCCCACACCAGCATGGAGTTGGGGTGGCGAGACGACATTTTCCACCTGATTGCTCCCTGCGGTCCAGATATGTTCTGAGAGATTAACACAAGGCTGTGTAGTCATCAGATGAGAGCAGATAGGTTCCAAGTTTGCCTCTTGACCCATGCCCAGCAACTTTTTTGCTCTCAACTAGATGGACTTCTTGCATAATTAGAAACCTCGTTCCTGAAAATGCCATGGGTAATTGCTATTGGGCTACAACAGGTGGCCAGAATGCCCCTGAAAAGAGAGATGCTGTCCCTGCATGAGGATTCAGCAATCAGGCGGACATGTCCGCCAAAGACAATGATCCACAGCGCAAAGACATCACTAACATGTTTCCGCCCCGTTTCGAGCCGGGGACCTTTCGCGTGTTAGGCGAACGTGATAACCACTACACTACGGAAACTGACAAAAGCCTTCTTGTGGTCATTTTCCCATGTAGTTGACCTGCTTTCTGAACTCCAACGCTTTCAATGCTGGACAACTGGTTTTTCAGAGTTGACTTTTCTACCCACTGATGGTTATTCACCAAGAAAAACAAGACTTCCAAGCAATTCCAGTCCAATGTGTTCACTGTGTTTAAGGTCAACTCAGCATTTGACGTTTGGACAAAGTTGAGTTAGCCATAGATCCTCAGGGGGGAACAAAATGCACCACATTGTTTCCGCCCGGTTTCGGACCGGGGACCTTTCGCGTGTGAGGCGAACGTGATAACCACTACACTACGGAAACTGCTTGGTGCGTGAGCCATGTGATTCCTCACATGTACTCAATCACTGTCGACAGCTGATGCAGCAGCGGGAGGACTTAGCCCAACATTTGTGGGACCTTAACCACTTAACACTGTCTGCACAACTCTGCCTACTGGACCGGCTGGTAAATGCCAGATCACTGCCATCTGACCGATCACAAGCCAAAAGGAGACAAGCCCAAGTCCTCGTTAGTATAGTGGACAGTATCTCCGCCTGTCACGCGGAAGACCGGGGTTCGATTCCCTGACGGGGAGTGTTATGCTTCCTACCGGCAGCCCAATGTTTGCCACCTAAGAAAGGGGCTTCAAGCTGGCCCAACTCTCCAGATGTGGTGAGGTGAGGAAAGGTTAACTCTCCCTAACTCATGAGAGAAAAAACAAAGGAAATGGACCAAGGAGAAGAGATTCATATGTAGTCAGCAAAAAAAAAAACAACCCTGAGAAACTGCTGTTGTCGGAGTGAAATTGTTAGTCCCTGTCAGTTGTATTTACTATCAATCCCCACACAACGCTTTACGCAGTGCGCCTAACGTTGTGAGGTTGCCTGAGCGTTGGACTGGGCATTGTCTGATTGTTACACTCCTAGCAATCTTAGAGCGACAGACAATATTTCTGGACCTCGACACAAGCTTTGAAGGACATCCTGGCCATGACTTCCCATTGGGTGTGTTGGTCATATATAACAATGCGACCAGCTACTCCCCACACCAGCATGGAGTTGGGGTGGCGAGACGACATTTTCCACCTGATTGCTCCCTGCGGTCCAGATATGTTCTGAGAGATTAACACAAGGCTGTGTAGTCATCAGATGAGAGCAGATAGGTTCCAAGTTTGCCTCTTGACCCATGCCCAGCAACTTTTTTGCTCTCAACTAGATGGACTTCTTGCATAATTAGAAACCTCGTTCCTGAAAATGCCATGGGTAATTGCTATTGGGCTACAACAGGTGGCCAGAATGCCCCTGAAAAGAGAGATGCTGTCCCTGCATGAGGATTCAGCAATCAGGCGGACATGTCCGCCAAAGACAATGATCCACAGCGCAAAGACATCACTAACATGTTTCCGCCCGGTTTCGAGCCGGGGACCTTTCGCGTGTTAGGCGAACGTGATAACCACTACACTAAATAAAATATTGTGAAGGCATTTCTACTTTACTGTATTTTCTTCATATTGGAACTGAAAAGAAACTCACTAAATTTACTTGTTTCTTGTACATTTCAGGTCATTGTTATTTACAGGACAGGATATTGTCAAACTGAGATGTACAGTATTTGATTAAAATTGAACTTGATATTGTAATTTAGTAAATAACACTGCAGCAGTATTTGAGGATGTTTCTTACCATCATTTAGAGGGAAACAGCTATTTATGAAAGAGATGTGTACAATATAGAGAAATATTCTGGTATGAATATTGGCCATTTTGTTTGGGCAGAGTCGGATTCGATCCTGCACCGTCCCGAGCGCCTCCTGGAAGTCTGATTTCTCTTCTACGGCTATCTGCGGCCGGCCTTCGCGTGTGAGGCGAACGTGATAACCACTACACTACGGAAACTGCTTGGTGCGCGAGCCATGTGATTCCTCACATGTACTCAATCACTGTCGACAGCTGATGCAGCAGCGGGAGGACTTAGCCCAACATTTGTGGGACCTTAACCACTTAACACTGTCTGCACAACTCTGCCTACTGGACCGGCTGGTAAATGCCAGATCACTGCCATCTGACAGATCACAAGCCAAAAGGAGACAAGCCCAAGTCCTCGTTAGTATAGTGGACAGTATCTCCGCCTGTCACGCGGAAGACCGGGGTTCGATTCCCCGACGGGGAGTGTTATGCTTCCTACCGGCAGCCCAATGTTTGCCACCTAAGAAAGGGGCTTCAAGCTGGCCCAACTCTCCAGATGTGGTGAGGTGAGGAAAGGTTAACTCTCCCTAACTCATGAGAGAAAAAACAAAGGAAATGGACCAAGGAGAAGAGATTCATATGTAGTCAGCAGAAAAAAAAAACAACCCTGAGAAACTGCTGTTGTCAGAGTGAAATTGTTAGTCCCTGTCAGTTGTATTTACTATCAATCCCCACACAACGCTTTACGCAGTGCGCCTAACGTTGTGAGGTTGCCTGAGCGTTGGACTGGGCATTGTCTGATTGTTACACTCCTAGCAATCTTAGAGCGACAGACAATATTTCTGGACCTCGACACAAGCTTTGAAGGACATCCTGGCCATGACTTCCCATTGGGTGTGTTGGTCATATATAACGATGCGACCAGCTACTCCCCACACCAGCATGGAGTTGGGGTGGCGAGACGACATTTTCCACCTGATTGCTCCCTGCGGTCCAGATATGTTCTGAGAGATTAACACAAGGCTGTGTAGTCATCAGATGAGAGCAGATAGGTTCCAAGTTTGCCTCTTGACCCATGCCCAGCAACTTTTTTGCTCTCAACTAGATGGACTTCTTGCATAATTAGAAACCTCGTTCCTGAAAATGCCATGGGTAATTGCTATTGGGCTACAACAGGTGGCCAGAATGCCCCTGAAAAGAGAGATGCTGTCCCTGCATGAGGATTCAGCAATCAGGCGGACATGTCCGCCAAAGACAATGATCCACAGCGCAAAGACATCACTAACATGTTTCCGCCCCGTTTCGAGCCGGGGACCTTTCGCGTGTTAGGCGAACGTGATAACCACTACACTACGGAAACTGACAAAAGCCTTCTTGTGGTCATTTTCCCATGTAGTTGACCTGCTTTCTGAACTCCAACGCTTTCAATGCTGGACAACTGGTTTTTCAGAGTTGACTTTTCTACCCACTGATGGTTATTCACCAAGAAAAACAAGACTTCCAAGCAATTCCAGTCCAATGTGTTCACTGTGTTTAAGGTCAACTCAGCATTTGACGTTTGGACAAAGTTGAGTTAGCCATAGATCCTCAGGGGGGAACAAAATGCACCACATTGTTTCCGCCCGGTTTCGGACCGGGGACCTTTCGCGTGTGAGGCGAACGTGATAACCACTACACTACGGAAACTGCTTGGTGCGTGAGCCATGTGATTCCTCACATGTACTCAATCACTGTCGACAGCTGATGCAGCAGCGGGAGGACTTAGCCCAACATTTGTGGGACCTTAACCACTTAACACTGTCTGCACAACTCTGCCTACTGGACCGGCTGGTAAATGCCAGATCACTGCCATCTGACCGATCACAAGCCAAAAGGAGACAAGCCCAAGTCCTCGTTAGTATAGTGGACAGTATCTCCGCCTGTCACGCGGAAGACCGGGGTTCGATTCCCCGACGGGGAGTGTTATGCTTCCTACCGGCAGCCCAATGTTTGCCACCTAAGAAAGGGGCTTCAAGCTGGCCCAACTCTCCAGATGTGGTGAGGTGAGGAAAGGTTAACTCTCCCTAACTCATGAGAGAAAAAACAAAGGAAATGGACCAAGGAGAAGAGATTCATATGTAGTCAGCAAAAAAAAAAACAACCCTGAAAAACTGCTGTTGTCGGAGTGAAATTGTTAGTCCCTGTCAGTTGTATTTACTATCAATCCCCACACAACGCTTTACGCAGTGCGCCTAACGTTGTGAGGTTGCCTGAGCGTTGGACTGGGCATTGTCTGATTGTTACACTCCTAGCAATCTTAGAGCGACAGACAATATTTCTGGACCTCGACACAAGCTTTGAAGGACATCCTGGCCATGACTTCCCATTGGGTGTGTTGGTCATATATAACGATGCGACCAGCTACTCCCCACACCAGCATGGAGTTGGGGTGGCGAGACGACATTTTCCACCTGATTGCTCCCTGCGGTCCAGATATGTTCTGAGAGATTAACACAAGGCTGTGTAGTCATCAGATGAGAGCAGATAGGTTCCAAGTTTGCCTCTTGACCCATGCCCAGCAACTTTTTTGCTCTCAACTAGATGGACTTCTTGCATAATTTGAAACCTCGTTCCCGAAAATGCCATGGGTAATTGCTATTGGGCTACAACAGGTGGCCAGAATGCCCCTGAAAAGAGAGATGCTGTCCCTGCATGAGGATTCAGCAATCAGGCGGACATGTCCGCCAAAGACAATGATCCACAGCGCAAAGACATCACTAACATGTTTCCGCCCCGTTTCGAGCCGGGGACCTTTCGCGTGTTAGGCGAACGTGATAACCACTACACTACGGAAACTGACAAAAGCCTTCTTGTGGTCATTTTCCCATGTAGTTGACCTGCTTTCTGAACTCCAACGCTTTCAATGCTGGACAACTGGTTTTTCAGAGTTGACTTTTCTACCCACTGATAGTTATTCACCAAGAAAAACAAGACTTCCAAGCAATTCCAGTCCAATGTGTTCACTGTGTTTAAGGTCAACTCAGCATTTGACGTTTGGACAAAGTTGAGTTAGCCATAGATCCTCAGGGGGGACCAAAATGCACCACATTGTTTCCGCCCGGTTTCGGACCGGAGACCTTTCGCGTGTGAGGCGAACGTGATAACCACTACACTACGGAAACTGCTTGGTGCGTGAGCCATGTGATTCCTCACATGTACTCAATCACTGTCGACAGCTGATGCAGCAGCGGGAGGACTTAGCCCAACATTTGTGGGACCTTAACCACTTAACACTGTCTGCACAACTCTGCCTACTGGACCGGCTGGTAAATGCCAGATCACTGCCATCTGACCGATCACAAGCCAAAAGGAGACAAGCCCAAGTCCTCGTTAGTATAGTGGACACTATCTCCGCCTGTCATGCGGAAGACCGGGGTTCGATTCCCCGACGGGGAGTGTTATGCTTCCTACCGGCAGCCCAATGTTTGCCACCTAAGAAAGGGGCTTCAAGCTGGCCCAACTCTCCAGATGTGGTGAGGTGAGGAAAGGTTAACTCTCCCTAACTCATGAGAGAAAAAACAAAGGAAATGGACCAAGGAGAAGAGATTCATATGTAGTCAGCAGAAAAAAAAAACAACCCTGAGAAACTGCTGTTGTCGGAGTGAAATTGTTAGTCCCTGTCAGTTGTATTTACTATCAATCCCCACACAACGCTTTACGCAGTGCGCCTAACGTTGTGAGGTGGCCTGAGCGTTGGACTGGGCATTGTCTGATTGTTACACTCCTAGCAATCTTAGAGCGACAGACAATATTTCTGGACCTCGACACAAGCTTTGAAGGACATCCTGGCCATGACTTCCCATTGGGTGTGTTGGTCATATATAACGATGCGACCAGCTACTCCCCACACCAGCATGGAGTTGGGGTGGCGAGACGACATTTTCCACCTGATTGCTCCCTGCGGTCCAGATATGTTCTGAGAGATTAACACAAGGCTGTGTAGTCATCAGATGAGAGCAGATAGGTTCCAAGTTTGCCTCTTGACCCATGCCCAGCAACTTTTTTGCTCTCAACTAGATGGACTTCTTGCATAATTAGAAACCTCGTTCCCGAAAATGCCATGGGTAATTGCTATTGGGCTACAACAGGTGGCCAGAATGCCCCTGGAAAGAGAGATGCTGTCCCTGCATGAGGATTCAGCAATCAGGCGGACATGTCCGCCAAAGACAATGATCCACAGCGCAAAGACATCACTAACATGTTTCCGCCCGGTTTCGAGCCGGGGACCTTTCGCGTGTTAGGCGAACGTGATAACCACTACACTACGGAAACTGACAAAAGCCTTCTTGTGGTCATTTTCCCATGTAGTTGACCTGCTTTCTGAACTCCAACGCTTTCAATGCTGGACAACTGGTTTTTCAGAGTTGACTTTTCTACCCACTGATGGTTATTCACCAAGAAAAACAAGACTTCCAAGCAATTCCAGTCCAATGTGTTCACTGTGTTTAAGGTCAACTCAGCATTTGACGTTTGGACAAAGTTGAGTTAGCCATAGATCCTCAGGGGGGAACGAAATGCACCACATTGTTTCCGCCCGGTTTCGGACCGGGGACCTTTCGCGTGTGAGGCGAACGTGATAACCACTACACTACGGAAACTGCTTGGTGCGTGAGCCATGTGATTCCTCACATGTACTCAATCACTGTCGACAGCTGATGCAGCAGCGGGAGGACTTAGCCCAACATTTGTGGGACCTTAACCACTTAACACTGTCAGCACAACTCTGCCTACTGGACCGGCTGGTAAATGCCAGATCACTGCCATCTGACCGATCACAAGCCAAAAGGAGACAAGCCCAAGTCCTCGTTAGTATAGTGGACAGTATCTCCGCCTGTCACGCGGAAGACCGGGGTTCGATTCCCCGACGGGGAGTGTTATGCTTCCTACCGGCAGCCCAATGTTTGCCACCTAAGAAAGGGGCTTCAAGCTGGCCCAACTCTCCAGATGTGGTGAGGTGAGGAAAGGTTAACTCTCCCTAACTCATGAGAGAAAAAACAAAGGAAATGGACCAAGGAGAAGAGATTCATATGTAGTCAGCAAAAAAAAAAACAACCCTGAGAAACTGCTGTTGTCGGAGTGAAATTGTTAGTCCCTGTCAGTTGTATTTACTATCAATCCCCACACAACGCTTTACGCAGTGCGCCTAACGTTGTGAGGTTGCCTGAGCGTTGGACTGGGCATTGTCTGATTGTTACACTCCTAGCAATCTTAGAGCGACAGACAATATTTCTGGACCTCGACACAAGCTTTGAAGGACATCCTGGCCATGACTTCCCATTGGGTGTGTTGGTCATATATAACAATGCGACCAGCTACTCCCCACACCAGCATGGAGTTGGGGTGGCGAGACGACATTTTCCACCTGATCGCTCCCTGCGGTCCAGATATGTTCTGAGAGATTAACACAAGGCTGTGTAGTCATCAGATGAGAGCAGATAGGTTCCAAGTTTGCCTCTTGACCCATGCCCAGCAACTTTTTTGCTCTCAACTAGATGGACTTCTTGCATAATTAGAAACCTCGTTCCCGAAAATGCCATGGGTAATTGCTATTGGGCTACAACAGGTGGCCAGAATGCCCCTGAAAAGAGAGATGCTGTCCCTGCATGAGGATTCAGCAATCAGGCGGACATGTCCGCCAAAGACAATGATCCACAGTGCAAAGACATCACTAACATGTTTCCGCCCCGTTTCGAGCCGGGGACCTTTCGCGTGTTAGGCGAACGTGATAACCACTACACTACGGAAACTGACAAAAGCCTTCTTGTGGTCATTTTCCCATGTAGTTGACCTGCTTTCTGAACTCCAACGCTTTCAATGCTGGACAACTGGTTTTTCAGAGTTGACTTTTCTACCCACTGATGGTTATTCACCAAGAAAAACAAGACTTCCAAGCAATTCCAGTCCAATGTGTTCACTGTGTTTAAGGTCAACTCAGCATTTGACGTTTGGACAAAGTTGAGTTAGCCATAGATCCTCAGGGGGGAACAAAATGCACCACATTGTTTCCGCCCGGTTTCGGACCGGGGACCTTTCGCGTGTGAGGCGAACGTGATAACCACTACACTACGGAAACTGCTTGGTGCGTGAGCCATGTGATTCCTCACATGTACTCAATCACTGTCGACAGCTGATGCAGCAGCGGGAGGACTTAGCCCAACATTTGTGGGACCTTAACCACTTAACACTGTCTGCACAACTCTGCCTACTGGACCGGCTGGTAAATGCCAGATCACTGCCATCTGACCGATCACAAGCCAAAAGGAGACAAGCCCAAGTCCTCGTTAGTATAGTGGACAGTATCTCCGCCTGTCACGCGGAAGACCGGGGTTCGATTCCCCGACGGGGAGTGTTATGCTTCCTACCGGCAGCCCAATGTTTGCCACCTAAGAAAGGGGCTTCAAGCTGGCCCAACTCTCCAGATGTGGTGAGGTGAGGAAAGGTTAACTCTCCCTAACTCATGAGAGAAAAAACAAAGGAAATGGACCAAGGAGAAGAGATTGATATGTAGTCAGCAAAAAAAAAACAACCCTGAGAAACTGCTGTTGTCGGAGTGAAATTGTTAGTCCCTGTCAGTTGTATTTACTATCAATCCCCACACAACGCTTTACGCAGTGCGCCTAACGTTGTGAGGTTGCCTGAGCGTTGGACTGGGCATTGTCTGATTGTTACACTCCTAGCAATCTTAGAGCGACAGACAATATTTCTGGACCTCGACACAAGCTTTGAAGGACATCCTGGCCATGACTTCCCATTGGGTGTGTTGGTCATATATAACGATGCGACCAGCTACTCCCCACACCAGCATGGAGTTGGGGTGGCGAGACGACATTTTCCACCTGATTGCTCCCTGCGGTCCAGATATGTTCTGAGAGATTAACACAAGGCTGTGTAGTCATCAGATGAGAGCAGATAGGTTCCAAGTTTGCCTCTTGACCCATGCCCAGCAACTTTTTTGCTCTCAACTAGATGGACTTCTTGCATAATTAGAAACCTCGTTCCCGAAAATGCCATGGGTAATTGCTATTGGGCTACAACAGGGGGCCAGAATGCCCCTGGAAAGAGAGATGCTGTCCCTGCATGAGGATTCAGCAATCAGGCGGACATGTCCGCCAAAGACAATGATCCACAGCGCAAAGACATCACTAACATGTTTCCGCCCGGTTTCGAGCCGGGGACCTTTCGCGTGTTAGGCGAACGTGATAACCACTACACTACGGAAACTGACAAAAGCCTTCTTGTGGTCATTTTCCCATGTAGTTGACCTGCTTTCTGAACTCCAACGCTTTCAATGCTGGACAACTGCTTTTTCAGAGTTGACTTTTCTACCCACTGATGGTTATTCACCAAGAAAAACAAGACTTCCAAGCAATTCCAGTCCAATGTGTTCACTGTGTTTAAGGTCAACTCAGCATTTGACGTTTGGACAAAGTTGAGTTAGCCATAGATCCTCAGGGGGGAACAAAATGCACCACATTGTTTCCGCCCGGTTTCGGACCGGGGACCTTTCGCGTGTGAGGCGAACTTGATAACCACTACACTACGGAAACTGCTTGGTGCGTGAGCCATGTGATTCCTCACATGTACTCAATCACTGTCGACAGCTGATGCAGCAGCGGGAGGACTTAGCCCAACATTTGTGGGACCTTAACCACTTAACACTGTCTGCACAACTCTGCCTACTGGACCGGCTGGTAAATGCCAGATCACTGCCATCTGACCGATCACAAGCCAAAAGGAGACAAGCCCAAGTCCTCGTTAGTATAGTGGACAGTATCTCTGCCTGTCACGCGGAAGACCGGGGTTCGATTCACGACGGGGGGTGTTATGCTTCCTACCGGCAGCCCAATGTTTGCCACCTAAGAAAGGGGTTTCAAGCTGGCCCAACTCTCCAGATGTGGTGAGGTGAGGAAAGGTTAACTCTCCCTAACTCATGAGAGAAAAAACAAAGGAAATGGACCAAGGAGAAGAGATTCATATGTAGTCAGCAAAAAAAAAAACAACCCTGAGAAACTGCTGTTGTCGGAGTGAAATTGTTAGTCCCTGTCAGTTGTATTTACTATCAATCCCCACACAACGCTTTACGCAGTGCGCCTAACGTTGTGAGGTTGCCTGAGCGTTGGACTGGGCATTGTCTGATTGTTACACTCCTAGCAATCTTAGAGCGACAGACAATATTTCTGGACCTCGACACAAGCTTTGAAGGACATCCTGGCCATGACTTCCCATTGGGTGTGTTGGTCATATATAACGATGCGACCAGCTACTCCCCACACCAGCATGGAGTTGGGGTGGCGAGACGACATTTTCCACCTGATTGCTCCCTGCGGTCCAGATATGTTCTGAGAGATTAACACAAGGCTGTGTAGTCATCAGATGAGAGCAGATAGGTTCCAAGTTTGCCTCTTGACCCATGCCCAGCAACTTTTTTGCTCTCAACTAGATGGACTTCTTGCATAATTAGAAACCTCGTTCCCGAAAATGCCATGGGTAATTGCTATTGGGCTACAACAGGTGGCCAGAATGCCCCTGGAAAGAGAGATGCTGTCCCTGCATGAGGATTCAGCAATCAGGCGGACATGTCCGCCAAAGACAATGATCCACAGCGCAAAGACATCACTAACATGTTTCCGCCCCGTTTCGAGCCGGGGACCTTTCGCGTGTTAGGCGAACGTGATAACCACTACACTACGGAAACTGACAAAAGCCTTCTTGTGGTCATTTTCCCATGTAGTTGACCTGCTTTCTGAACTCCAACGCTTTCAATGCTGGACAACTGGTTTTTCAGAGTTGACTTTTCTACCCACTGATGGTTATTCACCAAGAAAAACAAGACTTCCAAGCAATTCCAGTCCAATGTGTTCACTGTGTTTAAGGTCAACTCAGCATTTGACGTTTGGACAAAGTTGAGTTAGCCATAGATCCTCAGGGGGGAACAAAATGCACCACATTGTTTCCGCCCGGTTTCGGACCGGGGACCTTTCGCGTGTGAGGCGAAAGTGATAACCACTACACTACGGAACCTGCTTGGTGCGTGAGCCATGTGATTCCTCACATGTACTCAATCACTGTCGACAGCTGATGCAGCAGCGGGAGGACTTAGCCCAACATTTGTGGGACCTTAACCACTTAACACTGTCTGCACAACTCTGCCTACTGGACCGGCTGGTAAATGCCAGATCACTGCCATCTGACCGATCACAAGCCAAAAGGAGACAAGCCCAAGTCCTCGTTAGTATAGTGGACAGTATCTCCGCCTGTCACGCGGAAGACCGGGGTTCGATTCCCCGACGGGGGGTGTTATGCTTCCTACCGGCAGCCCAATGTTTGCCACCTAAGAAAGGGGCTTCAAGCTGGCCCAACTCTCCAGATGTGGTGAGGTGAGGAAAGGTTAACTCTCCCTAACTCATGAGAGAAAAAACAAAGGAAATGGACCAAGGAGAAGAGATTCATATGTAGTCAGCAAAAAAAAAAACAACCCTGAGAAACTGCTGTTGTCGGAGTGAAATTGTTAGTCCCTGTCAGTTGTATTTACTATCAATCCCCACACAACGCTTTACGCAGTGCGCCTAACGTTGTGAGGTTGCCTGAGCGTTGGACTGGGCATTGTCTGATTGTTACACTCCTAGCAATCTTAGAGCGACAGACAATATTTCTGGACCTCGACACAAGCTTTGAAGGACATCCTGGCCATGACTTCCCATTGGGTGTGTTGGTCATATATAACGATGCGACCAGCTACTCCCCACACCAGCATGGAGTTGGGGTGGCGAGACGACATTTTCCACCTGATTGCTCCCTGCGGTCCAGATATGTTCTGAGAGATTAACACAAGGCTGTGTAGTCATCAGATGAGAGCAGATAGGTTCCAAGTTTGCCTCTTGACCCATGCCCAGAAACTTTTTTGCTCTCAACTAGATGGACTTCTTGCATAATTAGAAACCTCGTTCCCGAAAATGCCATGGGTAATTGCTATTGGGCTACAACAGGTGGCCAGAATGCCCCTGAAAAGAGAGATGCTGTCCCTGCATGAGGATTCAGCAATCAGGCGGACATGTCCGCCAAAGACAATGATCCACAGCGCAAAGACATCACTAACATGTTTCCGCCCCGTTTCGAGCCGGGGACCTTTCGCGTGTTAGGTAAACGTGATAACCACTACACTACGGAAACTGACAAAAGCCTTCTTGTGGTCATTTTCCCATGTAGTTGACCTGCTTTCTGAACTCCAACGCTTTCAATGCTGGACAACTGGTTTTTCAGAGTTGACTTTTCTACCCACTGATGGTTATTCACCAAGAAAAACAAGACTTCCAAGCAATTCCAGTCCAATGTGTTCACTGTGTTTAAGGTCAACTCAGCATTTGACGTTTGGACAAAGTTGAGTTAGCCATAGATCCTCAGGGGGGAACAAAATGCACCACATTGTTTCCGCCCGGTTTCGGACCGGGGACCTTTCGCGTGTGAGGCGAAAGTGATAACCACTACACTACGGAAACTGCTTGGTGCGTGAGCCATGTGATTCCTCACATGTACTCAATCACTGTCGACAGCTGATGCAGCAGCGGGAGGACTTAGCCCAACATTTGTGGGACCTTAACCACTTAACACTGTCTGCACAACTCTGCCTACTGGACCGGCTGGTAAATGCCAGATCACTGCCATCTGACCGATCACAAGCCAAAAGGAGACAAGCCCAAGTCCTCGTTAGTATAGTGGACAGTATCTCCGCCTGTCACGCGGAAGACCGGGGTTCGATTCCCCGACGGGGGGTGTTATGCTTCCTACCGGCAGCCCAATGTTTGCCACCTAAGAAAGGGGCTTCAAGCTGGCCCAACTCTCCAGATGTGGTGAGGTGAGGAAAGGTTAACTCTCCCTAACTCATGAGAGAAAAAACAAAGGAAATGGACCAAGGAGAAGAGATTCATATGTAGTCAGCAAAAAAAAAACAACCCTGAGAAACTGCTGTTGTCGGAGTGAAATTGTTAGTCCCTGTCAGTTGTATTTACTATCAATCCCCACACAACGCTTTACGCAGTGCGCCTAACGTTGTGAGGTTGCCTGAGCGTTGGACTGGGCATTGTCTGATTGTTACACTCCTAGCAATCTTAGAGCGACAGACAATATTTCTGGACCTCGACACAAGCTTTGAAGGACATCCTGGCCATGACTTCCCATTGGGTGTGTTGGTCATATATAACGATGCGACCAGCTACTCCCCACACCAGCATGGAGTTGGGGTGGCGAGACGACATTTTCCACCTGATTGCTCCCTGCGGTCCAGATATGTTCTGAGAGATTAACACAAGGCTGTGTAGTCATCAGATGAGAGCAGATAGGTTCCAAGTTTGCCTCTTGACCCATGCCCAGCAACTTTTTTGCTCTCAACTAGATGGACTTCTTGCATAATTAGAAACCTCGTTCCTGAAAATGCCATGGGTAATTGCTATTGGGCTACAACAGGTGGCCAGAATGCCCCTGGAAAGAGAGATGCTGTCCCTGCATGAGGATTCAGCAATCAGGCGGACATGTCCGCCAAAGACAATGATCCACAGCGCAAAGACATCACTAACATGTTTCCGCCCCGTTTCGAGCCGGGGACCTTTCGCGTGTTAGGCGAACGTGATAACCACTACACTACGGAAACTGACAAAAGCCTTCTTGTGGTCATTTTCCCATGTAGTTGACCTGCTTTCTGAACTCCAACGCTTTCAATGCTGGACAACTGGTTTTTCAGAGTTGACTTTTCTACCCACTGATGGTTATTCACCAAGAAAAACAAGACTTCCAAGCAATTCCAGTCCAATGTGTTCACTGTGTTTAAGGTCAACTCAGCATTTGACGTTTGGACAAAGTTGAGTTAGCCATAGATCCTCAGGGGGTAACAAAATGCACCACATTGTTTCCGCCCGGGGACCTTTCGCGTGTGAGGCGAACGTGATAACCACTACACTACGGAAACTGCTTGGTGCGTGAGCCATGTGATTCCTCACATGTACTCAATCACTGTCGACAGCTGATGCAGCAGCGGGAGGACTTAGCCCAACATTTGTGGGACCTTAACCACTTAACACTGTCTGCACAACTCTGCCTACTGGACCGGCTGGTAAATGCCAGATCACTGCCATCTGACCGATCACAAGCCAAAAGGAGACAAGCCCAAGTCCTCGTTAGTATAGTGGACAGTATCTCCGCCTGTCACGCGGAAGACCGGGGTTCGATTCCCCGACGGGGAGTGTTATGCTTCCTACCGGCAGCCCAATGTTTGCCACCTAAGAAAGGGGCTTCAAGCTGGCCCAACTCTCCAGATGTGGTGAGGTGAGGAAAGGTTAACTCTCCCTAACTCATGAGAGAAAAAACCAAGGAGAAGAGATTCATATGTAGTCAGCAAAAAAAAAACAACCCTGAGAAACTGCTGTTGTCGGAGTGAAATTGTTAGTCCCTGTCAGTTGTATTTACTATCAATCCCCACACAACGCTTTACGCAGTGCGCCTAACGTTGTGAGGTTGCCTGAGCGTTGGACTGGGCATTGTCTGATTGTTACACTCCTAGCAATCTTAGAGCGACAGACAATATTTCTGGACCTCGACACAAGCTTTGAAGGACATCCTGGCCATGACTTCCCATTGGGTGTGTTGGTCATATATAACGATGCGACCAGCTACTCCCCACACCAGCATGGAGTTGGGGTGGCGAGACGACATTTTCCACCTGATTGCTCCCTGCGGTCCAGATATGTTCTGAGAGATTAACACAAGGCTGTGTAGTCATCAGATGAGAGCAGATAGGTTCCAAGTTTTCCTCTTGACCCATGCCCAGCAACTTTTTTGCTCTCAACTAGATGGACTTCTTGCATAATTAGAAACCTCGTTCCTGAAAATGCCATGGGTAATTGCTATTGGGCTACAACAGGTGGCCAGAATGCCCCTGGAAAGAGAGATGCTGTCCCTGCATGAGGATTCAGCAATCAGGCGGACATGTCCGCCAAAGACAATGATCCACAGCGCAAAGACATCACTAACATGTTTCCGCCCCGTTTCGAGCCGGGGACCTTTCGCGTGTTAGGCGAACGTGATAACCACTACACTACGGAAACTGACAAAAGCCTTCTTGTGGTCATTTTCCCATGTAGTTGACCTGCTTTCTGAACTCCAACGCTTTCAATGCTGGACAACTGGTTTTTCAGAGTTGACTTTTCTACCCACTGATGGTTATTCACCAAGAAAAACAAGACTTCCAAGCAATTCCAGTCCAATGTGTTCACTGTGTTTAAGGTCAACTCAGCATTTGACGTTTGGACAAAGTTGAGTTAGCCATAGATCCTCAGGGGGTAACAAAATGCACCACATTGTTTCCGCCCGGGGACCTTTCGCGTGTGAGGCGAACGTGATAACCACTACACTACGGAAACTGCTTGGTGCGTGAGCCATGTGATTCCTCACATGTACTCAATCACTGTCGACAGCTGATGCAGCAGCGGGAGGACTTAGCCCAACATTTGTGGGACCTTAACCACTTAACACTGTCTGCACAACTCTGCCTACTGGACCGGCTGGTAAATGCCAGATCACTGCCATCTGACCGATCACAAGCCAAAAGGAGACAAGCCCAAGTCCTCGTTAGTATAGTGGACAGTATCTCCGCCTGTCACGCGGAAGACCGGGGTTCGATTCCCCGACGGGGAGTGTTATGCTTCCTACCGGCAGCCCAATGTTTGCCACCTAAGAAAGGGGCTTCAAGCTGGCCCAACTCTCCAGATGTGGTGAGGTGAGGAAAGGTTAACTCTCCCTAACTCATGAGAGAAAAAACCAAGGAGAAGAGATTCATATGTAGTCAGCAAAAAAAAAAACAACCCTGAGAAACTGCTGTTGTCGGAGTGAAATTGTTAGTCCCTGTCAGTTGTATTTACTATCAATCCCCACACAACGCTTTACGCAGTGCGCCTAACGTTGTGAGGTTGCCTGAGCGTTGGACTGGGCATTGTCTGATTGTTACACTCCTAGCAATCTTAGAGCGACAGACAATATTTCTGGACCTCGACACAAGCTTT
Organism: Symphodus melops; assembly: GCF_947650265.1. NCBI lineage: Eukaryota > Metazoa > Chordata > Actinopteri > Labriformes > Labridae > Symphodus > Symphodus melops. The sequence continues at coordinate 22,996,524 of NC_136691.1, forward strand.
GAAGGACATCCTGGCCATGACTTCCCATTGGGTGTGTTGGTCATATATAACGATGCGACCAGCTACTCCCCACACCAGCATGGAGTTGGGGTGGCGAGACGACATTTTCCACCTGATTGCTCCCTGCGGTCCAGATATGTTCTGAGAGATTAACACAAGGCTGTGTAGTCATCAGATGAGAGCAGATAGGTTCCAAGTTTGCCTCTTGACCCATGCCCAGCAACTTTTTTGCTCTCAACTAGATGGACTTCTTGCATAATTAGAAACCTCGTTCCCGAAAATGCCATGGGTAATTGCTATTGGGCTACAACAGGTGGCCAGAATGCCCCTGGAAAGAGAGATGCTGTCCCTGCATGAGGATTCAGCAATCAGGCGGACATGTCCGCCAAAGACAATGATCCACAGCGCAAAGACATCACTAACATGTTTCCGCCCCGTTTCGAGCCGGGGACCTTTCGCGTGTTAGGCGAACGTGATAACCACTACACTACGGAAACTGACAAAAGCCTTCTTGTGGTCATTTTCCCATGTAGTTGACCTGCTTTCTGAACTCCAACGCTTTCAATGCTGGACAACTGGTTTTTCAGAGTTGACTTTTCTACCCACTGATGGTTATTCACCAAGAAAAACAAGACTTCCAAGCAATTCCAGTCCAATGTGTTCACTGTGTTTAAGGTCAACTCAGCATTTGACGTTTGGACAAAGTTGAGTTAGCCATAGATCCTCAGGGGGGAACAAAATGCACCACATTGTTTCCGCCCGGTTTCGGACCGGGGACCTTTCGCGTGTGAGGCGAAAGTGATAACCACTACACTACGGAAACTGCTTGGTGCGTGAGCCATGTGATTCCTCACATGTACTCAATCACTGTCGACAGCTGATGCAGCAGCGGGAGGACTTAGCCCAACATTTGTGGGACCTTAACCACTTAACACTGTCTGCACAACTCTGCCTACTGGACCGGCTGGTAAATGCCAGATCACTGCCATCTGACCGATCACAAGCCAAAAGGAGACAAGCCCAAGTCCTCGTTAGTATAGTGGACAGTATCTCCGCCTGTCACGCGGAAGACCGGGGTTCGATTCCCCGACGGGGGGTGTTATGCTTCCTACCGGCAGCCCAATGTTTGCCACCTAAGAAAGGGGTTTCAAGCTGGCCCAACTCTCCAGATGTGGTGAGGTGAGGAAAGGTTAACTCTCCCTAACTCATGAGAGAAAAAACAAAGGAAATGGACCAAGGAGAAGAGATTCATATGTAGTCAGCAAAAAAAAAAACAACCCTGAGAAACTGCTGTTGTCGGAGTGAAATTGTTAGTCCCTGTCAGTTGTATTTACTATCAATCCCCACACAACGCTTTACGCAGTGCGCCTAACGTTGTGAGGTTGCCTGAGCGTTGGACTGGGCATTGTCTGATTGTTACACTCCTAGCAATCTTAGAGCGACAGACAATATTTCTGGACCTCGACACAAGCTTTGAAGGACATCCTGGCCATGACTTCCCATTGGGTGTGTTGGTCATATATAACGATGCGACCAGCTACTCCCCACACCAGCATGGAGTTGGGGTGGCGAGACGACATTTTCCACCTGATTGCTCCCTGCGGTCCAGATATGTTCTGAGAGATTAACACAAGGCTGTGTAGTCATCAGATGAGAGCAGATAGGTTCCAAGTTTGCCTCTTGACCCATGCCCAGCAACTTTTTTGCTCTCAACTAGATGGACTTCTTGCATAATTAGAAACCTCGTTCCCGAAAATGCCATGGGTAATTGCTATTGGGCTACAACAGGTGGCCAGAATGCCCCTGGAAAGAGAGATGCTGTCCCTGCATGAGGATTCAGCAATCAGGCGGACATGTCCGCCAAAGACAATGATCCACAGCGCAAAGACATCACTAACATGTTTCCGCCCCGTTTCGAGCCGGGGACCTTTCGCGTGTTAGGCGAACGTGATAACCACTACACTACGGAAACTGACAAAAGCCTTCTTGTGGTCATTTTCCCATGTAGTTGACCTGCTTTCTGAACTCCAACGCTTTCAATGCTGGACAACTGGTTTTTCAGAGTTGACTTTTCTACCCACTGATGGTTATTCACCAAGAAAAACAAGACTTCCAAGATATTCCAGTCCAATGTGTTCACTGTGTTTAAGGTCAACTCAGCATTTGACGTTTGGACAAAGTTGAGTTAGCCATAGATCCTCAGGGGGGAACAAAATGCACCACATTGTTTCCGCCCGGTTTCGGACCGGGGACCTTTCGCGTGTGAGGCGAACGTGATAACCACTACACTACGGAAACTGCTTGGTGCGTGAGCCATGTGATTCCTCACATGTACTCAATCACTGTCAACAGCTGATGCAGCAGCGGGAGGACTTAGCCCAACATTTGTGGGACCTTAACCACTTAACACTGTCTGCACAACTCTGCCTACTGGACCGGCTGGTAAATGCCAGATCACTGCCATCTGACCGATCACAAGCCAAAAGGAGACAAGCCCAAGTCCTCGTTAGTATAGTGGACAGTATCTCCGCCTGTCACGCGGAAGACCGGGGTTCGATTCCCTGACGGGGAGTGTTATGCTTCCTACCGGCAGCCCAATGTTTGCCACCTAAGAAAGGGGCTTCAAGCTGGCCCAACTCTCCAGATGTGGTGAGGTGAGGAAAGGTTAACTCTCACTGACTCATGAGAGAAAAAACAAAGGAAATGGACCAAGGAGAAGAGATTCATATGTAGTCAGCAAAAAAAAAAACAACCCTGAGAAACTGCTGTTGTCGGAGTGAAATTGTTAGTCCCTGTCAGTTGTATTTACTATCAATCCCCACACAACGCTTTACGCAGTGCGCCTAACGTTGTGAGGTTGCCTGAGCGTTGGACTGGGCATTGTCTGATTGTTACACTCCTAGCAATCTTAGAGCGACAGACAATATTTCTGGACCTCGACACAAGCTTTGAAGGACATCCTGGCCATGACTTCCCATTGGGTGTGTTGGTCATATATAACGATGCGACCAGCTACTCCCCACACCAGCATGGAGTTGGGGTGGCGAGACGACATTTTCCACCTGATTGCTCCCTGCAGTCCAGATATGATCTGAGAGATTAACACAAGGCTGTGTAGTCATCAGATGAGAGCAGATAGGTTCCAAGTTTGCCTCTTGACCCATGCCCAGCAACTTTTTTGCTCTCAACTAGATGGACTTCTTGCATAATTAGAAACCTCGTTCCCGAAAATGCCATGGGTAATTGCTATTGGGCTACAACAGGTGGCCAGAATGCCCCTGAAAAGAGAGATGCTGTCCCTGCATGAGGATTCAGCAATCAGGCGGACATGTCCGCCAAAGACAATGATCCACAGCGCAAAGACATCACTAACATGTTTCCGCCCGGTTTCGAGCCGGGGACCTTTCGCGTGTTATGCGAACGTGATAACCACTACACTACGGAAACTGACAAAAGCCTTCTTGTGGTCATTTTCCCATGTAGTTGACCTGCTTTCTGAACTCCAACGCTTTCAATGCTGGACAACTGGTTTTTCAGAGTTGACTTTTCTACCCACTGATGGTTATTCACCAAGAAAAACAAGACTTCCAAGCAATTCCAGTCCAATGTGTTCACTGTGTTTAAGGTCAACTCAGCATTTGACGTTTGGACAAAGTTGAGTTAGCCATAGATCCTCAGGGGGGAACAAAATGCACCACATTGTTTCCGCCCAGTTTCGGACCGGGGACCTTTCGCGTGTGAGGCGAACGTGATAACCACTACACTACGGAAACTGCTTGGTGCGTGAGCCATGTGATTCCTCACATGTACTCAATCACTGTCGACAGCTGATGCAGCAGCGGGAGGACTTAGCCCAACATTTGTGGGACCTTAACCACTTAACACTGTCTGCACAACTCTGCCTACTGGACCGGCTGGTAAATGCCAGATCACTGCCATCTGACCGATCACAAGCCAAAAGGAGACAAGCCCAAGTCCTCATTAGTATAGTGGACAGTATCTCAGCCTGTCACGCGGAAGACCGGGGTTCGATTCCCCGACGGGGGGTGTAATGCTTCCTACCGGCAGCCCAATGTTTGCCACCTAAGAAAGGGGCTTCAAGCTGGCCCAACTCTCCAGATGTGGTGAGGTGAGGAAAGGTTAACTCTCCCTAACTCATGAGAGAAAAAACCAAGGAGAAGAGATTCATATGTAGTCAGCAAAAAAAAAACAACCCTGAGAAACTGCTGTTGTCGGAGTGAAATTGTTAGTCCCTGTCAGTTGTATTTACTATCAATCCCCACACAACGCTTTACGCAGTGCGCCTAACGTTGTGAGGTTGCCTGAGCGTTGGACTGGGCATTGTCTGATTGTTACACTCCTAGCAATCTTAGAGCGACAGACAATATTTCTGGACCTCGACACAAGCTTTGAAGGACATCCTGGCCATGACTTCCCATTGGGTGTGTTGGTCATATATAACGATGCGACCAGCTACTCCCCACACCAGCATGGAGTTGGGGTGGCGAGACGACATTTTCCAACTGATTGCTCCCTGCGGTCCAGATATGTTCTGAGAGATTAACACAAGGCTGTGTAGTCATCAGATGAGAGCAGATAGGTTCCAAGTTTGCCTCTTGACCCATGCCCAGCAACTTTTTTGCTCTCAACTAGATGGACTTCTTGCATAATTAGAAACCTCGTTCCCGAAAATGCCATGGGTAATTGCTATTGGGCTACAACAGGTGGCCAGAATGCCCCTGGAAAGAGAGATGCTGTCCCTGCATGAGGATTCAGCAATCAGGCGGACATGTCCGCCAAAGACAATGATCCACAGCGCAAAGACATCACTAACATGTTTCCGCCCCGTTTCGAGCCGGGGACCTTTCGCGTGTTAGGCGAACGTGATAACCACTACACTACGGAAACTGACAAAAGCCTTCTTGTGGTCATTTTCCCATGTAGTTGACCTGCTTTCTGAACTCCAACGCTTTCAATGCTGGACAACTGGTTTTTCAGAGTTGACTTTTCTACCCACTGATGGTTATTCACCAAGAAAAACAAGACTTCCAAGCAATTCCAGTCCAATGTGTTCACTGTGTTTAAGGTCAACTCAGCATTTGACGTTTGGACAAAGTTGAGTTAGCCATAGATCCTCAGGGGGGAACAAAATGCACCACATTGTTTCCGCCCGGTTTCGGACCGGGGACCTTTCGCGTGTGAGGCGAACGTGATAACCACTACACTACGGAAACTGCTTGGTGCGTGAGCCATGTGATTCCTCACATGTACTCAATCACTGTCGACAGCTGATGCAGCAGCGGGAGGACTTAGCCCAACATTTGTGGGACCTTAACCACTTAACACTGTCTGCACAACTCTGCCTACTGGACCGGCTGGTAAATGCCAGATCACTGCCATCTGACCGATCACAAGCCAAAAGGAGACAAGCCCAAGTCCTCGTTAGAATAGTGGACAGTATCTCCGCCTGTCACGCGGAAGACCGGGGTTCGATTCCCCGACGGGGAGTGTTATGCTTCCTACCGGCAGCCCAATGTTTGCCACCTAAGAAAGGGGCTTCAAGCTGGCCCAACTCTCCAGATGTGGTGAGGTGAGGAAAGGTTAACTCTCCCTAACTCATGAGAGAAAAAACAAAGGAAATGGACCAAGGAGAAGAGATTCATATGTAGTCAGCAAAAAAAAAAACAACCCTGAGAAACTGCTGTTGTCGGAGTGAAATTGTTAGTCCCTGTCAGTTGTATTTACTATCAATCCCCACACAACGCTTTACGCAGTGCGCCTAACGTTGTGAGGTTGCCTGAGCGTTGGACTGGGCATTGTCTGATTGTTACACTCCTAGCAATCTTAGAGCGACAGACAATATTTCTGGACCTCGACACAAGCTTTGAAGGACATCCTGGCCATGACTTCCCATTGGGTGTGTTGGTCATATATAACGATGCGACCAGCTACTCCCCACACCAGCATGGAGTTGGGGTGGCGAGACGACATTTTCCACCTGATTGCTCCCTGCGGTCCAGATATGATCTGAGAGATTAACACAAGGCTGTGTAGTCATCAGATGAGAGCAGATAGGTTCCAAGTTTGCCTCTTGACCCATGCCCAGCAACTTTTTTGCTCTCAACTAGATGGACTTCTTGCATAATTAGAAACCTTGTTCCCGAAAATGCCATGGGTAATTGCTATTGGGCTACAACAGGTGGCCAGAATGCCCCTGAAAAGAGAGATGCTGTCCCTGCATGAGGATTCAGCAATCAGGCGGACATGTCCGCCAAAGACAATGATCCACAGCGCAAAGACATCACTAACATGTTTCCGCCCGGTTTAGAGCCGGGGACCTTTCGCGTGTTATGCGAACGTGATAACCACTACACTACGGAAACTGACAAAAGCCTTCTTGTGGTCATTTTCCCATGTAGTTGACCTGCTTTCTGAACTCCAACGCTTTCAATGCTGGACAACTGGTTTTTCAGAGTTGACTTTTCTACCCACTGATGGTTATTCACCAAGAAAAACAAGACTTCCAAGCAATTCCAGTCCAATGTGTTCACTGTGTTTAAGGTCAACTCAGCATTTGACGTTTGGACAAAGTTGAGTTAGCCATAGATCCTCAGGGGGGAACAAAATGCACCACATTGTTTCCGCCCGGTTTCGGACCGGGGACCTTTCGCGTGTGAGGCGAACGTGATAACCACTACACTACGGAAACTGCTTGGTGCGTGAGCCATGTGATTCCTCACATGTACTCAATCACTGTCGACAGCTGATGCAGCAGCGGGAGGACTTAGCCCAACATTTGTGGGACCTTAACCACTTAACACTGTCTGCACAACTCTGCCTACTGGACCGGCTGGTAAATGCCAGATCACTGCCATCTGACCGATCACAAGCCAAAAGGAGACAAGCCCAAGTCCTCGTTAGAATAGTGGACAGTATCTCCGCCTGTCAAGCGGAAGACCGGGGTTCGATTCCCCGACGGGGAGTGTTATGCTTCCTACCGGCAGCCCAATGTTTGCCACCTAAGAAAGGGGCTTCAAGCTGGCCCAACTCTCCAGATGTGGTGAGGTGAGGAAAGGTTAACTCTCCCTAACTCATGAGAGAAAAAACTAAGGAAATGGACCAAGGAGAAGAGATTCATATGTAGTCAGCAAAAAAAAAAACAACCCTGAGAAACTGCTGTTGTCGGAGTGAAATTGTTAGTCCCTGTCAGTTGTATTTACTATCAATCCCCACACAACGCTTTACGCAGTGCGCCTAACGTTGTGAGGTTGCCTGAGCGTTGGACTGGGCATTGTCTGATTGTTACACTCCTAGCAATCTTAGAGCGACAGACAATATTTCTGGACCTCGACACAAGCTTTGAAGGACATCCTGGCCATGACTTCCCATTGGGTGTGTTGGTCATATATAACGATGCGACCAGCTACTCCCCACACCAGCATGGAGTTGGGGTGGCGAGACGACATTTTCCACCTGATTGCTCCCTGCGGTCCAGATATGTTCTGAGAGATTAACACAAGGCTGTGTAGTCATCAGATGAGAGCAGATAGGTTCCAAGTTTGCCTCTTGACCCATGCCCAGCAACTTTTTTGCTCTCAACTAGATGGACTTCTTGCATAATTAGAAACCTCGTTCCCGAAAATGCCATGGGTAATTGCTATTGGGCTACAACAGGTGGCCAGAATGCCCCTGGAAAGAGAGATGCTGTCCCTGCATGAGGATTCAGCAATCAGGCGGACATGTCCGCCAAAGACAATGATCCACAGCGCAAAGACATCACTAACATGTTTCCGCCCCGTTTCGAGCCGGGGACCTTTCGCGTGTTAGGCGAACGTGATAACCACTACACTACGGAAACTGACAAAAGCCTTCTTGTGGTCATTTTCCCATGTAGTTGACCTGCTTTCTGAACTCCAACGCTTTCAATGCTGGACAACTGGTTTTTCAGAGTTGACTTTTCTACCCACTGATGGTTATTCACCAAGAAAAACAAGACTTCCAAGCAATTCCAGTCCAATGTGTTCACTGTGTTTAAGGTCAACTCAGCATTTGACGTTTGGACAAAGTTGAGTTAGCCATAGATCCTCAGGGGGGAACAAAATGCACCACATTGTTTCCGCCCGGTTTCGGACCGGGGACCTTTCGCGTGTGAGGCGAAAGTGATAACCACTACACTACGGAAACTGCTTGGTGCGTGAGCCATGTGATTCCTCACATGTACTCAATCACTGTCGACAGCTGATGCAGCAGCGGGAGGACTTAGCCCAACATTTGTGGGACCTTAACCACTTAACACTGTCTGCACAACTCTGCCTACTGGACCGGCTGGTAAATGCCAGATCACTGCCATCTGACCGATCACAAGCCAAAAGGAGACAAGCCCAAGTCCTCGTTAGTATAGTGGACAGTATCTCCGCCTGTCACGCGGAAGACCGGGGTTCGATTCCCCGACGGGGGGTGTTATGCTTCCTACCGGCAGCCCAATGTTTGCCACCTAAGAAAGGGGTTTCAAGCTGGCCCAACTCTCCAGATGTGGTGAGGTGAGGAAAGGTTAACTCTCCCTAACTCATGAGAGAAAAAACAAAGGAAATGGACCAAGGAGAAGAGATTCATATGTAGTCAGCAAAAAAAAAAACAACCCTGAGAAACTGCTGTTGTCGGAGTGAAATTGTTAGTCCCTGTCAGTTGTATTTACTATCAATCCCCACACAACGCTTTACGCAGTGCGCCTAACGTTGTGAGGTTGCCTGAGCGTTGGACTGGGCATTGTCTGATTGTTACACTCCTAGCAATCTTAGAGCGACAGACAATATTTCTGGACCTCGACACAAGCTTTGAAGGACATCCTGGCCATGACTTCCCATTGGGTGTGTTGGTCATATATAACGATGCGACCAGCTACTCCCCACACCAGCATGGAGTTGGGGTGGCGAGACGACATTTTCCACCTGATTGCTCCCTGCGGTCCAGATATGTTCTGAGAGATTAACACAAGGCTGTGTAGTCATCAGATGAGAGCAGATAGGTTCCAAGTTTGCCTCTTGACCCATGCCCAGCAACTTTTTTGCTCTCAACTAGATGGACTTCTTGCATAATTAGAAACCTCGTTCCCGAAAATGCCATGGGTAATTGCTATTGGGCTACAACAGGTGGCCAGAATGCCCCTGGAAAGAGAGATGCTGTCCCTGCATGAGGATTCAGCAATCAGGCGGACATGTCCGCCAAAGACAATGATCCACAGCGCAAAGACATCACTAACATGTTTCCGCCCCGTTTCGAGCCGGGGACCTTTCGCGTGTTAGGCGAACGTGATAACCACTACACTACGGAAACTGACAAAAGCCTTCTTGTGGTCATTTTCCCATGTAGTTGACCTGCTTTCTGAACTCCAACGCTTTCAATGCTGGACAACTGGTTTTTCAGAGTTGACTTTTCTACCCACTGATGGTTATTCACCAAGAAAAACAAGACTTCCAAGATATTCCAGTCCAATGTGTTCACTGTGTTTAAGGTCAACTCAGCATTTGACGTTTGGACAAAGTTGAGTTAGCCATAGATCCTCAGGGGGGAACAAAATGCACCACATTGTTTCCGCCCGGTTTCGGACCGGGGACCTTTCGCGTGTGAGGCGAACGTGATAACCACTACACTACGGAAACTGCTTGGTGCGTGAGCCATGTGATTCCTCACATGTACTCAATCACTGTCAACAGCTGATGCAGCAGCGGGAGGACTTAGCCCAACATTTGTGGGACCTTAACCACTTAACACTGTCTGCACAACTCTGCCTACTGGACCGGCTGGTAAATGCCAGATCACTGCCATCTGACCGATCACAAGCCAAAAGGAGACAAGCCCAAGTCCTCGTTAGTATAGTGGACAGTATCTCCGCCTGTCACGCGGAAGACCGGGGTTCGATTCCCTGACGGGGAGTGTTATGCTTCCTACCGGCAGCCCAATGTTTGCCACCTAAGAAAGGGGCTTCAAGCTGGCCCAACTCTCCAGATGTGGTGAGGTGAGGAAAGGTTAACTCTCCCTGACTCATGAGAGAAAAAACAAAGGAAATGGACCAAGGAGAAGAGATTCATATGTAGTCAGCAAAAAAAAAAACAACCCTGAGAAACTGCTGTTGTCGGAGTGAAATTGTTAGTCCCTGTCAGTTGTATTTACTATCAATCCCCACACAACGCTTTACGCAGTGCGCCTAACGTTGTGAGGTTGCCTGAGCGTTGGACTGGGCATTGTCTGATTGTTACACTCCTAGCAATCTTAGAGCGACAGACAATATTTCTGGACCTCGACACAAGCTTTGAAGGACATCCTGGCCATGACTTCCCATTGGGTGTGTTGGTCATATATAACGATGCGACCAGCTACTCCCCACACCAGCATGGAGTTGGGGTGGCGAGACGACATTTTCCACCTGATTGCTCCCTGCAGTCCAGATATGATCTGAGAGATTAACACAAGGCTGTGTAGTCATCAGATGAGAGCAGATAGGTTCCAAGTTTGCCTCTTGACCCATGCCCAGCAACTTTTTTGCTCTCAACTAGATGGACTTCTTGCATAATTAGAAACCTCGTTCCCGAAAATGCCATGGGTAATTGCTATTGGGCTACAACAGGTGGCCAGAATGCCCCTGAAAAGAGAGATGCTGTCCCTGCATGAGGATTCAGCAATCAGGCGGACATGTCCGCCAAAGACAATGATCCACAGCGCAAAGACATCACTAACATGTTTCCGCCCGGTTTCGAGCCGGGGACCTTTCGCGTGTTATGCGAACGTGATAACCACTACACTACGGAAACTGACAAAAGCCTTCTTGTGGTCATTTTCCCATGTAGTTGACCTGCTTTCTGAACTCCAACGCTTTCAATGCTGGACAACTGGTTTTTCAGAGTTGACTTTTCTACCCACTGATGGTTATTCACCAAGAAAAACAAGACTTCCAAGCAATTCCAGTCCAATGTGTTCACTGTGTTTAAGGTCAACTCAGCATTTGACGTTTGGACAAAGTTGAGTTAGCCATAGATCCTCAGGGGGGAACAAAATGCACCACATTGTTTCCGCCCAGTTTCGGACCGGGGACCTTTCGCGTGTGAGGCGAACGTGATAACCACTACACTACGGAAACTGCTTGGTGCGTGAGCCATGTGATTCCTCACATGTACTCAATCACTGTCGACAGCTGATGCAGCAGCGGGAGGACTTAGCCCAACATTTGTGGGACCTTAACCACTTAACACTGTCTGCACAACTCTGCCTACTGGACCGGCTGGTAAATGCCAGATCACTGCCATCTGACCGATCACAAGCCAAAAGGAGACAAGCCCAAGTCCTCATTAGTATAGTGGACAGTATCTCAGCCTGTCACGCGGAAGACCGGGGTTCGATTCCCCGACGGGGGGTGTAATGCTTCCTACCGGCAGCCCAATGTTTGCCACCTAAGAAAGGGGCTTCAAGCTGGCCCAACTCTCCAGATGTGGTGAGGTGAGGAAAGGTTAACTCTCCCTAACTCATGAGAGAAAAAACCAAGGAGAAGAGATTCATATGTAGTCAGCAAAAAAAAAACAACCCTGAGAAACTGCTGTTGTCGGAGTGAAATTGTTAGTCCCTGTCAGTTGTATTTACTATCAATCCCCACACAACGCTTTACGCAGTGCGCCTAACGTTGTGAGGTTGCCTGAGCGTTGGACTGGGCATTGTCTGATTGTTACACTCCTAGCAATCTTAGAGCGACAGACAATATTTCTGGACCTCGACACAAGCTTTGAAGGACATCCTGGCCATGACTTCCCATTGGGTGTGTTGGTCATATATAACGATGCGACCAGCTACTCCCCACACCAGCATGGAGTTGGGGTGGCGAGACGACATTTTCCAACTGATTGCTCCCTGCGGTCCAGATATGTTCTGAGAGATTAACACAAGGCTGTGTAGTCATCAGATGAGAGCAGATAGGTTCCAAGTTTGCCTCTTGACCCATGCCCAGCAACTTTTTTGCTCTCAACTAGATGGACTTCTTGCATAATTAGAAACCTCGTTCCCGAAAATGCCATGGGTAATTGCTATTGGGCTACAACAGGTGGCCAGAATGCCCCTGGAAAGAGAGATGCTGTCCCTGCATGAGGATTCAGCAATCAGGCGGACATGTCCGCCAAAGACAATGATCCACAGCGCAAAGACATCACTAACATGTTTCCGCCCCGTTTCGAGCCGGGGACCTTTCGCGTGTTAGGCGAACGTGATAACCACTACACTACGGAAACTGACAAAAGCCTTCTTGTGGTCATTTTCCCATGTAGTTGACCTGCTTTCTGAACTCCAACGCTTTCAATGCTGGACAACTGGTTTTTCAGAGTTGACTTTTCTACCCACTGATGGTTATTCACCAAGAAAAACAAGACTTCCAAGCAATTCCAGTCCAATGTGTTCACTGTGTTTAAGGTCAACTCAGCATTTGACGTTTGGACAAAGTTGAGTTAGCCATAGATCCTCAGGGGGGAACAAAATGCACCACATTGTTTCCGCCCGGTTTCGGACCGGGGACCTTTCGCGTGTGAGGCGAACGTGATAACCACTACACTACGGAAACTGCTTGGTGCGTGAGCCATGTGATTCCTCACATGTACTCAATCACTGTCGACAGCTGATGCAGCAGCGGGAGGACTTAGCCCAACATTTGTGGGACCTTAACCACTTAACACTGTCTGCACAACTCTGCCTACTGGACCGGCTGGTAAATGCCAGATCACTGCCATCTGACCGATCACAAGCCAAAAGGAGACAAGCCCAAGTCCTCGTTAGAATAGTGGACAGTATCTCCGCCTGTCACGCGGAAGACCGGGGTTCGATTCCCCGACGGGGAGTGTTATGCTTCCTACCGGCAGCCCAATGTTTGCCACCTAAGAAAGGGGCTTCAAGCTGGCCCAACTCTCCAGATGTGGTGAGGTGAGGAAAGGTTAACTCTCCCTAACTCATGAGAGAGAAAAAACAAAGGAAATGGACCAAGGAGAAGAGATTCATATGTAGTCAGCAAAAAAAAAAACAACCCTGAGAAACTGCTGTTGTCGGAGTGAAATTGTTAGTCCCTGTCAGTTGTATTTACTATCAATCCCCACACAACGCTTTACGCAGTGCGCCTAACGTTGTGAGGTTGCCTGAGCGTTGGACTGGGCATTGTCTGATTGTTACACTCCTAGCAATCTTAGAGCGACAGACAATATTTCTGGACCTCGACACAAGCTTTGAAGGACATCCTGGCCATGACTTCCCATTGGGTGTGTTGGTCATATATAACGATGCGACCAGCTACTCCCCACACCAGCATGGAGTTGGGGTGGCGAGACGACATTTTCCACCTGATTGCTCCCTGCGGTCCAGATATGATCTGAGAGATTAACACAAGGCTGTGTAGTCATCAGATGAGAGCAGATAGGTTCCAAGTTTGCCTCTTGACCCATGCCCAGAAACTTTTTTGCTCTCAACTAGATGGACTTCTTGCATAATTAGAAACCTTGTTCCCGAAAATGCCATGGGTAATTGCTATTGGGCTACAACAGGTGGCCAGAATGCCCCTGAAAAGAGAGATGCTGTCCCTGCATGAGGATTCAGCAATCAGGCGGACATGTCCGCCAAAGACAATGATCCACAGCGCAAAGACATCACTAACATGTTTCCGCCCGGTTTAGAGCCGGGGACCTTTCGCGTGTTATGCGAACGTGATAACCACTACACTACGGAAACTGACAAAAGCCTTCTTGTGGTCATTTTCCCATGTAGTTGACCTGCTTTCTGAACTCCAACGCTTTCAATGCTGGACAACTGGTTTTTCAGAGTTGACTTTTCTACCCACTGATGGTTATTCACCAAGAAAAACAAGACTTCCAAGCAATTCCAGTCCAATGTGTTCACTGTGTTTAAGGTCAACTCAGCATTTGACGTTTGGACAAAGTTGAGTTAGCCATAGATCCTCAGGGGGGAACAAAATGCACCACATTGTTTCCGCCCGGTTTCGGACCGGGGACCTTTCGCGTGTGAGGCGAACGTGATAACCACTACACTACGGAAACTGCTTGGTGCGTGAGCCATGTGATTCCTCACATGTACTCAATCACTGTCGACAGCTGATGCAGCAGCGGGAGGACTTAGCCCAACATTTGTGGGACCTTAACCACTTAACACTGTCTGCACAACTCTGCCTACTGGACCGGCTGGTAAATGCCAGATCACTGCCATCTGACCGATCACAAGCCAAAAGGAGACAAGCCCAAGTCCTCGTTAGAATAGTGGACAGTATCTCCGCCTGTCAAGCGGAAGACCGGGGTTCGATTCCCCGACGGGGAGTGTTATGCTTCCTACCGGCAGCCCAATGTTTGCCACCTAAGAAAGGGGCTTCAAGCTGGCCCAACTCTCCAGATGTGGTGAGGTGAGGAAAGGTTAACTCTCCCTAACTCATGAGAGAAAAAACCAAGGAGAAGAGATTCATATGTAGTCAGCAAAAAAAAAACAACCCTGAGAAACTGCTGTTGTCGGAGTGAAATTGTTAGTCCCTGTCAGTTGTATTTACTATCAATCCCCACACAACGCTTTACGCAGTGCGCCTAACGTTGTGAGGTTGCCTGAGCGTTGGACTGGGCATTGTCTGATTGTTACACTCCTAGCAATCTTAGAGCGACAGACAATATTTCTGGACCTCGACACAAGCTTTGAAGGACATCCTGGCCATGACTTCCCATTGGGTGTGTTGGTCATATATAACGATGCGACCAGCTACTCCCCACACCAGCATGGAGTTGGGGTGGCGAGACGACATTTTCCAACTGATTGCTCCCTGCGGTCCAGATATGTTCTGAGAGATTAACACAAGGCTGTGTAGTCATCAGATGAGAGCAGATAGGTTCCAAGTTTGCCTCTTGACCCATGCCCAGCAACTTTTTTGCTCTCAACTAGATGGACTTCTTGCATAATTAGAAACCTCGTTCCCGAAAATGCCATGGGTAATTGCTATTGGGCTACAACAGGTGGCCAGAATGCCCCTGGAAAGAGAGATGCTGTCCCTGCATGAGGATTCAGCAATCAGGCGGACATGTCCGCCAAAGACAATGATCCACAGCGCAAAGACATCACTAACATGTTTCCGCCCCGTTTCGAGCCGGGGACCTTTCGCGTGTTAGGCGAACGTGATAACCACTACACTACGGAAACTGACAAAAGCCTTCTTGTGGTCATTTTCCCATGTAGTTGACCTGCTTTCTGAACTCCAACGCTTTCAATGCTGGACAACTGGTTTTTCAGAGTTGACTTTTCTACCCACTGATGGTTATTCACCAAGAAAAACAAGACTTCCAAGCAATTCCAGTCCAATGTGTTCACTGTGTTTAAGGTCAACTCAGCATTTGACGTTTGGACAAAGTTGAGTTAGCCATAGATCCTCAGGGGGGAACAAAATGCACCACATTGTTTCCGCCCGGTTTCGGACCGGGGACCTTTCGCGTGTGAGGCGAACGTGATAACCACTACACTACGGAAACTGCTTGGTGCGTGAGCCATGTGATTCCTCACATGTACTCAATCACTGTCGACAGCTGATGCAGCAGCGGGAGGACTTAGCCCAACATTTGTGGGACCTTAACCACTTAACACTGTCTGCACAACTCTGCCTACTGGACCGGCTGGTAAATGCCAGATCACTGCCATCTGACCGATCACAAGCCAAAAGGAGACAAGCCCAAGTCCTCGTTAGAATAGTGGACAGTATCTCCGCCTGTCACGCGGAAGACCGGGGTTCGATTCCCCGACGGGGAGTGTTATGCTTCCTACCGGCAGCCCAATGTTTGCCACCTAAGAAAGGGGCTTCAAGCTGGCCCAACTCTCCAGATGTGGTGAGGTGAGGAAAGGTTAACTCTCCCTAACTCATGAGAGAAAAAACAAAGGAAATGGACCAAGGAGAAGAGATTCATATGTAGTCAGCAAAAAAAAAAACAACCCTGAGAAACTGCTGTTGTCGGAGTGAAATTGTTAGTCCCTGTCAGTTGTATTTACTATCAATCCCCACACAACGCTTTACGCAGTGCGCCTAACGTTGTGAGGTTGCCTGAGCGTTGGACTGGGCATTGTCTGATTGTTACACTCCTAGCAATCTTAGAGCGACAGACAATATTTCTGGACCTCGACACAAGCTTTGAAGGACATCCTGGCCATGACTTCCCATTGGGTGTGTTGGTCATATATAACGATGCGACCAGCTACTCCCCACACCAGCATGGAGTTGGGGTGGCGAGACGACATTTTCCACCTGATTGCTCCCTGCGGTCCAGATATGATCTGAGAGATTAACACAAGGCTGTGTAGTCATCAGATGAGAGCAGATAGGTTCCAAGTTTGCCTCTTGACCCATGCCCAGCAACTTTTTTGCTCTCAACTAGATGGACTTCTTGCATAATTAGAAACCTTGTTCCCGAAAATGCCATGGGTAATTGCTATTGGGCTACAACAGGTGGCCAGAATGCCCCTGAAAAGAGAGATGCTGTCCCTGCATGAGGATTCAGCAATCAGGCGGACATGTCCGCCAAAGACAATGATCCACAGCGCAAAGACATCACTAACATGTTTCCGCCCGGTTTAGAGCCGGGGACCTTTCGCGTGTTATGCGAACGTGATAACCACTACACTACGGAAACTGACAAAAGCCTTCTTGTGGTCATTTTCCCATGTAGTTGACCTGCTTTCTGAACTCCAACGCTTTCAATGCTGGACAACTGGTTTTTCAGAGTTGACTTTTCTACCCACTGATGGTTATTCACCAAGAAAAACAAGACTTCCAAGCAATTCCAGTCCAATGTGTTCACTGTGTTTAAGGTCAACTCAGCATTTGACGTTTGGACAAAGTTGAGTTAGCCATAGATCCTCAGGGGGGAACAAAATGCACCACATTGTTTCCGCCCGGTTTCGGACCGGGGACCTTTCGCGTGTGAGGCGAACGTGATAACCACTACACTACGGAAACTGCTTGGTGCGTGAGCCATGTGATTCCTCACATGTACTCAATCACTGTCGACAGCTGATGCAGCAGCGGGAGGACTTAGCCCAACATTTGTGGGACCTTAACCACTTAACACTGTCTGCACAACTCTGCCTACTGGACCGGCTGGTAAATGCCAGATCACTGCCATCTGACCGATCACAAGCCAAAAGGAGACAAGCCCAAGTCCTCGTTAGAATAGTGGACAGTATCTCCGCCTGTCAAGCGGAAGACCGGGGTTCGATTCCCCGACGGGGAGTGTTATGCTTCCTACCGGCAGCCCAATGTTTGCCACCTAAGAAAGGGGCTTCAAGCTGGCCCAACTCTCCAGATGTGGTGAGGTGAGGAAAGGTTAACTCTCCCTAACTCATGAGAGAAAAAACTAAGGAAATGGACCAAGGAGAAGAGATTCATATGTAGTCAGCAAAAAAAAAAACAACCCTGAGAAACTGCTGTTGTCGGAGTGAAATTGTTAGTCCCTGTCAGTTGTATTTACTATCAATCCCCACACAACGCTTTACGCAGTGCGCCTAACGTTGTGAGGTTGCCTGAGCGTTGGACTGGGCATTGTCTGATTGTTACACTCCTAGCAATCTTAGAGCGACAGACAATATTTCTGGACCTCGACACAAGCTTTGAAGGACATCCTGGCCATGACTTCCCATTGGGTGTGTTGGTCATATATAACGATGCGACCAGCTACTCCCCACACCAGCATGGAGTTGGGGTGGCGAGACGACATTTTCCACCTGATTGCTCCCTGCGGTCCAGATATGTTCTGAGAGATTAACACAAGGCTGTGTAGTCATCAGATGAGAGCAGATAGGTTCCAAGTTTGCCTCTTGACCCATGCCCAGCAACTTTTTTGCTCTCAACTAGATGGACTTCTTGCATAATTAGAAACCTTGTTCCCGAAAATGCCATGGGTAATTGCTATTGGGCTACAACAGGTGGCCAGAATGCCCCTGGAAAGAGAGATGCTGTCCCTGCATGAGGATTCAGCAATCAGGCGGACATGTCCGCCAAAGACAATGATCCACAGCGCAAAGACATCACTAACATGTTTCCGCCCGGTTTCGAGCCGGGGACCTTTCGCGTGTTAGGCGAACGTGATAACCACTACACTACGGAAACTGACAAAAGCCTTCTTGTGGTCATTTTCCCATGTAGTTGACCTGCTTTCTGAACTCCAACGCTTTCAATGCTGGACAACTGCTTTTTCAGAGTTGACTTTTCTACCCACTGATGGTTATTCACCAAGAAAAACAAGACTTCCAAGCAATTCCAGTCCAATGTGTTCACTGTGTTTAAGGTCAACTCAGCATTTGACGTTTGGACAAAGTTGAGTTAGCCATAGATCCTCAGGGGGGAACAAAATGCACCACATTGTTTCCGCCCGGTTTCGGACCGGGGACCTTTCGCGTGTGAGGCGAACGTGATAACCACTACACTACGGAAACTGCTTGGTGCGTGAGCCATGTGATTCCTCACATGTACTCAATCACTGTCGACAGCTGATGCAGCAGCGGGAGGACTTAGCCCAACATTTGTGGGACCTTAACCACTTAACACTGTCTGCACAACTCTGCCTACTGGACCGGCTGGTAAATGCCAGATCACTGCCATCTGACCGATCACAAGCCAAAAGGAGACAAGCCCAAGTCCTCGTTAGAATAGTGGACAGTATCTCCGCCTGTCAAGCGGAAGACCGGGGTTCGATTCCCCGACGGGGAGTGTTATGCTTCCTACCGGCAGCCCAATGTTTGCCACCTAAGAAAGGGGCTTCAAGCTGGCCCAACTCTCCAGATGTGGTGAGGTGAGGAAAGGTTAACTCTCCCTAACTCATGAGAGAAAAAACTAAGGAAATGGACCAAGGAGAAGAGATTCATATGTAGTCAGCAAAAAAAAAAACAACCCTGAGAAACTGCTGTTGTCGGAGTGAAATTGTTAGTCCCTGTCAGTTGTATTTACTATCAATCCCCACACAACGCTTTACGCAGTGCGCCTAACGTTGTGAGGTTGCCTGAGCGTTGGACTGGGCATTGTCTGATTGTTACACTCCTAGCAATCTTAGAGCGACAGACAATATTTCTGGACCTCGACACAAGCTTTGAAGGACATCCTGGCCATGACTTCCCATTGGGTGTGTTGGTCATATATAACGATGCGACCAGCTACTCCCCACACCAGCATGGAGTTGGGGTGGCGAGACGACATTTTCCACCTGATTGCTCCCTGCGGTCCAGATATGTTCTGAGAGATTAACACAAGGCTGTGTAGTCATCAGATGAGAGCAGATAGGTTCCAAGTTTGCCTCTTGACCCATGCCCAGCAACTTTTTTGCTCTCAACTAGATGGACTTCTTGCATAATTAGAAACCTTGTTCCCGAAAATGCCATGGGTAATTGCTATTGGGCTACAACAGGTGGCCAGAATGCCCCTGGAAAGAGAGATGCTGTCCCTGCATGAGGATTCAGCAATCAGGCGGACATGTCCGCCAAAGACAATGATCCACAGCGCAAAGACATCACTAACATGTTTCCGCCCGGTTTCGAGCCGGGGACCTTTCGCGTGTTAGGCGAACGTGATAACCACTACACTACGGAAACTGACAAAAGCCTTCTTGTGGTCATTTTCCCATGTAGTTGACCTGCTTTCTGAACTCCAACGCTTTCAATGCTGGACAACTGCTTTTTCAGAGTTGACTTTTCTACCCACTGATGGTTATTCACCAAGAAAAACAAGACTTCCAAGCAATTCCAGTCCAATGTGTTCACTGTGTTTAAGGTCAACTCAGCATTTGACGTTTGGACAAAGTTGAGTTAGCCATAGATCCTCAGGGGGGAACAAAATGCACCACATTGTTTCCGCCCGGTTTCGGACCGGGGACCTTTCGCGTGTGAGGCGAACGTGATAACCACTACACTACGGAAACTGCTTGGTGCGTGAGCCATGTGATTCCTCACATGTACTCAATCACTGTCAACAGCTGATGCAGCAGCGGGAGGACTTAGCCCAACATTTGTGGGACCTTAACCACTTAACACTGTCTGCACAACTCTGCCTACTGGACCGGCTGGTAAATGCCAGATCACTGCCATCTGACCGATCACAAGCCAAAAGGAGACAAGCCCAAGTCCTCGTTAGTATAGTGGACAGTATCTCCGCCTGTCACGCGGAAGACCGGGGTTCGATTCCCTGACGGGGAGTGTTATGCTTCCTACCGGCAGCCCAATGTTTGCCACCTAAGAAAGGGGCTTCAAGCTGGCCCAACTCTCCAGATGTGGTGAGGTGAGGAAAGGTTAACTCTCCCTAACTCATGAGAGAAAAAACAAAGGAAATGGACCAAGGAGAAGAGATTCATATGTAGTCAGCAAAAAAAAAAACAACCCTGAGAAACTGCTGTTGTCGGAGTGAAATTGTTAGTCCCTGTCAGTTGTATTTACTATCAATCCCCACACAACGCTTTACGCAGTGCGCCTAACGTTGTGAGGTTGCCTGAGCGTTGGACTGGGCATTGTCTGATTGTTACACTCCTAGCAATCTTAGAGCGACAGACAATATTTCTGGACCTCGACACAAGCTTTGAAGGACATCCTGGCCATGACTTCCCATTGGGTGTGTTGGTCATATATAACGATGCGACCAGCTACTCCCCACACCAGCATGGAGTTGGGGTGGCGAGACGACATTTTCCACCTGATTGCTCCCTGCGGTCCAGATATGATCTGAGAGATTAACACAAGGCTGTGTAGTCATCAGATGAGAGCAGATAGGTTCCAAGTTTGCCTCTTGACCCATGCCCAGCAACTTTTTTGCTCTCAACTAGATGGACTTCTTGCATAATTAGAAACCTCGTTCCCGAAAATGCCATGGGTAATTGCTATTGGGCTACAACAGGTGGCCAGAATGCCCCTGAAAAGAGAGATGCTGTCCCTGCATGAGGATTCAGCAATCAGGCGGACATGTCCGCCAAAGACAATGATCCACAGCGCAAAGACATCACTAACATGTTTCCGCCCCGTTTCGAGCCGGGGACCTTTCGCGTGTTATGCGAACGTGATAACCACTACACTACGGAAACTGACAAAAGCCTTCTTGTGGTCATTTTCCCATGTAGTTGACCTGCTTTCTGAACTCCAACGCTTTCAATGCTGGACAACTGGTTTTTCAGAGTTGACTTTTCTACCCACTGATGGTTATTCACCAAGAAAAACAAGACTTCCAAGCAATTCCAGTCCAATGTGTTCACTGTGTTTAAGGTCAACTCAGCATTTGACGTTTGGACAAAGTTGAGTTAGCCATAGATCCTCAGGGGGGAACAAAATGCACCACATTGTTTCCGCCCGGTTTCGGACCGGGGACCTTTCGCATGTGAGGCGAACGTGATAACCACTACACTACGGAAACTGCTTGGTGCGTGAGCCATGTGATTCCTCACATGTACTCAATCACTGTCGACAGCTGATGCAGCAGCGGGAGGACTTAGCCCAACATTTGTGGGACCTTAACCACTTAACACTGTCTGCACAACTCTGCCTACTGGACCGGCTGGTAAATGCCAGATCACTGCCATCTGACCGATCACAAGCCAAAAGGAGACAAGCCCAAGTCCTCGTTAGAATAGTGGACAGTATCTCCGCCTGTCACGCGGAAGACCGGGGTTCGATTCCCCGACGGGAAGTGTTATGCTTCCTACCGGCAGCCCAATGTTTGCCACCTAAGAAAGGGGCTTCAAGCTGGCCCAACTCTCCAGATGTGGTGAGGTGAGGAAAGGTTAACTCTCCCTAACTCATGAGAGAAAAAACAAAGGAAATGGACCAAGGAGAAGAGATTCATATGTAGTCAGCAAAAAAAAAAACAACCCTGAGAAACTGCTGTTGTCGGAGTGAAATTGTTAGTCCCTGTCAGTTGTATTTACTATCAATCCCCACACAACGCTTTACGCAGTGCGCCTAACGTTGTGAGGTTGCCTGAGCGTTGGACTGGGCATTGTCTGATTGTTACACTCCTAGCAATCTTAGAGCGACAGACAATATTTCTGGACCTCGACACAAGCTTTGAAGGACATCCTGGCCATGACTTCCCATTGGGTGTGTTGGTCATATATAACGATGCGACCAGCTACTCCCCACACCAGCATGGAGTTGGGGTGGCGAGACGACATTTTCCACCTGATTGCTCCCTGCGGTCCAGATATGATCTGAGAGATTAACACAAGGCTGTGTAGTCATCAGATGAGAGCAGATAGGTTCCAAGTTTGCCTCTTGACCCATGCCCAGCAACTTTTTTGCTCTCAACTAGATGGACTTCTTGCATAATTAGAAACCTCGTTCCCGAAAATGCCATGGGTAATTGCTATTGGGCTACAACAGGTGGCCAGAATGCCCCTGAAAAGAGAGATGCTGTCCCTGCATGAGGATTCAGCAATCAGGCGGACATGTCCGCCAAAGACAATGATCCACAGCGCAAAGACATCACTAACATGTTTCCGCCCGGTTTCGAGCCGGGGACCTTTCGCGTGTTATGCGAACGTGATAACCACTACACTACGGAAACTGACAAAAGCCTTCTTGTGGTCATTTTCCCATGTAGTTGACCTGCTTTCTGAACTCCAACGCTTTCAATGCTGGACAACTGGTTTTTCAGAGTTGACTTTTCTACCCACTGATGGTTATTCACCAAGAAAAACAAGACTTCCAAGCAATTCCAGTCCAATGTGTTCACTGTGTTTAAGGTCAACTCAGCATTTGACGTTTGGACAAAGTTGAGTTAGCCATAGATCCTCAGGGGGGAACAAAATGCACCACATTGTTTCCGCCCGGTTTCGGACCGGGGACCTTTCGCATGTGAGGCGAACGTGATAACCACTACACTACGGAAACTGCTTGGTGCGTGAGCCATGTGATTCCTCACATGTACTCAATCACTGTCGACAGCTGATGCAGCAGCGGGAGGACTTAGCCCAACATTTGTGGGACCTTAACCACTTAACACTGTCTGCACAACTCTGCCTACTGGACCGGCTGGTAAATGCCAGATCACTGCCATCTGACCGATCACAAGCCAAAAGGAGACAAGCCCAAGTCCTCGTTAGAATAGTGGACAGTATCTCCGCCTGTCACGCGGAAGACCGGGGTTCGATTCCCCGACGGGAAGTGTTATGCTTCCTACCGGCAGCCCAATGTTTGCCACCTAAGAAAGGGGCTTCAAGCTGGCCCAACTCTCCAGATGTGGTGAGGTGAGGAAAGGTTAACTCTCCCTAACTCATGAGAGAAAAAACAAAGGAAATGGACCAAGGAGAAGAGATTCATATGTAGTCAGCAAAAAAAAAAACAACCCTGAGAAACTGCTGTTGTCGGAGTGAAATTGTTAGTCCCTGTCAGTTGTATTTACTATCAATCCCCACACAACGCTTTACGCAGTGCGCCTAACGTTGTGAGGTTGCCTGAGCGTTGGACTGGGCATTGTCTGATTGTTACACTCCTAGCAATCTTAGAGCGACAGACAATATTTCTGGACCTCGACACAAGCTTTGAAGGACATCCTGGCCATGACTTCCCATTGGGTGTGTTGGTCATATATAACGATGCGACCAGCTACTCCCCACACCAGCATGGAGTTGGGGTGGCGAGACGACATTTTCCACCTGATTGCTCCCTGCGGTCCAGATATGTTCTGAGAGATTAACACAAGGCTGTGTAGTCATCAGATGAGAGCAGATAGGTTCCAAGTTTGCCTCTTGACCCATGCCCAGCAACTTTTTTGCTCTCAACTAGATGGACTTCTTGCATAATTAGAAACCTCGTTCCCGAAAATGCCATGGGTAATTGCTATTGGGCTACAACAGGGGGCCAGAATGCCCCTGGAAAGAGAGATGCTGTCCCTGCATGAGGATTCAGCAATCAGGCGGACATGTCCGCCAAAGACAATGATCCACAGCGCAAAGACATCACTAACATGTTTCCGCCCGGTTTCGAGCCGGGGACCTTTCGCGTGTTAGGCGAACGTGATAACCACTACACTACGGAAACTGACAAAAGCCTTCTTGTGGTCATTTTCCCATGTAGTTGACCTGCTTTCTGAACTCCAACGCTTTCAATGCTGGACAACTGCTTTTTCAGAGTTGACTTTTCTACCCACTGATGGTTATTCACCAAGAAAAACAAGACTTCCAAGCAATTCCAGTCCAATGTGTTCACTGTGTTTAAGGTCAACTCAGCATTTGACGTTTGGACAAAGTTGAGTTAGCCATAGATCCTCAGGGGGGAACAAAATGCACCACATTGTTTCCGCCCGGTTTCGGACCGGGGACCTTTCGCGTGTGAGGCGAACTTGATAACCACTACACTACGGAAACTGCTTGGTGCGTGAGCCATGTGATTCCTCACATGTACTCAATCACTGTCGACAGCTGATGCAGCAGCGGGAGGACTTAGCCCAACATTTGTGGGACCTTAACCACTTAACACTGTCTGCACAACTCTGCCTACTGGACCGGCTGGTAAATGCCAGATCACTGCCATCTGACCGATCACAAGCCAAAAGGAGACAAGCCCAAGTCCTCGTTAGTATAGTGGACAGTATCTCCGCCTG
Source organism: Symphodus melops (assembly GCF_947650265.1). Lineage (NCBI taxonomy): Eukaryota > Metazoa > Chordata > Actinopteri > Labriformes > Labridae > Symphodus > Symphodus melops. Next base: position 23,021,143 of record NC_136691.1, read on the forward strand.
TCACGCGGAGGCCGGCCGCAGATAGCCGTAGAAGAGAAATCAGTGTTCCAGGAGGCGCTCGGGACGGTGCAGGATCGAATCCGACTCTGCCCAAACAAAATGGCCAATATTCATACCAGAATATTTCTCTATATTGTACACATCTCTTTCATAAATAGCTGTTTCCCTCTAAATGATGGTAAGAAACATCCTCAAATACTGCTGCAGTGTTATTTACTAAATTACAATATCAAGTTTAATTTTAATCAAATACTGTACATCTCAGTTTGACAATATCCTGTCCTGTAAATAACAATGACCTGAAATGTACAAGAAACAAGTAAATTTAGTGAGTTTCTTTTCAGTTCCAATATGAAAAAAATACAGTAAAGTAGAAATGCCTTCACAATATTTTATTATACACACAAGATCTATTATAAAAACCTTTCTGAATTCTAAATCACACAAAATTATATGAACAATAAATGAACACAAAGAGAAATACACAGTAGTATATACAAAGTTTGTAGCTATAAACATATTTACAATAGTGGGGCAAAAAGCAGTCACTGTTTCTTTTCTGCAGCCCATCTGTCCCTTTCAGTGTCGTGAAAGCCAGACTGATGAAACTCTGCCCAGGTCATTTCTTTAACCATGCCCTCTGCCCTGTACATGGAGAACACTCTGGAGGGGCAGTAAATGGACTTTCCTGGCACCCCCGGGAAGGATGCATGTATATGAGGGCTGCTCGGACCCTGTTTTAGTGGCTGGTGACAGAACCTGCACAGACGACCTGTCGGCAGCTGCAATGATGACTTCCTCTTTGCCCTCTGCTCTGCCACCTTTCTCCATTCTGCCCCCCTCTGTTTGGCAGCATCCAGCTCCCGCTCAAAAAACGGAGAGGCAGCAAAGTCCTCAAAGGACATCCTGGGGTTCTTAAGGCCTTCATGTTCATAGATCTTAAAAACCTTCGTTGAACAATAAAAGTACTTTACAACTGGGCACTGATAAAAGAAATGAACTGAACAGCCATCCCCAAGATATCTGGACTTTGGCTGACCACAGGCAGAACAGTTCCTGCTCATCTTTTTCTGATGCTGCTGTTTTTCCAGTTTTACTCGCCCATTACCTCCTGGCGGTCTGACACATCGCCTCCACGTTGAAAAACCAGAGTGAGAGCATTGGTTCTCACCTGGTCCTGTTTTTGAGGAGGGGACTTGTCCTGAAGGGAGGGATTTTTTTTTTATCCTCATGGCCTCGTCAGAGGGGTCCTGGCGAACATGGCCTGACGGACCCTTCCTGAAGGACACTGTTGCCCTTCCTGGAAAGAAGTCAACTGTCTTCTTCATTATCTCCTGTGCACAGCAGAACACAATGTACATTTGTTATATTAATCAAAGTGTAATCAAGCTGTTATATCAACAGTGTTACTGATGTATATAAAATAACCTGCATTTTTAATGACGAGGTAATAACACTTACACACCAGATAGTCATTATTTGACGTGATACCTTATAATAGGTGGGTTTTTTTCATGGCAATTCAATTGAATCTTTCATGTAAACTATAGTTGTATAAAAACAAAATATTAACCTGACACAATGATTATTTGAGTAAAAAACCGTGAAAGGTTCAAACAAAAAGGATTTTTTGTCACTATCAGCAGGAGAGAAATTGTTTTATTACAGTCGTCAATAATCAATAAAATAACATTAATATTACAGTTGAGTTATTTTCATCAGTGTAAAAATAACATTAACGTTACCGATGTTGTACCACCTTGCTCCCTTAGCAAAAAGAAATCATAGTTCGTGTTTGTCAACACAACTCAACTCAAATAAACTACCATTAAACAGGTTTTAAGATATAAATGAGGATTGTTAATAAAGTCGATGAAAAAACAAGCAAGACTTACGTTTGAGTAGTTGGATATATGTTATTAAAGTTGTGAAAAAGGTGACGATAAACTGTTGATACGGAGTTCTCTTCACTTTGTGATGAAGATCCTGCACTGACTGTCGGACTGTCACTCAAACCTGAAGAAACGGGGTCTCCTTACATTTACCAAACGGGGGAAACAGCGCCCCCCAAATCTCCATAGTGGCCAAAAGTATATTACATCCGTAGTGATAAGAACTACCATAGAGAATGAATGGTAAAAGTTAAGGAAATTAAAGACTACTATTCCCGGCCCTGGCGCGGAAGACCGGGGTTCGATTCCCCGACGGGGAGTGTTATGCTTCCTACCGGCAGCCCAATGTTTGCCACCTAAGAAAGGGGCTTCAAGCTGGCCCAACTCTCCAGATGTGGTGAGGTGAGGAAAGGTTAACTCTCCCTAACTCATGAGAGAAAAAACCAAGGAGAAGAGATTCATATGTAGTCAGCAAAAAAAAAAACAACCCTGAGAAACTGCTGTTGTCGGAGTGAAATTGTTAGTCCCTGTCAGTTGTATTTACTATCAATCCCCACACAACGCTTTACGCAGTGCGCCTAACGTTGTGAGGTTGCCTGAGCGTTGGACTGGGCATTGTCTGATTGTTACACTCCTAGCAATCTTAGAGCGACAGACAATATTTCTGGACCTCGACACAAGCTTTGAAGGACATCCTGGCCATGACTTCCCATTGGGTGTGTTGGTCATATATAACAATGCGACCAGCTACTCCCCACACCAGCATGGAGTTGGGGTGGCGAGACGACATTTTCCACCTGATTGCTCCCTGCGGTCCAGATATGTTCTGAGAGATTAACACAAGGCTGTGTAGTCATCAGATGAGAGCAGATAGGTTCCAAGTTTGCCTCTTGACCCATGCCCAGCAACTTTTTTGCTCTCAACTAGATGGACTTCTTGCATAATTAGAAACCTCGTTCCTGAAAATGCCATGGGTAATTGCTATTGGGCTACAACAGGTGGCCAGAATGCCCCTGAAAAGAGAGATGCTGTCCCTGCATGAGGATTCAGCAATCAGGCGGACATGTCCGCCAAAGACAATGATCCACAGCGCAAAGACATCACTAACATGTTTCCGCCCGGTTTCGAGCCGGGGACCTTTCGCGTGTTAGGCGAACGTGATAACCACTACACTACGGAAACTGACAAAAGCCTTCTTGTGGTCATTTTCCCATGTAGTTGACCTGCTTTCTGAACTCCAACGCTTTCAATGCTGGACAACTGGTTTTTCAGAGTTGACTTTTCTACCCACTGATGGTTATTCACCAAGAAAAACAAGACTTCCAAGCAATTCCAGTCCAATGTGTTCACTGTGTTTAAGGTCAACTCAGCATTTGACGTTTGGACAAAGTTGAGTTAGCCATAGATCCTCAGGGGGGAACAAAATGCACCACATTGTTTCCGCCCGGTTTCGGACCGGGGACCTTTCGCGTGTGAGGCGAACGTGATAACCACTACACTACGGAAACTGCTTGGTGCGTGAGCCATGTGATTCCTCACATGTACTCAATCACTGTCGACAGCTGATGCAGCAGCGGGAGGACTTAGCCCAACATTTGTGGGACCTTAACCACTTAACACTGTCTGCACAACTCTGCCTACTGGACCGGCTGGTAAATGCCAGATCACTGCCATCTGACCGATCACAAGCCAAAAGGAGACAAGCCCAAGTCCTCGTTAGTATAGTGGACAGTATCTCCGCCTGTCACGCGGAAGACCAGGGTTCGATTCCCAGACGGGGAGTGTTATGCTTCCTACCGGCAGCCCAATGTTTGCCACCTAAGAAAGGGGCTTCAAGCTGGCCCAACTCTCCAGATGTGGTGAGGTGAGGAAAGGTTAACTCTCCCTAACTCATGAGAGAAAAAACCAAGGAGAAGAGATTCATATGTAGTCAGCAAAAAAAAAAACAACCCTGAGAAACTGCTGTTGTCGGAGTGAAATTGTTAGTCCCTGTCAGTTGTATTTACTATCAATCCCCACACAACGCTTTACGCAGTGCGCCTAACGTTGTGAGGTTGCCTGAGCGTTGGACTGGGCATTGTCTGATTGTTACACTCCTAGCAATCTTAGAGCGACAGACAATATTTCTGGACCTCGACACAAGCTTTGAAGGACATCCTGGCCATGACTTCCCATTGGGTGTGTTGGTCATATATAACGATGCGACCAGCTACTCCCCACACCAGCATGGAGTTGGGGTGGCGAGACGACAATTTCCACCTGATTGCTCCCTGCGGTCCAGATATGTTCTGAGAGACTAACACAAGGCTGTGTAGTCATCAGATGAGAGCAGATAGGTTCCAAGTTTGCCTCTTGACCCATGCCCAGCAACTTTTTTGCTCTCAACTAGATGGACTTCTTGCATAATTAGAAACCTCGTTCCCGAAAATGCCATGGGTAATTGCTATTGGGCTACAACAGGTGGCCAGAATGCCCCTGAAAAGAGAGATGCTGTCCCTGCATGAGGATTCAGCAATCAGGCGGACATGTCCGCCAAAGACAATGATCCACAGCGCAAAGACATCACTAACATGTTTCCGCCCGGTTTCGAGCCGGGGACCTTTCGCGTGTTAGGCGAACGTGATAACCACTACACTACGGAAACTGACAAAAGCCTTCTTGTGGTCATTTTCCCATGTAGTTGACCTGCTTTCTGAACTCCAACGCTTTCAATGCTGGACAACTGGTTTTTCAGAGTTGACTTTTCTACCCACTGATGGTTATTCACCAAGAAAAACAAGACTTCCAAGCAATTCCAGTCCAATGTGTTCACTGTGTTTAAGGTCAACTCAGCATTTGACGTTTGGACAAAGTTGAGTTAGCCATAGATCCTCAGGGGGGAACAAAATGCACCACATTGTTTCCGCCCGGTTTCGGACCGGGGACCTTTCGCGTGTGAGGCGAAGGTGATAACCACTACACTACGGAAACTGCTTGGTGCGTGAGCCATGTGATTCCTCACATGTACTCAATCACTGTCGACAGCTGATGCAGCAGCGGGAGGACTTAGCCCAACATTTGTGGGACCTTAACCACTTAACACTGTCTGCACAACTCTGCCTACTGGACCGGCTGGTAAATGCCAGATCACTGCCATCTGACCGATCACAAGCCAAAAGGAGACAAGCCCAAGTCCTCGTTAGTATAGTGGACAGTATCTCCGCCTGTCACGCGGAAGACCGGGGTTCGATTCCCCGACGGGGAGTGTTATGCTTCCTACCGGCAGCCCAATGTTTGCCACCTAAGAAAGGGGCTTCAAGCTGGCCCAACTCTCCAGATGTGGTGAGGTGAGGAAAGGTTAACTCTAACAGCAAAAAAAAAAACAACCCTGAGAAACTGCTGTTGTCGGAGTGAAATTGTTAGTCCCTGTCAGTTGTATTTACTATCAATCCCCACACAACGCTTTACGCAGTGCGCCTAACGTTGTGAGGTTGCCTGAGCGTTGGACTGGGCATTGTCTGATTGTTACACTCCTAGCAATCTTAGAGCGACAGACAATATTTCTGGACCTCGACACAAGCTTTGAAGGACATCCTGGCCATGACTTCCCATTGGGTGTGTTGGTCATATATAACGATGCGACCAGCTACTCCCCACACCAGCATGGAGTTGGGGTGGCGAGACGACATTTTCCACCTGATTGCTCCCTGCGGTCCAGATATGTTCTGAGAGACTAACACAAGGCTGTGTAGTCATCAGATGAGAGCAGATAGGTTCCAAGTTTGCCTCTTGACCCATGCCCAGCAACTTTTTTGCTCTCAACTAGATGGACTTCTTGCATAATTAGAAACCTCGTTCCCGAAAATGCCATGGGTAATTGCTATTGGGCTACAACAGGTGGCCAGAATGCCCCTGAAAAGAGAGATGCTGTCCCTGCATGAGGATTCAGCAATCAGGCGGACATGTCCGCCAAAGACAATGATCCACAGTGCAAAGACATCACTAACATGTTTCCGCCCCGTTTCGAGCCGGGGACCTTTCGCGTGTTAGGCGAACGTGATAACCACTACACTACGGAAACTGACAAAAGCCTTCTTGTGGTCATTTTCCCATGTAGTTGACCTGCTTTCTGAACTCCAACGCTTTCAATGCTGGACAACTGCTTTTTCAGAGTTGACTTTTCTACCCACTGATGGTTATTCACCAAGAAAAACAAGACTTCCAAGCAATTCCAGTCCAATGTGTTCACTGTGTTTAAGGTCAACTCAGCATTTGACGTTTGGACAAAGTTGAGTTAGCCATAGATCCTCAGGGGGGAACAAAATGCACCACATTGTTTCCGCCCGGTTTCGGACCGGGGACCTTTCGCGTGTGAGGCGAAGGTGATAACCACTACACTACGGAAACTGCTTGGTGCGTGAGCCATGTGATTCCTCACATGTACTCAATCACTGTCGACAGCTGATGCAGCGGCGGGAGGACTTAGCCCAACATTTGTGGGACCTTAACCACTTAACACTGTCTGCACAACTCTGCCTACTGGACCGGCTGGTAAATGCCAGATCACTGCCATCTGACCGATCACAAGCCAAAAGGAGACAAGCCCAAGTCCTCGTTAGTATAGTGGACAGTATCTCCGCCTGTCACGCGGAAGACCGGGGTTCGATTCCCCGACGGGGAGTGTTATGCTTCCTACCGGCAGCCCAATGTTTGCCACCTAAGAAAGGGGCTTCAAGCTGGCCCAACTCTCCAGATGTGGTGAGGTGAGGAAAGGTTAACTCTCCCTAACTCATGAGAGAAAAAACCAAGGAGAAGAGATTCATATGTAGTCAGCAAAAAAAAAAACAACCCTGAGAAACTGCTGTTGTCGGAGTGAAATTGTTAGTCCCTGTCAGTTGTATTTACTATCAATCCCCACACAACGCTTTACGCAGTGCGCCTAACGTTGTGAGGTTGCCTGAGCGTTGGACTGGGCATTGTCTGATTGTTACACTCCTAGCAATCTTAGAGCGACAGACAATATTTCTGGACCTCGACACAAGCTTTGAAGGACATCCTGGCCATGACTTCCCATTGGGTGTGTTGGTCATATATAACGATGCGACCAGCTACTCCCCACACCAGCATGGAGTTGGGGTGGCGAGACGACATTTTCCACCTGATTGCTCCCTGCGGTCCAGATATGTTCTGAGAGACTAACACAAGGCTGTGTAGTCATCAGATGAGAGCAGATAGGTTCCAAGTTTGCCTCTTGACCCATGCCCAGCAACTTTTTTGCTCTCAACTAGATGGACTTCTTGCATAATTAGAAACCTCGTTCCCGAAAATGCCATGGGTAATTGCTATTGGGCTACAACAGGTGGCCAGAATGCCCCTGAAAAGAGAGATGCTGTCCCTGCATGAGGATTCAGCAATCAGGCGGACATGTCCGCCAAAGACAATGATCCACAGCGCAAAGACATCACTAACATGTTTCCGCCCGGTTTCGAGCCGGGGACCTTTCGCGTGTTAGGCGAACGTGATAACCACTACACTACGGAAACTGACAAAAGCCTTCTTGTGGTCATTTTCCCATGTAGTTGACCTGCTTTCTGAACTCCAACGCTTTCAATGCTGGACAACTGGTTTTTCAGAGTTGACTTTTCTACCCACTGATGGTTATTCACCAAGAAAAACAAGACTTCCAAGCAATTCCAGTCCAATGTGTTCACTGTGTTTAAGGTCAACTCAGCATTTGACGTTTGGACAAAGTTGAGTTAGCCATAGATCCTCAGGGGGGAACAAAATGCACCACATTGTTTCCGCCCGGTTTCGGACCGGGGACCTTTCGCGTGTGAGGCGAAGGTGATAACCACTACACTACGGAAACTGCTTGGTGCGTGAGCCATGTGATTCCTCACATGTACTCAATCACTGTCGACAGCTGATGCAGCAGCGGGAGGACTTAGCCCAACATTTGTGGGACCTTAACCACTTAACACTGTCTGCACAACTCTGCCTACTGGACCGGCTGGTAAATGCCAGATCACTGCCATCTGACCGATCACAAGCCAAAAGGAGACAAGCCCAAGTCCTCGTTAGTATAGTGGACAGTATCTCCGCCTGTCACGCGGAAGACCGGGGTTCGATTCCCCGACGGGGAGTGTTATGCTTCCTACCGGCAGCCCAATGTTTGCCACCTAAGAAAGGGGCTTCAAGCTGGCCCAACTCTCCAGATGTGGTGAGGTGAGGAAAGGTTAACTCTAACAGCAAAAAAAAAAACAACCCTGAGAAACTGCTGTTGTCGGAGTGAAATTGTTAGTCCCTGTCAGTTGTATTTACTATCAATCCCCACACAACGCTTTACGCAGTGCGCCTAACGTTGTGAGGTTGCCTGAGCGTTGGACTGGGCATTGTCTGATTGTTACACTCCTAGCAATCTTAGAGCGACAGACAATATTTCTGGACCTCGACACAAGCTTTGAAGGACATCCTGGCCATGACTTCCCATTGGGTGTGTTGGTCATATATAACGATGCGACCAGCTACTCCCCACACCAGCATGGAGTTGGGGTGGCGAGACGACATTTTCCACCTGATTGCTCCCTGCGGTCCAGATATGTTCTGAGAGACTAACACAAGGCTGTGTAGTCATCAGATGAGAGCAGATAGGTTCCAAGTTTGCCTCTTGACCCATGCCCAGCAACTTTTTTGCTCTCAACTAGATGGACTTCTTGCATAATTAGAAACCTCGTTCCCGAAAATGCCATGGGTAATTGCTATTGGGCTACAACAGGTGGCCAGAATGCCCCTGAAAAGAGAGATGCTGTCCCTGCATGAGGATTCAGCAATCAGGCGGACATGTCCGCCAAAGACAATGATCCACAGTGCAAAGACATCACTAACATGTTTCCGCCCCGTTTCGAGCCGGGGACCTTTCGCGTGTTAGGCGAACGTGATAACCACTACACTACGGAAACTGACAAAAGCCTTCTTGTGGTCATTTTCCCATGTAGTTGACCTGCTTTCTGAACTCCAACGCTTTCAATGCTGGACAACTGCTTTTTCAGAGTTGACTTTTCTACCCACTGATGGTTATTCACCAAGAAAAACAAGACTTCCAAGCAATTCCAGTCCAATGTGTTCACTGTGTTTAAGGTCAACTCAGCATTTGACGTTTGGACAAAGTTGAGTTAGCCATAGATCCTCAGGGGGGAACAAAATGCACCACATTGTTTCCGCCCGGTTTCGGACCGGGGACCTTTCGCGTGTGAGGCGAAGGTGATAACCACTACACTACGGAAACTGCTTGGTGCGTGAGCCATGTGATTCCTCACATGTACTCAATCACTGTCGACAGCTGATGCAGCGGCGGGAGGACTTAGCCCAACATTTGTGGGACCTTAACCACTTAACACTGTCTGCACAACTCTGCCTACTGGACCGGCTGGTAAATGCCAGATCACTGCCATCTGACCGATCACAAGCCAAAAGGAGACAAGCCCAAGTCCTCGTTAGTATAGTGGACAGTATCTCCGCCTGTCACGCGGAAGACCGGGGTTCGATTCCCCGACGGGGAGTGTTATGCTTCCTACCGGCAGCCCAATGTTTGCCACCTAAGAAAGGGGCTTCAAGCTGGCCCAACTCTCCAGATGTGGTGAGGTGAGGAAAGGTTAACTCTCCCTAACTCATGAGAGAAAAAACAAAGGAAATGGACCAAGGAGAAGAGATTCATATGTAGTCAGCAAAAAAAAAAACAACCCTGAGAAACTGCTGTTGTCGGAGTGAAATTGTTAGTCCCTGTCAGTTGTATTTACTATCAATCCCCACACAACGCTTTACGCAGTGCGCCTAACGTTGTGAGGTTGCCTGAGCGTTGGACTGGGCATTGTCTGATTGTTACACTCCTAGCAATCTTAGAGCGACAGACAATATTTCTGGACCTCGACACAAGCTTTGAAGGACATCCTGGCCATGACTTCCCATTGGGTGTGTTGGTCATATATAACGATGCGACCAGCTACTCCCCACACCAGCATGGAGTTGGGGTGGCGAGACGACATTTTCCACCTGATTGCTCCCTGCGGTCCAGATATGTTCTGAGAGATTAACACAAGGCTGTGTAGTCATCAGATGAGAGCAGATAGGTTCCAAGTTTGCCTCTTGACCCATGCCCAGCAACTTTTTTGCTCTCAACTAGATGGACTTCTTGCATAATTAGAAACCTCGTTCCCGAAAATGCCATGGGTAATTGCTATTGGGCTACAACAGGTGGCCAGAATGCCCCTGGAAAGAGAGATGCTGTCCCTGCATGAGGATTCAGCAATCAGGCGGACATGTCCGCCAAAGACAATGATCCACAGCGCAAAGACATCACTAACATGTTTCCGCCCCGTTTCGAGCCGGGGACCTTTCGCGTGTTAGGCGAACGTGATAACCACTACACTACGGAAACTGACAAAAGCCTTCTTGTGGTCATTTTCCCATGTAGTTGACCTGCTTTCTGAACTCCAACGCTTTCAATGCTGGACAACTGGTTTTTCAGAGTTGACTTTTCTACCCACTGATGGTTATTCACCAAGAAAAACAAGACTTCCAAGCAATTCCAGTCCAATGTGTTCACTGTGTTTAAGGTCAACTCAGCATTTGACGTTTGGACAAAGTTGAGTTAGCCATAGATCCTCAGGGGGGAACAAAATGCACCACATTGTTTCCGCCCGGTTTCGGACCGGGGACCTTTCGCGTGTGAGGCGAACGTGATAACCACTACACTACGGAAACTGCTTGGTGCGTGAGCCATGTGATTCCTCACATGTACTCAATCACTGTCGACAGCTGATGCAGCAGCGGGAGGACTTAGCCCAACATTTGTGGGACCTTAACCACTTAACACTGTCTGCACAACTCTGCCTACTGGACCGGCTGGTAAATGCCAGATCACTGCCATCTGACCGATCACAAGCCAAAAGGAGACAAGCCCAAGTCCTCGTTAGTATAGTGGACAGTATCTCCGCCTGTCACGCGGAATACCGGGGTTCGATTCCCTGACGGGGAGTGTTATGCTTCCTACCGGCAGCCCAATGTTTGCCACCTAAGAAAGGGGCTTCAAGCTGGCCCAACTCTCCAGATGTGGTGAGGTGAGGAAAGGTTAACTCTCCCTAACTCATGAGAGAAAAAACAAAGGAAATGGACCAAGGAGAAGAGATTCATATGTAGTCAGCAAAAAAAAAAACAACCCTGAGAAACTGCTGTTGTCGGAGTGAAATTGTTAGTCCCTGTCAGTTGTATTTACTATCAATCCCCACACAACGCTTTACGCAGTGCGCCTAACGTTGTGAGGTTGCCTGAGCGTTGGACTGGGCATTGTCTGATTGTTACACTCCTAGCAATCTTAGAGCGACAGACAATATTTCTGGACCTCGACACAAGCTTTGAAGGACATCCTGGCCATGACTTCCCATTGGGTGTGTTGGTCATATATAACAATGCGACCAGCTACTCCCCACACCAGCATGGAGTTGGGGTGGCGAGACGACATTTTCCACCTGATTGCTCCCTGCGGTCCAGATATGTTCTGAGAGATTAACACAAGGCTGTGTAGTCATCAGATGAGAGCAGATAGGTTCCAAGTTTGCCTCTTGACCCATGCCCAGCAACTTTTTTGCTCTCAACTAGATGGACTTCTTGCATAATTAGAAACCTCGTTCCTGAAAATGCCATGGGTAATTGCTATTGGGCTACAACAGGTGGCCAGAATGCCCCTGAAAAGAGAGATGCTGTCCCTGCATGAGGATTCAGCAATCAGGCGGACATGTCCGCCAAAGACAATGATCCACAGCGCAAAGACATCACTAACATGTTTCCGCCCGGTTTCGAGCCGGGGACCTTTCGCGTGTTAGGCGAACGTGATAACCACTACACTAAATAAAATATTGTGAAGGCATTTCTACTTTACTGTATTTTCTTCATATTGGAACTGAAAAGAAACTCACTAAATTTACTTGTTTCTTGTACATTTCAGGTCATTGTTATTTACAGGACAGGATATTGTCAAACTGAGATGTACAGTATTTGATTAAAATTGAACTTGATATTGTAATTTAGTAAATAACACTGCAGCAGTATTTGAGGATGTTTCTTACCATCATTTAGAGGGAAACAGCTATTTATGAAAGAGATGTGTACAATATAGAGAAATATTCTGGTATGAATATTGGCCATTTTGTTTGGGCAGAGTCGGATTCGATCCTGCACCGTCCCGAGCGCCTCCTGGAACACTGATTTCTCTTCTACGGCTATCTGCGGCCGGCCGCCGCGCCAGGGCCGGGAATAGTAGTCTTTAATTTCCTTAACTTTTACCATTCATTCTCTATGGTAGTTCTTATCACTACGGATGTAATATACTTTTGGCCACTATGGAGATTTGGGGGGCGCTGTTTCCCCCGTTTGGTAAAGGTAAGGAGACCCCGTTTCTTCAGGTTTGAGTGACAGTCCGACAGTCAGTGCAGGGTCTTCTTCACAAAGTGAAGAGAACTCCGTATCAACAGTTTATCGTCACCTTTTTCACAACTTTAATAACATATATCCAACTACTCAAACGTAAGTCTTGCTTGTTTTTTCATCGACTTTATTAACAATCCTCATTAATATCTTAAAACCTGTTTAATAGTAGTTTCGTTGTGTTGACAAACACGAACTATGATTTCTTTTTGCTAAGGGAGCAAGGTGGTACAACATCGGTAACGTTAATGTTATTTTTACACTGATGAAAATAACTCAACTGTAATATTAATGTTATTTTATTGATTATTGACGACTGTAATAAAACAATTTCTCTCCTGCTGATAGTGACAAAAAAATCCTTTTTGTTTGAACCTTTCACGGTTTTTTATTCATATAATCATTGTGTCAGGTTAATATTTTGTTTTTTATACAACAATAGCTTACATGAAAGATTCAATTGAATTGCCATGAAAAACCCCCTCATTATAAGGTATCACGTCAAATAATGACTATCTGGTGTGTAAGTGTTATTACCTCGTCATTAAAAATGCAGGTTATTTTATATACATTAGTAACACTGTTGATATAACAGCTTGATTACACTTTGATTAATATAATAAATATACATTGTGTTCTGCTGTGCACAGGAGATAATGAAGAAGACAGTGGACTTCTTTCCAGGAAGGGCAACAGTGTCCTTCAGGAAGGGTCCGTCAGGCCATCTTTGCCAGGACCCCTCTGACGAGGCCATGAGGATAAAAAAAAAATCCCTCCCTTCAGGACAAGTCCCCTCCTCAAAAACAGGACCAGGTGAGAACCAATGCTCTCACTCTGGTTTTTCAACGTGGAGGCGATGTGTCAGACCGCCAGGAGGTAATGGGTGAGTAAAACTGGAAAAACAGCAGCATCAGAAAAAGATGAGCAGGAACTGTTCAGCCTGTGGTCAGCCAAAGTCCCGATATCTTGGGGATGGCTGTTCAGTTCATTTCTTTTATCAGTGCCCAGTTGTAAAGTACTTTTATTGTTCAACGAAGGTTTTTAAGATCTATGAACATGAAGGCCTTAAGAACCCCAGGATGTCCTTTGAGGACTTTGCTGCCTCTCCGTTTTTTGAGCGGGAGCTGGATGCTGCCAAACAGAGGGGGGGGGGGCAGAATGGAGAAAGGTGGCAGAGCAGAGGGCAAAGAGGAAGTCGTCATTGCAGCTGCCGACTGGTCGTCTGTGCAGGTTCTGTCACCAGCCACTAAAACAGGGTCCGAGCAGCCCTCATATACATGCATCCTTCCCGGGGGTGCCAGGAAAGTCCATTTACTGCCCCTCCAGAGTGTTCTCCATGTACAGGGCACAGGGCATGGTTAAAGAAATGACCTGGGCAGAGTTTCATCAGTCTGTCTTTCACAACACTGAAAGGGACAGATGGGCTGCAGAAAAGAAACAGTGACTGCTTTTTGCCCCACTATTGTAAATATGTTTATAGCTACAAACTTTGTATATACTACTGTGTATTTCTCTTTGTGTTCATTTATTGTTCATATAATTTTGTGTGATTTAGAATTCAGAAAGGTTTTTATAATAGATCTTGTGTGTATAATAAAATATTGTGAAGGCTTTTCTACTTTACTGTATTTTTTTCATATTGGAACTGAAAAGAAACTCACTAAATTTACTTGTTTCTTGTACATTTCAGGTCATTGTTATTTACAGGACAGGATATTGTCAAACTGAGATGTACAGTATTTGATT
>NC_136691.1:23042738-23142738 GCF_947650265.1 Symphodus melops
TGACTTTCCATCAGATAAAAACTGCAAGTATTTCACAGTTGTGGTTTGATGTGTGCCTTGACGCAATCCTTTTTGAACGTCCAAGTTTCCTGAGCTGGGATGCCCAGCGCAAGTTTGTCTGTGTCTCAACTTAAGAAAAAGCTACGGATCCCATGGGTCCACTTGAAGTGCTCTGGGTTGGGGTTGAAATGTAGAGCAACAAACAAGCTTGGACACTTTGTAGCAAGGTCAGGCAATTCCAGACCCTATGGCAGTATAGGCACTGTCTGACATTGTGGGAGCCTTTGTAACGCTGTTGTTCAGGGACTGTCTAACATTGAAGGACCAAGTCAAAATCCAGGATGCATTGGCCGGGAATCGAACCCGGGCCTCCCGCGTGGCAGGCGAGAATTCTACCACTGAACAACCAATGCTTGAGGCAACAGTCCATGGTGGGCCGACGCCCGCGTACAGCGAAAGCATGCGCTACCCACAGCACTTTGCTGGATATTCAGTCAAATTTGGTAAGCTCTGTCCTGTTCCCCTTTGGACTCATTCATAATCCCTTTGATGATCTTCTTACTTTTCATCAAATGAAAACTGCAGGTCTTTCAGGTGCGGATTAAGGTGAGCAGACGTACAGCAAATCCATGAGGTATCTATCTATATAAAAAACAAAAAAAAACAAACTTGAATTTCCCTCGGATCAATAAAGTATCTATCTATCTATCTATCTATCTATCTATCTATCTATCTATCTATCTATCTATCTATCTATCTATCTATCTATCTATCTATCTATCTATCTATCTATCTATCTATCTATCTATCTATCTATCTATCTATCTATCTATCTATCTATCTATCTATCTATCTATCTATCTATCTATCTATCCACAACAATTTGGTGGATATTCTGGCAAATTTGGCAAGCTCTCTCCTGTTACCCTTCAGAGTCCATCACAATCCATTTGGCGAACTTCTGACTTTCCATCAGATAAAAACTGCAAGTATTTCACAGTTGTGGTTTGATGTGTGCCTTGACGCAATCCTTTTTGAACGTCCAAGTTTCCTGAGCTGGGATGCCCAGCGCAAGTTTGTCTGTGTCTCAACTTAAGAAAAAGCTACGGATCCCATGGGTCCACTTGAAGTGCTCTGGGTTGGGGTTGAAATGTAGAGCAACAAACAAGCTTGGACACTTTGTAGCAAGGTCAGGCAATTCCAGACCCTATGGCAGTATAGGCACTGTCTGACATTGTGGGAGCCTTTGTAACGCTGTTGTTCAGGGACTGTCTAACATTGAAGGACCAAGTCAAAATCCAGGATGCATTGGCCGGGAATCGAACCCGGGCCTCCCGCGTGGCAGGCGAGAATTCTACCACTGAACAACCAATGCTTGAGGCAACAGTCCATGGTGGGCCGACGCCCGCGTACAGCGAAAGCATGCGCTACCCACAGCACTTTGCTGGATATTCTGTCAAATTTGGTAAGCTCTGTCCTGTTCCCCTTTGGACTCATTCATAATCCCTTTGATGATCTTCTTACTTTTCATCAAATGAAAACTGCAGGTCTTTCAGGTGCGGATTAAGGTGAGCAGACGTACAGCAAATCCATGAGGTATCTATCTATATAAAAAACAAAAAAAAACAAACTTGAATTTCCCTCGGATCAATAAAGTATCTATCTATCTATCTATCTATCTATCTATCTATCTATCTATCTATCTATCTATCTATCTATCTATCTATCTATCTATCTATCTATCTATCTATCTATCTATCTATCTATCTATCTATCTATCTATCTATCTATCTATCTATCTATCTATCTATCTATCTATCTATCTATCTATCTATCTATCCACAACAATTTGGTGGATATTCTGGCAAATTTGGCAAGCTCTCTCCTGTTACCCTTCAGAGTCCATCACAATCCATTTGGCGAACTTCTGACTTTCCATCAGATAAAAACTGCAAGTATTTCACAGTTGTGGTTTGATGTGTGCCTTGACGCAATCCTTTTTGAACGTCCAAGTTTCCTGAGCTGGGATGCCCAGCGCAAGTTTGTCTGTGTCTCAACTTAAGAAAAAGCTACGGATCCCATGGGTCCACTTGAAGTGCTCTGGGTTGGGGTTGAAATGTAGAGCAACAAACAAGCTTGGACACTTTGTAGCAAGGTCAGGCACTTCCAGACCCTATGGCAGTATAGGCACTGTCTGACATTGTGGGAGCCTTTGTAACGCTGTTGTTCAGGGACTGTCTAACATTGAAGGACCAAGTCAAAATCCAGGATGCATTGGCCGGGAATCGAACCCGGGCCTCCCGCGTGGCAGGCGAGAATTCTACCACTGAACAACCAATGCTTGAGGCAACAGTCCATGGTGGGCCGACGCCCGCGTACAGCGAAAGCATGCGCTACCCACAGCAATTTGCTGGATATTCTGTCAAATTTGGTAAGCTCTGTCCTGTTCCCCTTTGGACTCAATCATAATCCCTTTGATGATCTTCTTACTTTTCATCAAATGAAAACTGCAGGTCTTTCAGGTGCGGATTAAGGTGAGCAGACGTACAGCAAATCCATGAGGTATCTATCCATATAAAAAACAAAAAAAAAACAACTTGAATTTCCCTCGGATCAATAAAGTATCTATCTATCTATCTATCTATCTATCTATCTATCTATCTATCTATCTATCTATCTATCTATCTATCTATCTATCTATCTATCTATCTATCTATCTATCTATCTATCTATCTATCTATCTATCTATCTATCTATCTATCTATCTATCTATCTATCTATCTATCTATCTATCCACAACAATTTGGTGGATATTCTGGCAAAATTGGCAAGCTCTCTCCTGTTACCCTTCAGAGTCCATCACAATCCATTTGGCGAACTTCTGACTTTCCATCAGATAAAAACTGCAAGTATTTCACAGTTGTGGTTTGATGTGTGCCTTGACGCAATCCTTTTTGAACGTCCAAGTTTCCTGAGCTGGGATGCCCAGCGCAAGTTTGTCTGTGTCTCAACTTAAGAAAAAGCTACGGATCCCATGGGTCCACTTGAAGTGCTCTGGGTTGGGGTTGAAATGTAGAGCAACAAACAAGCTTGGACACTTTGTAGCAAGGTCAGGCAATTCCAGACCCTATGGCAGTATAGGCACTGTCTGACATTGTGGGAGCCTTTGTAACGCTGTTGTTCAGGGACTGTCTAACATTGAAGGACCAAGTCAAAATCCAGGATGCATTGGCCGGGAATCGAACCCGGGCCTCCCGCGTGGCAGGCGAGAATTCTACCACTGAACAACCAATGCTTGAGGCAACAGTCCATGGTGGGCCGACGCCCGCGTACAGCGAAAGCATGCGCTACCCACAGCACTTTGCTGGATATTCTGTCAAATTTGGTAAGCTCTGTCCTGTTCCCCTTTGGACTCATTCATAATCCCTTTGATGATCTTCTTACTTTTCATCAAATGAAAACTGCAGGTCTTTCAGGTGCGGATTAAGGTGAGCAGACGTACAGCAAATCCATGAGGTATCTATCTATATAAAAAACAAAAAAAAACAAACTTGAATTTCCCTCGGATCAATAAAGTATCTATCTATCTATCTATCTATCTATCTATCTATCTATCTATCTATCTATCTATCTATCTATCTATCTATCTATCTATCTATCTATCTATCTATCTATCTATCTATCTATCTATCTATCTATCTATCTATCTATCTATCTATCTATCTATCTATCTATCTATCTATCCACAACAATTTGGTGGATATTCTGGCAAATTTGGCAAGCTCTCTCCTGTTACCCTTCAGAGTCCATCACAATCCATTTGGCGAACTTCTGACTTTCCATCAGATAAAAACTGCAAGTATTTCACAGTTGTGGTTTGATGTGTGCCTTGACGCAATCCTTTTTGAACGTCCAAGTTTCCTGAGCTGGGATGCCCAGCGCAAGTTTGTCTGTGTCTCAACTTAAGAAAAAGCTACGGATCCCATGGGTCCACTTGAAGTGCTCTGGGTTGGGGTTGAAATGTAGAGCAACAAACAAGCTTGGACACTTTGTAGCAAGGTCAGGCACTTCCAGACCCTATGGCAGTATAGGCACTGTCTGACATTGTGGGAGCCTTTGTAACGCTGTTGTTCAGGGACTGTCTAACATTGAAGGACCAAGTCAAAATCCAGGATGCATTGGCCGGGAATCGAACCCGGGCCTCCCGCGTGGCAGGCGAGAATTCTACCACTGAACAACCAGTGCTTGAGGCAACAGTCCATGGTGGGCCGACGCCCGCGTACAGCGAAAGCATGCGCTACCCACAGCAATTTGCTGGATATTCTGTCAAATTTGGTAAGCTCTGTCCTGTTCCCCTTTGGACTCAATCATAATCCCTTTGATGATCTTCTTACTTTTCATCAAATGAAAACTGCAGGTCTTTCAGGTGCGGATTAAGGTGAGCAGACGTACAGCAAATCCATGAGGTATCTATCCATATAAAAAACAAAAAAAAAACAACTTGAATTTCCCTCGGATCAATAAAGTATCTATCTATCTATCTATCTATCTATCTATCTATCTATCTATCTATCTATCTATCTATCTATCTATCTATCTATCTATCTATCTATCTATCTATCTATCTATCTATCTATCTATCTATCTATCTATCTATCTATCTATCTATCTATCTATCTATCTATCTATCTATCTATCTATCCACAACAATTTGGTGGATATTCTGGCAAATTTGGCAAGCTCTCTCCTGTTACCCTTCAGAGTCCATCACAATCCATTTGGCGAACTTCTGACTTTCCATCAGATAAAAACTGCAAGTATTTCACAGTTGTGGTTTGATGTGTGCCTTGACGCAATCCTTTTTGAACGTCCAAGTTTCCTGAGCTGGGATGCCCAGCGCAAGTTTGTCTGTGTCTCAACTTAAGAAAAAGCTACGGATCCCATGGGTCCACTTGAAGTGCTCTGGGTTGGGGTTGAAATGTAGAGCAACAAACAAGCTTGGACACTTTGTAGCAAGGTCAGGCAATTCCAGACCCTATGGCAGTATAGGCACTGTCTGACATTGTGGGAGCCTTTGTAACGCTGTTGTTCAGGGACTGTCTAACATTGAAGGACCAAGTCAAAATCCAGGATGCATTGGCCGGGAATCGAACCCGGGCCTCCCGCGTGGCAGGCGAGAATTCTACCACTGAACAACCAATGCTTGAGGCAACAGTCCATGGTGGGCCGACGCCCGCGTACAGCGAAAGCATGCGCTACCCACAGCACTTTGCTGGATATTCTGTCAAATTTGGTAAGCTCTGTCCTGTTCCCCTTTGGACTCATTCATAATCCCTTTGATGATCTTCTTACTTTTCATCAAATGAAAACTGCAGGTCTTTCAGGTGCGGATTAAGGTGAGCAGACGTACAGCAAATCCATGAGGTATCTATCTATATAAAAAACAAAAAAAAACAAACTTGAATTTCCCTCGGATCAATAAAGTATCTATCTATCTATCTATCTATCTATCTATCTATCTATCTATCTATCTATCTATCTATCTATCTATCTATCTATCTATCTATCTATCTATCTATCTATCTATCTATCTATCTATCTATCTATCTATCTATCTATCTATCTATCTATCTATCCACAACAATTTGGTGGATATTCTGGCAAATTTGGCAAGCTCTCTCCTGTTACCCTTCAGAGTCCATCACAATCCATTTGGCGAACTTCTGACTTTCCATCAGATAAAAACTGCAAGTATTTCACAGTTGTGGTTTGATGTGTGCCTTGACGCAATCCTTTTTGAACGTCCAAGTTTCCTGAGCTGGGATGCCCAGCGCAAGTTTGTCTGTGTCTCAACTTAAGAAAAAGCTACGGATCCCATGGGTCCACTTGAAGTGCTCTGGGTTGGGGTTGAAATGTAGAGCAACAAACAAGCTTGGACACTTTGTAGCAAGGTCAGGCACTTCCAGACCCTATGGCAGTATAGGCACTGTCTGACATTGTGGGAGCCTTTGTAACGCTGTTGTTCAGGGACTGTCTAACATTGAAGGACCAAGTCAAAATCCAGGATGCATTGGCCGGGAATCGAACCCGGGCCTCCCGCGTGGCAGGCGAGAATTCTACCACTGAACAACCAATGCTTGAGGCAACAGTCCATGGTGGGCCGACGCCCGCGTACAGCGAAAGCATGCGCTACCCACAGCAATTTGCTGGATATTCTGGCAAATTTGGTAAGCTCTGTCCTGTTCCCCTTTGGACTCAATCATAATCCCTTTGATGATCTTCTTACTTTTCATCAAATGAAAACTGCAGGTCTTTCAGGTGCGGATTAAGGTGAGCAGACGTACAGCAAATCCATGAGGTATCTATCCATATAAAAAACAAAAAAAAAACAACTTGAATTTCCCTCGGATCAATAAAGTATCTATCTATCTATCTATCTATCTATCCACAACAATTTGGTGGATATTCTGGCAAATTTGGCAAGCTCTCTCCTGTTACCCTTCAGAGTCCATCACAATCCATTTGGCGAACTTCTGACTTTCCATCAGATAAAAACTGCAAGTATTTCACAGTTGTGGTTTGATGTGTGCCTTGACGCAATCCTTTTTGAACGTCCAAGTTTCCTGAGCTGGGATGCCCAGCGCAAGTTTGTCTGTGTCTCAACTTAAGAAAAAGCTACGGATCCCATGGGTCCACTTGAAGTGCTCTGGGTTGGGGTTGAAATGTAGAGCAACAAACAAGCTTGGACACTTTGTAGCAAGGTCAGGCAATTCCAGACCCTATGGCAGTATAGGCACTGTCTGACATTGTGGGAGCCTTTGTAACGCTGTTGTTCAGGGACTGTCTAACATTGAAGGACCAAGTCAAAATCCAGGATGCATTGGCCGGGAATCGAACCCGGGCCTCCCGCGTGGCAGGCGAGAATTCTACCACTGAACAACCAATGCTTGAGGCAACAGTCCATGGTGGGCCGACGCCCGCGTACAGCGAAAGCATGCGCTACCCACAGCACTTTGCTGGATATTCTGTCAAATTTGGTAAGCTCTGTCCTGTTCCCCTTTGGACTCATTCATAATCCCTTTGATGATCTTCTTACTTTTCATCAAATGAAAACTGCAGGTCTTTCAGGTGCGGATTAAGGTGAGCAGACGTACAGCAAATCCATGAGGTATCTATCTATATAAAAAACAAAAAAAAACAAACTTGAATTTCCCTCGGATCAATAAAGTATCTATCTATCTATCTATCTATCTATCTATCTATCTATCTATCTATCTATCTATCTATCTATCTATCTATCTATCTATCTATCTATCTATCTATCTATCTATCTATCTATCTATCTATCTATCTATCTATCTATCTATCTATCTATCTATCTATCTATCTATCTATCTATCTATCTATCTATCTATCTATCCACAACAATTTGGTGGATATTCTGGCAAATTTGGCAAGCTCTCTCCTGTTACCCTTCAGAGTCCATCACAATCCATTTGGCGAACTTCTGACTTTCCATCAGATAAAAACTGCAAGTATTTCACAGTTGTGGTTTGATGTGTGCCTTGACGCAATCCTTTTTGAACGTCCAAGTTTCCTGAGCTGGGATGCCCAGCGCAAGTTTGTCTGTGTCTCAACTTAAGAAAAAGCTACGGATCCCATGGGTCCACTTGAAGTGCTCTGGGTTGGGGTTGAAATGTAGAGCAACAAACAAGCTTGGACACTTTGTAGCAAGGTCAGGCACTTCCAGACCCTATGGCAGTATAGGCACTGTCTGACATTGTGGGAGCCTTTGTAACGCTGTTGTTCAGGGACTGTCTAACATTGAAGGACCAAGTCAAAATCCAGGATGCATTGGCCGGGAATCGAACCCGGGCCTCCCGCGTGGCAGGCGAGAATTCTACCACTGAACAACCAATGCTTGAGGCAACAGTCCATGGTGGGCCGACGCCCGCGTACAGCGAAAGCATGCGCTACCCACAGCAATTTGCTGGATATTCTGTCAAATTTGGTAAGCTCTGTCCTGTTCCCCTTTGGACTCAATCATAATCCCTTTGATGATCTTCTTACTTTTCATCAAATGAAAACTGCAGGTCTTTCAGGTGCGGATTAAGGTGAGCAGACGTACAGCAAATCCATGAGGTATCTATCCATATAAAAAACAAAAAAAAAACAACTTGAATTTCCCTCGGATCAATAAAGTGTCTATCTATCTATCTATCTATCTATCTATCTATCTATCTATCTATCTATCTATCTATCTATCTATCTATCTATCTATCTATCTATCTATCTATCTATCTATCTATCTATCTATCTATCTATCTATCTATCTATCTATCTATCTATCTATCTATCTATCTATCTATCCACAACAATTTGGTGGATATTCTGGCAAATTTGGCAAGCTCTCTCCTGTTACCCTTCAGAGTCCATCACAATCCATTTGGCGAACTTCTGACTTTCCATCAGATAAAAACTGCAAGTATTTCACAGTTGTGGTTTGATGTGTGCCTTGACGCAATCCTTTTTGAACGTCCAAGTTTCCTGAGCTGGGATGCCCAGCGCAAGTTTGTCTGTGTCTCAACTTAAGAAAAAGCTACGGATCCCATGGGTCCACTTGAAGTGCTCTGGGTTGGGGTTGAAATGTAGAGCAACAAACAAGCTTGGACACTTTGTAGCAAGGTCAGGCACTTCCAGACCCTATGGCAGTATAGGCACTGTCTGACATTGTGGGAGCCTTTGTAACGCTGTTGTTCAGGGACTGTCTAACATTGAAGGACCAAGTCAAAATCCAGGATGCATTGGCCGGGAATCGAACCCGGGCCTCCCGCGTGGCAGGCGAGAATTCTACCACTGAACAACCAATGCTTGAGGCAACAGTCCATGGTGGGCCGACGCCCGCGTACAGCGAAAGCATGCGCTACCCACAGCACTTTGCTGGATATTCTGTCAAATTTGGTAAGCTCTGTCCTGTTCCCCTTTGGACTCATTCATAATCCCTTTGATGATCTTCTTACTTTTCATCAAATGAAAACTGCAGGTCTTTCAGGTGCGGATTAAGGTGAGCAGACGTACAGCAAATCCATGAGGTATCTATCTATATAAAAAACAAAAAAAAACAAACTTGAATTTCCCTCGGATCAATAAAGTATCTATCTATCTATCTATCTATCTATCTATCTATCTATCTATCTATCTATCTATCTATCTATCTATCTATCTATCTATCTATCTATCTATCTATCTATCTATCTATCTATCTATCTATCTATCTATCTATCTATCTATCTATCTATCTATCTATCTATCTATCTATCCACAACAATTTGGTGGATATTCTGGCAAATTTGGCAAGCTCTCTCCTGTTACCCTTCAGAGTCCATCACAATCCATTTGGCGAACTTCTGACTTTCCATCAGATAAAAACTGCAAGTATTTCACAGTTGTGGTTTGATGTGTGCCTTGACGCAATCCTTTTTGAACGTCCAAGTTTCCTGAGCTGGGATGCCCAGCGCAAGTTTGTCTGTGTCTCAACTTAAGAAAAAGCTACGGATCCCATGGGTCCACTTGAAGTGCTCTGGGTTGGGGTTGAAATGTAGAGCAACAAACAAGCTTGGACACTTTGTAGCAAGGTCAGGCACTTCCAGACCCTATGGCAGTATAGGCACTGTCTGACATTGTGGGAGCCTTTGTAACGCTGTTGTTCAGGGACTGTCTAACATTGAAGGACCAAGTCAAAATCCAGGATGCATTGGCCGGGAATCGAACCCGGGCCTCCCGCGTGGCAGGCGAGAATTCTACCACTGAACAACCAATGCTTGAGGCAACAGTCCATGGTGGGCCGACGCCCGCGTACAGCGAAAGCATGCGCTACCCACAGCAATTTGCTGGATATTCTGGCAAATTTGGTAAGCTCTGTCCTGTTCCCCTTTGGACTCAATCATAATCCCTTTGATGATCTTCTTACTTTTCATCAAATGAAAACTGCAGGTCTTTCAGGTGCGGATTAAGGTGAGCAGACGTACAGCAAATCCATGAGGTATCTATCCATATAAAAAACAAAAAAAAAACAACTTGAATTTCCCTCGGATCAATAAAGTATCTATCTATCTATCTATCTATCTATCCACAACAATTTGGTGGATATTCTGGCAAATTTGGCAAGCTCTCTCCTGTTACCCTTCAGAGTCCATCACAATCCATTTGGCGAACTTCTGACTTTCCATCAGATAAAAACTGCAAGTATTTCACAGTTGTGGTTTGATGTGTGCCTTGACGCAATCCTTTTTGAACGTCCAAGTTTCCTGAGCTGGGATGCCCAGCGCAAGTTTGTCTGTGTCTCAACTTAAGAAAAAGCTACGGATCCCATGGGTCCACTTGAAGTGCTCTGGGTTGGGGTTGAAATGTAGAGCAACAAACAAGCTTGGACACTTTGTAGCAAGGTCAGGCAATTCCAGACCCTATGGCAGTATAGGCACTGTCTGACATTGTGGGAGCCTTTGTAACGCTGTTGTTCAGGGACTGTCTAACATTGAAGGACCAAGTCAAAATCCAGGATGCATTGGCCGGGAATCGAACCCGGGCCTCCCGCGTGGCAGGCGAGAATTCTACCACTGAACAACCAATGCTTGAGGCAACAGTCCATGGTGGGCCGACGCCCGCGTACAGCGAAAGCATGCGCTACCCACAGCACTTTGCTGGATATTCTGTCAAATTTGGTAAGCTCTGTCCTGTTCCCCTTTGGACTCATTCATAATCCCTTTGATGATCTTCTTACTTTTCATCAAATGAAAACTGCAGGTCTTTCAGGTGCGGATTAAGGTGAGCAGACGTACAGCAAATCCATGAGGTATCTATCTATATAAAAAACAAAAAAAAACAAACTTGAATTTCCCTCGGATCAATAAAGTATCTATCTATCTATCTATCTATCTATCTATCTATCTATCTATCTATCTATCTATCTATCTATCTATCTATCTATCTATCTATCTATCTATCTATCTATCTATCTATCTATCTATCTATCTATCTATCTATCTATCTATCTATCTATCTATCTATCTATCTATCTATCTATCTATCTATCCACAACAATTTGGTGGATATTCTGGCAAATTTGGCAAGCTCTCTCCTGTTACCCTTCAGAGTCCATCACAATCCATTTGGCGAACTTCTGACTTTCCATCAGATAAAAACTGCAAGTATTTCACAGTTGTGGTTTGATGTGTGCCTTGACGCAATCCTTTTTGAACGTCCAAGTTTCCTGAGCTGGGATGCCCAGCGCAAGTTTGTCTGTGTCTCAACTTAAGAAAAAGCTACGGATCCCATGGGTCCACTTGAAGTGCTCTGGGTTGGGGTTGAAATGTAGAGCAACAAACAAGCTTGGACACTTTGTAGCAAGGTCAGGCACTTCCAGACCCTATGGCAGTATAGGCACTGTCTGACATTGTGGGAGCCTTTGTAACGCTGTTGTTCAGGGACTGTCTAACATTGAAGGACCAAGTCAAAATCCAGGATGCATTGGCCGGGAATCGAACCCGGGCCTCCCGCGTGGCAGGCGAGAATTCTACCACTGAACAACCAATGCTTGAGGCAACAGTCCATGGTGGGCCGACGCCCGCGTACAGCGAAAGCATGCGCTACCCACAGCAATTTGCTGGATATTCTGTCAAATTTGGTAAGCTCTGTCCTGTTCCCCTTTGGACTCAATCATAATCCCTTTGATGATCTTCTTACTTTTCATCAAATGAAAACTGCAGGTCTTTCAGGTGCGGATTAAGGTGAGCAGACGTACAGCAAATCCATGAGGTATCTATCCATATAAAAAACAAAAAAAAAACAACTTGAATTTCCCTCGGATCAATAAAGTGTCTATCTATCTATCTATCTATCTATCTATCTATCTATCTATCTATCTATCTATCTATCTATCTATCTATCTATCTATCTATCTATCTATCTATCTATCTATCTATCTATCTATCTATCTATCTATCTATCTATCTATCTATCTATCTATCTATCTATCTATCTATCTATCTATCTATCTATCCACAACAATTTGGTGGATATTCTGGCAAATTTGGCAAGCTCTCTCCTGTTACCCTTCAGAGTCCATCACAATCCATTTGGCGAACTTCTGACTTTCCATCAGATAAAAACTGCAAGTATTTCACAGTTGTGGTTTGATGTGTGCCTTGACGCAATCCTTTTTGAACGTCCAAGTTTCCTGAGCTGGGATGCCCAGCGCAAGTTTGTCTGTGTCTCAACTTAAGAAAAAGCTACGGATCCCATGGGTCCACTTGAAGTGCTCTGGGTTGGGGTTGAAATGTAGAGCAACAAACAAGCTTGGACACTTTGTAGCAAGGTCAGGCACTTCCAGACCCTATGGCAGTATAGGCACTGTCTGACATTGTGGGAGCCTTTGTAACGCTGTTGTTCAGGGACTGTCTAACATTGAAGGACCAAGTCAAAATCCAGGATGCATTGGCCGGGAATCGAACCCGGGCCTCCCGCGTGGCAGGCGAGAATTCTACCACTGAACAACCAATGCTTGAGGCAACAGTCCATGGTGGGCCGACGCCCGCGTACAGCGAAAGCATGCGCTACCCACAGCACTTTGCTGGATATTCTGTCAAATTTGGTAAGCTCTGTCCTGTTCCCCTTTGGACTCATTCATAATCCCTTTGATGATCTTCTTACTTTTCATCAAATGAAAACTGCAGGTCTTTCAGGTGCGGATTAAGGTGAGCAGACGTACAGCAAATCCATGAGGTATCTATCTATATAAAAAACAAAAAAAAACAAACTTGAATTTCCCTCGGATCAATAAAGTATCTATCTATCTATCTATCTATCTATCTATCTATCTATCTATCTATCTATCTATCTATCTATCTATCTATCTATCTATCTATCTATCTATCTATCTATCTATCTATCTATCTATCTATCTATCTATCTATCTATCTATCTATCTATCTATCTATCTATCTATCTATCTATCTATCTATCTATCTATCCACAACAATTTGGTGGATATTCTGGCAAATTTGGCAAGCTCTCTCCTGTTACCCTTCAGAGTCCATCACAATCCATTTGGCGAACTTCTGACTTTCCATCAGATAAAAACTGCAAGTATTTCACAGTTGTGGTTTGATGTGTGCCTTGACGCAATCCTTTTTGAACGTCCAAGTTTCCTGAGCTGGGATGCCCAGCGCAAGTTTGTCTGTGTCTCAACTTAAGAAAAAGCTACGGATCCCATGGGTCCACTTGAAGTGCTCTGGGTTGGGGTTGAAATGTAGAGCAACAAACAAGCTTGGACACTTTGTAGCAAGGTCAGGCACTTCCAGACCCTATGGCAGTATAGGCACTGTCTGACATTGTGGGAGCCTTTGTAACGCTGTTGTTCAGGGACTGTCTAACATTGAAGGACCAAGTCAAAATCCAGGATGCATTGGCCGGGAATCGAACCCGGGCCTCCCGCGTGGCAGGCGAGAATTCTACCACTGAACAACCAATGCTTGAGGCAACAGTCCATGGTGGGCCGACGCCCGCGTACAGCGAAAGCATGCGCTACCCACAGCACTTTGCTGGATATTCTGTCAAATTTGGTAAGCTCTGTCCTGTTCCCCTTTGGACTCATTCATAATCCCTTTGATGATCTTCTTACTTTTCATCAAATGAAAACTGCAGGTCTTTCAGGTGCGGATTAAGGTGAGCAGACGTACAGCAAATCCATGAGGTATCTATCTATATAAAAAACAAAAAAAAACAAACTTGAATTTCCCTCGGATCAATAAAGTATCTATCTATCTATCTATCTATCTATCTATCTATCTATCTATCTATCTATCTATCTATCTATCTATCTATCTATCTATCTATCTATCTATCTATCTATCTATCTATCTATCTATCTATCTATCTATCTATCTATCTATCTATCTATCTATCTATCTATCTATCTATCTATCTATCTATCCACAACAATTTGGTGGATATTCTGGCAAATTTGGCAAGCTCTCTCCTGTTACCCTTCAGAGTCCATCACAATCCATTTGGCGAACTTCTGACTTTCCATCAGATAAAAACTGCAAGTATTTCACAGTTGTGGTTTGATGTGTGCCTTGACGCAATCCTTTTTGAACGTCCAAGTTTCCTGAGCTGGGATGCCCAGCGCAAGTTTGTCTGTGTCTCAACTTAAGAAAAAGCTACGGATCCCATGGGTCCACTTGAAGTGCTCTGGGTTGGGGTTGAAATGTAGAGCAACAAACAAGCTTGGACACTTTGTAGCAAGGTCAGGCACTTCCAGACCCTATGGCAGTATAGGCACTGTCTGACATTGTGGGAGCCTTTGTAACGCTGTTGTTCAGGGACTGTCTAACATTGAAGGACCAAGTCAAAATCCAGGATGCATTGGCCGGGAATCGAACCCGGGGCTCCCGCGTGGCAGGCGAGAATTCTACCACTGAACAACCAATGCTTGAGGCAACAGTCCATGGTGGGCCGACGCCCGCGTACAGCGAAAGCATGCGCTACCCACAGCAATTTGCTGGATATTCTGTCAAATTTGGTAAGCTCTGTCCTGTTCCCCTTTGGACTCAATCATAATGCCTTTGATGATCTTCTTACTTTTCATCAAATGAAAACTGCAGGTCTTTCAGGTGCGGATTAAGGTGAGCAGACGTACAGCAAATCCATGAGGTATCTATCCATATAAAAAACAAAAAAAAAAAAACTTGAATTTCCCTCGGATCAATAAAGTATCTATCTATCTATCTATCTATCTATCTATCTATCTATCTATCTATCTATCTATCTATCTATCTATCTATCTATCTATCTATCTATCTATCTATCTATCTATCTATCTATCTATCTATCTATCTATCTATCTATCTATCTATCTATCTATCTATCTATCTATCTATCCACAACAATTTGGTGGATATGCTGGCAAATTTGGCAAGCTCTCTCCTGTTACCCTTCAGAGTCCATCACAATCCATTTGGCGAACTTCTGACTTTCCATCAGATAAAAACTGCAAGTATTTCACAGTTGTGGTTTGATGTGTGCCTTGACGCAATCCTTTTTGAACGTCCAAGTTTCCTGAGCTGGGATGCCCAGCGCAAGTTTGTCTGTGTCTCAACTTAAGAAAAAGCTACGGATCCCATGGGTCCACTTGAAGTGCTCTGGGTTGGGGTTGAAATGTAGAGCAACAAACAAGCTTGGACACTTTGTAGCAAGGTCAGGCACTTCCAGACCCTATGGCAGTATAGACACTGTCTGACATTGTGGGAGCCTTTGTAACGCTGTTGTTCAAGGACTGTCTAACATTGAAGGACCAAGTCAAAATCCAGGATGCATTGGCCGGGAATCGAACCCGGGCCTCCCGCGTGGCAGGCGAGAATTCTACCACTGAACAACCAATGCTTGAGGCAACAGTCCATGGTGGGCCGACGCCCGCGTACAGCGAAAGCATGCGCTACCCACAGCAATTTGCTGGATATTCTGTCAAATTTGGTAAGCTCTGTCCTGTTCCCCTTTGGACTCAATCATAATCCCTTTGATGATCTTCTTACTTTTCATCAAATGAAAACTGCAGGTCTTTCAGGTGCGGATTAAGGTGAGCAGACGTACAGCAAATCCATGAGGTATCTATCCATATAAAAAACAAAAAAAAACAAACTTGAATTTCCCTCGGATCAATAAAGTATCTATCTATCTATCTATCTATCTATCTATCTATCTATCTATCTATCTATCTATCTATCTATCTATCTATCTATCTATCTATCTATCTATCTATCTATCTATCTATCTATCTATCTATCTATCTATCTATCTATCTATCTATCTATCTATCTATCTATCTATCTATCTATCTATCTATCTATCCACAACAATTTGGTGGATATTCTGGCAAATTTGGCAAGCTCTCTCCTGTTACCCTTCAGAGTCCATCACAATCCATTTGGCGAACTTCTGACTTTCCATCAGATAAAAAGTATTTCACAGTTGTGGTTTGATGTGTGCCTTGACGCAATCCTTTTTGAACGTCCAAGTTTCCTGAGCTGGGATGCCCAGCGCAAGTTTGTCTGTGTCTCAACTTAAGAAAAAGCTACGGATCCCATGGGTCCACTTGAAGTGCTCTGGGTTGGGGTTGAAATGTAGAGCAACAAACAAGCTTGGACACTTTGTAGCAAGGTCAGGCACTTCCAGACCCTATGGCAGTATAGGCACTGTCTGACATTGTGGGAGCCTTTGTAACGCTGTTGTTCAGGGACTGTCTAACATTGAAGGACCAAGTCAAAATCCAGGATGCATTGGCCGGGAATCGAACCCGGGCCTCCCGCGTGGCAGGCGAGAATTCTACCACTGAACAACCAATGCTTGAGGCAACAGTCCATGGTGGGCCGACGCCCGCGTACAGCGAAAGCATGCGCTACCCACAGCACTTTGCTGGATATTCTGTCAAATTTGGTAAGCTCTGTCCTGTTCCCCTTTGGACTCATTCATAATCCCTTTGATGATCTTCTTACTTTTCATCAAATGAAAACTGCAGGTCTTTCAGGTGCGGATTAAGGTGAGCAGACGTACAGCAAATCCATGAGGTATCTATCTATATAAAAAACAAAAAAAAACAAACTTGAATTTCCCTCGGATCAATAAAGTATCTATCTATCTATCTATCTATCTATCTATCTATCTATCTATCTATCTATCTATCTATCTATCTATCTATCTATCTATCTATCTATCTATCTATCTATCTATCTATCTATCTATCTATCTATCTATCTATCTATCTATCTATCTATCTATCTATCTATCTATCTATCCACAACAATTTGGTGGATATTCTGGCAAATTTGGCAAGCTCTCTCCTGTTACCCTTCAGAGTCCATCACAATCCATTTGGCGAACTTCTGACTTTCCATCAGATAAAAACTGCAAGTATTTCACAGTTGTGGTTTGATGTGTGCCTTGACGCAATCCTTTTTGAACGTCCAAGTTTCCTGAGCTGGGATGCCCAGCGCAAGTTTGTCTGTGTCTCAACTTAAGAAAAAGCTACGGATCCCATGGGTCCACTTGAAGTGCTCTGGGTTGGGGTTGAAATGTAGAGCAACAAACAAGCTTGGACACTTTGTAGCAAGGTCAGGCACTTCCAGACCCTATGGCAGTATAGGCACTGTCTGACATTGTGGGAGCCTTTGTAACGCTGTTGTTCAGGGACTGTCTAACATTGAAGGACCAAGTCAAAATCCAGGATGCATTGGCCGGGAATCGAACCCGGGGCTCCCGCGTGGCAGGCGAGAATTCTACCACTGAACAACCAATGCTTGAGGCAACAGTCCATGGTGGGCCGACGCCCGCGTACAGCGAAAGCATGCGCTACCCACAGCAATTTGCTGGATATTCTGTCAAATTTGGTAAGCTCTGTCCTGTTCCCCTTTGGACTCAATCATAATGCCTTTGATGATCTTCTTACTTTTCATCAAATGAAAACTGCAGGTCTTTCAGGTGCGGATTAAGGTGAGCAGACGTACAGCAAATCCATGAGGTATCTATCCATATAAAAAACAAAAAAAAAAAAACTTGAATTTCCCTCGGATCAATAAAGTATCTATCTATCTATCTATCTATCTATCTATCTATCTATCTATCTATCTATCTATCTATCTATCTATCTATCTATCTATCTATCTATCTATCTATCTATCTATCTATCTATCTATCTATCTATCTATCTATCTATCTATCTATCTATCTATCTATCTATCTATCTATCTATCTATCTATCTATCTATCTATCTATCTATCCACAACAATTTGGTGGATATGCTGGCAAATTTGGCAAGCTCTCTCCTGTTACCCTTCAGAGTCCATCACAATCCATTTGGCGAACTTCTGACTTTCCATCAGATAAAAACTGCAAGTATTTCACAGTTGTGGTTTGATGTGTGCCTTGACGCAATCCTTTTTGAACGTCCAAGTTTCCTGAGCTGGGATGCCCAGCGCAAGTTTGTCTGTGTCTCAACTTAAGAAAAAGCTACGGATCCCATGGGTCCACTTGAAGTGCTCTGGGTTGGGGTTGAAATGTAGAGCAACAAACAAGCTTGGACACTTTGTAGCAAGGTCAGGCACTTCCAGACCCTATGGCAGTATAGACACTGTCTGACATTGTGGGAGCCTTTGTAACGCTGTTGTTCAAGGACTGTCTAACATTGAAGGACCAAGTCAAAATCCAGGATGCATTGGCCGGGAATCGAACCCGGGCCTCCCGCGTGGCAGGCGAGAATTCTACCACTGAACAACCAATGCTTGAGGCAACAGTCCATGGTGGGCCGACGCCCGCGTACAGCGAAAGCATGCGCTACCCACAGCAATTTGCTGGATATTCTGTCAAATTTGGTAAGCTCTGTCCTGTTCCCCTTTGGACTCAATCATAATCCCTTTGATGATCTTCTTACTTTTCATCAAATGAAAACTGCAGGTCTTTCAGGTGCGGATTAAGGTGAGCAGACGTACAGCAAATCCATGAGGTATCTATCCATATAAAAAACAAAAAAAAACAAACTTGAATTTCCCTCGGATCAATAAAGTATCTATCTATCTATCTATCTATCTATCTATCTATCTATCTATCTATCTATCTATCTATCTATCTATCTATCTATCTATCTATCTATCTATCTATCTATCTATCTATCTATCTATCTATCTATCTATCTATCTATCTATCTATCTATCTATCTATCTATCTATCTATCCACAACAATTTGGTGGATATGCTGGCAAATTTGGCAAGCTCTCTCCTGTTACCCTTCAGAGTCCATCACAATCCATTTGGCGAACTTCTGACTTTCCATCAGATAAAAACTGCAAGTATTTCACAGTTGTGGTTTGATGTGTGCCTTGACGCAATCCTTTTTGAACGTCCAAGTTTCCTGAGCTGGGATGCCCAGCGCAAGTTTGTCTGTGTCTCAACTTAAGAAAAAGCTACGGATCCCATGGGTCCACTTGAAGTGCTCTGGGTTGGGGTTGAAATGTAGAGCAACAAACAAGCTTGGACACTTTGTAGCAAGGTCAGGCACTTCCAGACCCTATGGCAGTATAGACACTGTCTGACATTGTGGGAGCCTTTGTAACGCTGTTGTTCAAGGACTGTCTAACATTGAAGGACCAAGTCAAAATCCAGGATGCATTGGCCGGGAATCGAACCCGGGCCTCCCGCGTGGCAGGCGAGAATTCTACCACTGAACAACCAATGCTTGAGGCAACAGTCCATGGTGGGCCGACGCCCGCGTACAGCGAAAGCATGCGCTACCCACAGCAATTTGCTGGATATTCTGTCAAATTTGGTAAGCTCTGTCCTGTTCCCCTTTGGACTCAATCATAATCCCTTTGATGATCTTCTTACTTTTCATCAAATGAAAACTGCAGGTCTTTCAGGTGCGGATTAAGGTGAGCAGACGTACAGCAAATCCATGAGGTATCTATCTATATAAAAAACAAAAAAAAACAAACTTGAATTTCCCTCGGATCAATAAAGTATCTATCTATCTATCTATCTATCTATCTATCTATCTATCTATCTATCTATCTATCTATCTATCTATCTATCTATCTATCTATCTATCTATCTATCTATCTATCTATCTATCTATCTATCTATCTATCTATCTATCTATCTATCTATCTATCTATCTATCTATCTATCTATCTATCTATCTATCTATCTATCCACAACAATTTGGTGGATATTCTGGCAAATTTGGCAAGCTCTCTCCTGTTACCCTTCAGAGTCCATCACAATCCATTTGGCGAACTTCTGACTTTCCATCAGATAAAAACTGCAAGTATTTCACAGTTGTGGTTT
Organism: Symphodus melops; assembly: GCF_947650265.1. Lineage (NCBI taxonomy): Eukaryota > Metazoa > Chordata > Actinopteri > Labriformes > Labridae > Symphodus > Symphodus melops. Next base: position 23,062,630 of record NC_136691.1, read on the forward strand.
GATGTGTGCCTTGACGCAATCCTTTTTGAACGTCCAAGTTTCCTGAGCTGGGATGCCCAGCGCAAGTTTGTCTGTGTCTCAACTTAAGAAAAAGCTACGGATCCCATGGGTCCACTTGAAGTGCTCTGGGTTGGGGTTGAAATGTAGAGCAACAAACAAGCTTGGACACTTTGTAGCAAGGTCAGGCACTTCCAGACCCTATGGCAGTATAGACACTGTCTGACATTGTGGGAGCCTTTGTAACGCTGTTGTTCAGGGACTGTCTAACATTGAAGGACCAAGTCAAAATCCAGGAGGCATTGGCCGGGAATCGAACCCGGGCCCCCGCATGGCAGGCGAGAATTCTACCACTGAACAACCAATGCTTGAGGCAACAGTCCATGGTGGGCCGACGCCCGCGTACAGCGAAAGCATGCGCTACCCACAGCACTTTGCTGGATATTCTGTCAAATTTGGTAAGCTCTGTCCTGTTCCCCTTTGGACTCAATCATAATCCCTTTGATGATCTTCTTACTTTTCATCAAATGAAAACTGCAGGTCTTTCAGGTGCGGATTAAGGTGAGCAGACGTACAGCAAATCCATGAGGTATCTATCTATATAAAAAACAAAAAAAAAACAACTTGAATTTCCCTCGGATCAATAAAGTATCTATCTATCTATCTATCTATCTATCTATCTATCTATCTATCTATCTATCTATCTATCTATCTATCTATCTATCTATCTATCTATCTATCTATCTATCTATCTATCTATCTATCTATCTATCTATCTATCTATCTATCCACAACAATTTGGTGGATATTCTGGCAAATTTGGCAAGCTCTCTCCTGTTACCCTTCAGAGTCCATCACAATCCATTTGGCGAACTTCTGACTTTCCATCAGATAAAAACTGCAAGTATTTCACAGTTGTGGTTTGATGTGTGCCTTGACGCAATCCTTTTTGAACGTCCAAGTTTCCTGAGCTGGGATGCCCAGCGCAAGTTTGTCTGTGTCTCAACTTAAGAAAAAGCTACGGATCCCATGGGTCCACTTGAAGTGCTCTGGGTTGGGGTTGAAATGTAGAGCAACAAACAAGCTTGGACACTTTGTAGCAAGGTCAGGCACTTCCAGACCCTATGGCAGTATAGACACTGTCTGACATTGTGGGAGCCTTTGTAACGCTGTTGTTCAGGGACTGTCTAACATTGAAGGACCAAGTCAAAATCCAGGAGGCATTGGCCGGGAATCGAACCCGGGCCCCCGCATGGCAGGCGAGAATTCTACCACTGAACAACCAATGCTTGAGGCAACAGTCCATGGTGGGCCGACGCCCGCGTACAGCGAAAGCATGCGCTACCCACAGCACTTTGCTGGATATTCTGTCAAATTTGGTAAGCTCTGTCCTGTTCCCCTTTGGACTCAATCATAATCCCTTTGATGATCTTCTTACTTTTCATCAAATGAAAACTGCAGGTCTTTCAGGTGCGGATTAAGGTGAGCAGACGTACAGCAAATCCATGAGGTATCTATCTATATAAAAAACAAAAAAAAAACAACTTGAATTTCCCTCGGATCAATAAAGTATCTATCTATCTATCTATCTATCTATCTATCTATCTATCTATCTATCTATCTATCTATCTATCTATCTATCTATCTATCTATCTATCTATCTATCTATCTATCTATCTATCTATCTATCTATCTATCCACAACAATTTGGTGGATATGCTGGCAAATTTGGCAAGCTCTCTCCTGTTACCCTTCAGAGTCCATCACAATCCATTTGGCGAACTTCTGACTTTCCATCAGATAAAAACTGCAAGTATTTCACAGTTGTGGTTTGATGTGTGCCTTGACGCAATCCTTTTTGAACGTCCAAGTTTCCTGAGCTGGGATGCCCAGCGCAAGTTTGTCTGTGTCTCAACTTAAGAAAAAGCTACGGATCCCATGGGTCCACTTGAAGTGCTCTGGGTTGGGGTTGAAATGTAGAGCAACAAACAAGCTTGGACACTTTGTAGCAAGGTCAGGCACTTCCAGACCCTATGGCAGTATAGGCACTGTCTGACATTGTGGGAGCCTTTGTAACGCTGTTGTTCAGGGACTGTCTAACATTGAAGGACCAAGTCAAAATCCAGGATGCATTGGCCGGGAATCGAACCCGGGCCTCCCGCGTGGCAGGCGAGAATTCTACCACTGAACAACCAATGCTTGAGGCAACAGTCCATGGTGGGCCGACGCCCGCGTACAGCGAAAGCATGCGCTACCCACAGCACTTTGCTGGATATTCTGTCAAATTTGGTAAGCTCTGTCCTGTTCCCCTTTGGACTCAATCATAATCCCTTTGATGATCTTCTTACTTTTCATCAAATGAAAACTGCAGGTCTTTCAGGTGCGGATTAAGGTGAGCAGACGTACAGCAAATCCATGAGGTATCTATCTATATAAAAAACAAAAAAAAAACAACTTGAATTTCCCTCGGATCAATAAAGTATCTATCTATCTATCTATCTATCTATCTATCTATCTATCTATCTATCTATCTATCTATCTATCTATCTATCTATCTATCTATCTATCTATCTATCTATCTATCTATCTATCTATCTATCTATCTATCTATCTATCTATCTATCTATCTATCTATCTATCTATCCACAACAATTTGGTGGATATTCTGGCAAATTTGGCAAGCTCTCTCCTGTTACCCTTCAGAGTCCATCACAATCCATTTGGCGAACTTCTGACTTTCCATCAGATAAAAACTGCAAGTATTTCACAGTTGTGGTTTGATGTGTGCCTTGACGCAATCCTTTTTGAACGTCCAAGTTTCCTGAGCTGGGATGCCCAGCGCAAGTTTGTCTGTGTCTCAACTTAAGAAAAAGCTACGGATCCCATGGGTCCACTTGAAGTGCTCTGGGTTGGGGTTGAAATGTAGAGCAACAAACAAGCTTGGACACTTTGTAGCAAGGTCAGGCACTTCCAGACCCTATGGCAGTATAGGCACTGTCTGACATTGTGGGAGCCTTTGTAACGCTGTTGTTCAGGGACTGTCTAACATTGAAGGACCAAGTCAAAATCCAGGATGCATTGGCCGGGAATCGAACCCGGGCCTCCCGCGCCAGGGCCGGGAATAGTAGTCTTTAATTTCCTTGACTTTTACCATTCATTCTCTATGGTAGTTCTTATCACTACGGATGTAATATACTTTTGGCCACTATGGAGATTTGGGGGGCGCTGTTTCACCCGTTTGGTAAAGGTAAGGAGACCCCGTTTCTTCAGGTTTGAGTGACAGTCCGACAGTCAGTGCAGGATCTTCATCACAAAGTGAAGAGAACTCCGTATCAACAGTTTATCGTCACCTTTTTCACAACTTTAATAACATATATCCAACTACTGAAACGTAAGTCTGGCTTGTTTTTTCATCGACTTTATTAACAATCCTCATTTATATCTTAAAACCTGTTTAATAGTAGTTTATTTGAGTTTAGTTGTGTTGACAAAATACGAACTATGATTTCTTTTTGCTAAGGTAGCAAGGTGGTACAATATCGGTAACGTTAATGTTATTTTTACACTGATGAAAATAACTTGTTAACTGTAATATTAATGTTATTTTATTGATTATTGACGACTGTAATAAAACAATTTCTCTCCTGCTGATAGTGACAAAAAAATCCTTTTTGTTTGAACCTTTCACGGTTTTTTATTCATATAATCATTGTGTCAGGTTAATATTTTGTTTTTATACAACTATAGCTTACATTAAAGATTCAATTGAATTGCCATGTAAAAAAAACACTTATTATAAGGTATCACATCAAATAATGACTCTATCTGGTGTGTAAGTGTTATTACCTCGTCATTAAAAATGCAGGTTATTTTATATACATCAGTAACACTGTTGATATAACAGCTTGATTACGCTTTGATTAATATAACAAATATACATTGTGTTCTGCTGTACACAGGAGATAATGAAGACAGTTGACTTCTTTCCAGGAAAGGCAACAGTGTCCTTCAGGAAGGGTCCGTCAGGCCATCTTTGCCAGGACCCCTCTGACGAGGCCATGAGGATAAAAAAAAAATCCCTCCCTTCAGGACAAGTCCCCTCCTCAAAAACAGGACCAGGTGAGAACCAATGCTCTCACTCTGGTTTTTCAACGTGGAGGCGATGTGTCAGACCGCCAGGAGGTAATGGGCGAGTAAAACTGGAAAAACAGCAGCATCAGAAAAAGATGAGCAGGAACTGTTCTGCCTGTGGTCAGCCAAAGTCCAGATATCTTGGGGATGGCTGTTCAGTTCATTTCTTTTATCAGTGCCCAGTTGTAAAGTACTTTTATTGTTCAACGAAGGTTTTTAAGATCTATGAACATGAAGGCCTTAAGAACCCCAGGATGTCCTTTGAGGACCTTGCTGCCTCTCCGTTTTTTGAGCGGGAGCTGGATGCTGCCAAACAGAGGGGGGCAGAATGGAGAAAGGTGGCAGAGCAGAGGGCAAAGAGGAAGTCGTCATTGCAGCTGCCGACTGGTCGTCTGTGCAGGTTCTGTCACCAGCCACTAAAACAGGGTCCTCATATACATGCATCCTTCCCGGGGGTGCCAGGAAAGTCCATTTACTGCCCCTCCAGAGTGTTCTCCATGTACAGGGCAGAGGGCATGGTTAAAGAAATGACCTGGGCAGAGTTTCATCAGTCTGGCTTTCACGACACTGAAAGGGACGGATGGGCTGCAGAAAAGAAAAAGTGACTGCTTTTTGCCCCATTGTAAATATGTTTATAGCTACAAACCTTGCATATACTACTGTGTATTTCGCTTTGTGTTCATTTATTGTTCATACCATTTTGTGTGATTTAGAATTCAGAAAGGTTTTTATAATAGATCTTGTGTGTATAATAAAATATTGTGAAGGCATTTCTACTTTACTGTATTTTTTTCATATTGGAACTGAAAAGAAACTCACTAAATTTACTTGTTTCTTGTACATTTCAGGTCATTGTTATTTACAGGACAGGATATTGTCAAACTGAGATGTACAGTATTTGATTAAAATTAAACTTGATATTGTAATTTAGTAAATAACACTGCAGCAGTATTTGAGGATGTTTCTTACCATCATTTAGAGGGAAACAGCTATTTATGAAAGAGATGTGTACAACATAGAGAAATATTCTGGTATGAATATTGGCCATTTTGTTTGGGCAGAGTCGGATTCAATCCTGCACCGTCCCGAGCGCCTCCTGGAACACTGATTTCTCTTCTACGGCTATCTGCGGCCGGCCTTCGCGTGTGAGGCGAAGGTGATAACCACTACACTACGGAAACTGCTTGGTGCGTGAGCCATGTGATTCCTCACATGTACTCAATCACTGTCGACAGCTGATGCAGCAGCGGGAGGACTTAGCCCAACATTTGTGGGACCTTAACCACTTAACACTGTCTGCACAACTCTGCCTACTGGACCGGCTGGTAAATGCCAGATCACTGCCATCTGACCGATCACAAGCCAAAAGGAGACAAGCCCAAGTCCTCGTTAGTATAGTGGACAGTATCTCCGCCTGTCACGCGGAAGACCGGGGTTCGATTCCCCGACGGGGAGTGTTATGCTTCCTACCGGCAGCCCAATGTTTGCCACCTAAGAAAGGGGCTTCAAGCTGGCCCAACTCTCCAGATGTGGTGAGGTGAGGAAAGGTTAACTCTCCCTAACTCATGAGAGAAAAAACAAAGGAAATGGACCAAGGAGAAGAGATTGATATGTAGTCAGCAAAAAAAAAAACAACCCTGAGAAACTGCTGTTGTCGGAGTGAAATTGTTAGTCCCTGTCAGTTGTATTTACTATCAATCCCCACACAACGCTTTACGCAGTGCGCCTAACGTTGTGAGGTTGCCTGAGCGTTGGACTGGGCATTGTCTGATTGTTACACTCCTAGCAATCTTAGAGCGACAGACAATATTTCTGGACCTCGACACAAGCTTTGAAGGACATCCTGGCCATGACTTCCCATTGGGTGTGTTGGTCATATATAACGATGCGACCAGCTACTCCCCACACCAGCATGGAGTTGGGGTGGCGAGACGACATTTTCCACCTGATTGCTCCCTGCGGTCCAGATATGTTCTGAGAGATTAACACAAGGCTGTGTAGTCATCAGATGAGAGCAGATAGGTTCCAAGTTTGCCTCTTGACCCATGCCCAGCAACTTTTTTGCTCTCAACTAGATGGACTTCTTGCATAATTAGAAACCTTGTTCCCGAAAATGCCATGGGTAATTGCTATTGGGCTACAACAGGTGGCCAGAATGCCCCTGAAAAGAGAGATGCTGTCCCTGCATGAGGATTCAGCAATCAGGCGGACATGTCCGCCAAAGACAATGATCCACAGCGCAAAGACATCACTAACATGTTTCCGCCCCGTTTCGAGCCGGGGACCTTTCGCGTGTTAGGCGAACGTGATAACCACTACACTACGGAAACTGACAAAAGCCTTCTTGTGGTCATTTTCCCATGTAGTTGACCTGCTTTCTGAACTCCAACGCTTTCAATGCTGGACAACTGGTTTTTCAGAGTTGACTTTTCTACCCACTGATGGTTATTCACCAAGAAAAACAAGACTTCCAAGCAATTCCAGTCCAATGTGTTCACTGTGTTTAAGGTCAACTCAGCATTTGATGTTTGGACAAAGTTGAGTTAGCCATAGATCCTCAGGGGGCAACAAAATGCACCACATTGTTTCCGCCCGGTTTCGGACCGGGGACCTTTCGCGTGTGAGGCGAACGTGATAACCACTACACTACGGAAACTGCTTGGTGCGCGAGCCATGTGATTCCTCACATGTACTCAATCACTGTCGACAGCTAATGCAGCAGCGGGAGGACTTAGCCCAACATTTGTGGGACCTTAACCACTTAACACTGTCTGCACAACTCTGCCTACTGGACCGGCTGGTAAATGCCAGATCACTGCCATCTGACCGATCACAAGCCAAAAGGAGACAAGCCCAAGTCCTCGTTAGTATAGTGGACAGTATCTCCGCCTGTCACGCGGAAGACCAGGGTTCGATTCCCCGACGGGGAGTGTTATGCTTCCTACCGGCAGCCCAATGTTTGCCACCTAAGAAAGGGGCTTCAAGCTGGCCCAACTCTCCAGATGTGGTGAGGTGAGGAAAGGTTAACTCTCCCTAACTCATGAGAGAAAAAACAAAGGAAATGGACCAAGGAGAAGAGATTGATATGTAGTCAGCAAAAAAAAAAACAACCCTGAGAAACTGCTGTTGTCGGAGTGAAATTGTTAGTCCCTGTCAGTTGTATTTACTATCAATCCCCACACAACGCTTTACGCAGTGCGCCTAACGTTGTGAGGTTGCCTGAGCGTTGGACTGGGCATTGTCTGATTGTTACACTCCTAGCAATCTTAGAGCGACAGACAATATTTCTGGACCTCGACACAAGCTTTGAAGGACATCCTGGCCATGACTTCCCATTGGGTGTGTTGGTCATATATAACGATGCGACCAGCTACTCCCCACACCAGCATGGAGTTGGGGTGGCGAGACGACATTTTCCACCTGATTGCTCCCTGCGGTCCAGATATGTTCTGAGAGATTAACACAAGGCTGTGTAGTCATCAGATGAGAGCAGATAGGTTCCAAGTTTGCCTCTTGACCCATGCCCAGCAACTTTTTTGCTCTCAACTAGATGGACTTCTTGCATAATTAGAAACCTCGTTCCCGAAAATGCCATGGGTAATTGCTATTGGGCTACAACAGGTGGCCAGAATGCCCCTGAAAAGAGAGATGCTGTCCCTGCATGAGGATTCAGCAATCAGGCGGACATGTCCGCCAAAGACAATGATCCACAGCGCAAAGACATCACTAACATGTTTCCGCCCCGTTTCGAGCCGGGGACCTTTCGCGTGTTAGGCGAACGTGATAACCACTACACTACGGAAACTGACAAAAGCCTTCTTGTGGTCATTTTCCCATGTAGTTGACCTGCTTTCTGAACTCCAACGCTTTCAATGCTGGACAACTGGTTTTTCAGAGTTGACTTTTCTACCCACTGATGGTTATTCACCAAGAAAAACAAGACTTCCAAGCAATTCCAGTCCAATGTGTTCACTGTGTTTAAGGTCAACTCAGCATTTGACGTTTGGACAAAGTTGAGTTAGCCATAGATCCTCAGGGGGCAACAAAATGCACCACATTGTTTCCGCCCGGTTTCGGACCGGGGACCTTTCGCGTGTGAGGCGAACGTGATAACCACTACACTACGGAAACTGCTTGGTGCGTGAGCCATGTGATTCCTCACATGTACTCAATCACTGTCGACAGCTGATGCAGCAGCGGGAGGACTTAGCCCAACATTTGTGGGACCTTAACCACTTAACACTAACTGCACAACTCTGCCTACTGGACCGGCTGGTAAATGCCAGATCACTGCCATCTGACCGATCACAAGCCAAAAGGAGACAAGCCCAAGTCCTCGTTAGTATAGTGGACAGTATCTCCGCCTGTCACGCGGAAGACCGGGGTTCGATTCCCCGACGGGGGGTGTTATTCTTCCTACCGGCAGCCCAATGTTTGCCACCTAAGAAAGGGGCTTCAAGCTGGCCCAACTCTCCAGATGTGGTGAGGTGAGGAAAGGTTAACTCTCCCTAACTCATGAGAGAAAAAACAAAGGAAATGGACCAAGGAGAAGAGATTGATATGTAGTCAGCAAAAAAAAAAACAACCCTGAGAAACTGCTGTTGTCGGAGTGAAATTGTTAGTCCCTGTCAGTTGTATTTACTATCAATCCCCACACAACGCTTTACGCAGTGCGCCTAACGTTGTGAGGTTGCCTGAGCGTTGGACTGGGCATTGTCTGATTGTTACACTCCTAGCAATCTTAGAGCGACAGACAATATTTCTGGACCTCGACACAAGCTTTGAAGGACATCCTGGCCATGACTTCCCATTGGGTGTGTTGGTCATATATAACGATGCGACCAGCTACTCCCCACACCAGCATGGAGTTGGGGTGGCGAGACGACATTTTCCACCTGATTGCTCCCTGCGGTCCAGATATGTTCTGAGAGATTAACACAAGGCTGTGTAGTCATCAGATGAGAGCAGATAGGTTCCAAGTTTGCCTCTTGACCCATGCCCAGAAACTTTTTTGCTCTCAACTAGATGGACTTCTTGCATAATTAGAAACCTCGTTCCCGAAAATGCCATGGGTAATTGCTATTGGGCTACAACAGGTGGCCAGAATGCCCCTGAAAAGAGAGATGCTGTCCCTGCATGAGGATTCAGCAATCAGGCGGACATGTCCGCCAAAGACAATGATCCACAGCGCAAAGACATCACTAACATGTTTCCGCCCCGTTTCGAGCCGGGGACCTTTCGCGTGTTAGGCGAACGTGATAACCACTACACTACGGAAACTGACAAAAGCCTTCTTGTGGTCATTTTCCCATGTAGTTGACCTGCTTTCTGAACTCCAACGCTTTCAATGCTGGACAACTGGTTTTTCAGAGTTGACTTTTCTACCCACTGATGGTTATTCACCAAGAAAAACAAGACTTCCAAGCAATTCCAGTCCAATGTGTTCACTGTGTTTAAGGTCAACTCAGCATTTGACGTTTGGACAAAGTTGAGTTAGCCATAGATCCTCAGGGGGCAACAAAATGCACCACATTGTTTCCGCCCGGTTTCGGACCGGGGACCTTTCGCGTGTGAGGCGAAGGTGATAACCACTACACTACGGAAACTGCTTGGTGCGTGAGCCATGTGATTCCTCACATGTACTCAATCACTGTCGACAGCTGATGCAGCAGCGGGAGGACTTAGCCCAACATTTGTGGGACCTTAACCACTTAACACTAACTGCACAACTCTGCCTACTGGACCGGCTGGTAAATGCCAGATCACTGCCATCTGACCGATCACAAGCCAAAAGGAGACAAGCCCAAGTCCTCGTTAGTATAGTGGACAGTATCTCCGCCTGTCACGCGGAAGACCGGGGTTCGATTCCCCGACGGGGGGTGTTATTCTTCCTACCGGCAGCCCAATGTTTGCCACCTAAGAAAGGGGCTTCAAGCTGGCCCAACTCTCCAGATGTGGTGAGGTGAGGAAAGGTTAACTCTCCCTAACTCATGAGAGAAAAAACAAAGGAAATGGACCAAGGAGAAGAGATTGATATGTAGTCAGCAAAAAAAAAAACAACCCTGAGAAACTGCTGTTGTCGGAGTGAAATTGTTAGTCCCTGTCAGTTGTATTTACTATCAATCCCCACACAACGCTTTACGCAGTGCGCCTAACGTTGTGAGGTTGCCTGAGCGTTGGACTGGGCATTGTCTGATTGTTACACTCCTAGCAATCTTAGAGCGACAGACAATATTTCTGGACCTCGACACAAGCTTTGAAGGACATCCTGGCCATGACTTCCCATTGGGTGTGTTGGTCATATATAACGATGCGACCAGCTACTCCCCACACCAGCATGGAGTTGGGGTGGCGAGACGACATTTTCCACCTGATTGCTCCCTGCGGTCCAGATATGTTCTGAGAGATTAACACAAGGCTGTGTAGTCATCAGATGAGAGCAGATAGGTTCCAAGTTTGCCTCTTGACCCATGCCCAGAAACTTTTTTGCTCTCAACTAGATGGACTTCTTGCATAATTAGAAACCTCGTTCCCGAAAATGCCATGGGTAATTGCTATTGGGCTACAACAGGTGGCCAGAATGCCCCTGAAAAGAGAGATGCTGTCCCTGCATGAGGATTCAGCAATCAGGCGGACATGTCCGCCAAAGACAATGATCCACAGCGCAAAGACATCACTAACATGTTTCCGCCCCGTTTCGAGCCGGGGACCTTTCGCGTGTTAGGCGAACGTGATAACCACTACACTACGGAAACTGACAAAAGCCTTCTTGTGGTCATTTTCCCATGTAGTTGACCTGCTTTCTGAACTCCAACGCTTTCAATGCTGGACAACTGGTTTTTCAGAGTTGACTTTTCTACCCACTGATGGTTATTCACCAAGAAAAACAAGACTTCCAAGCAATTCCAGTCCAATGTGTTCACTGTGTTTAAGGTCAACTCAGCATTTGATGTTTGGACAAAGTTGAGTTAGCCATAGATCCTCAGGGGGCAACAAAATGCACCACATTGTTTCCGCCCGGTTTCGGACCGGGGACCTTTCGCGTGTGAGGCGAACGTGATAACCACTACACTACGGAAACTGCTTGGTGCGCGAGCCATGTGATTCCTCACATGTACTCAATCACTGTCGACAGCTAATGCAGCAGCGGGAGGACTTAGCCCAACATTTGTGGGACCTTAACCACTTAACACTGTCTGCACAACTCTGCCTACTGGACCGGCTGGTAAATGCCAGATCACTGCCATCTGACCGATCACAAGCCAAAAGGAGACAAGCCCAAGTCCTCGTTAGTATAGTGGACAGTATCTCCGCCTGTCACGCGGAAGACCGGGGTTCGATTCCCCGACGGGGAGTGTTATGCTTCCTACCGGCAGCCCAATGTTTGCCACCTAAGAAAGGGGCTTCAAGCTGGCCCAACTCTCCAGATGTGGTGAGGTGAGGAAAGGTTAACTCTCCCTAACTCATGAGAGAAAAAACAAAGGAAATGGACCAAGGAGAAGAGATTGATATGTAGTCAGCAAAAAAAAAAACAACCCTGAGAAACTGCTGTTGTCGGAGTGAAATTGTTAGTCCCTGTCAGTTGTATTTACTATCAATCCCCACACAACGCTTTACGCAGTGCGCCTAACGTTGTGAGGTTGCCTGAGCGTTGGACTGGGCATTGTCTGATTGTTACACTCCTAGCAATCTTAGAGCGACAGACAATATTTCTGGACCTCGACACAAGCTTTGAAGGACATCCTGGCCATGACTTCCCATTGGGTGTGTTGGTCATATATAACGATGCGACCAGCTACTCCCCACACCAGCATGGAGTTGGGGTGGCGAGACGACATTTTCCACCTGATTGCTCCCTGCGGTCCAGATATGTTCTGAGAGATTAACACAAGGCTGTGTAGTCATCAGATGAGAGCAGATAGGTTCCAAGTTTGCCTCTTGACCCATGCCCAGCAACTTTTTTGCTCTCAACTAGATGGACTTCTTGCATAATTAGAAACCTCGTTCCCGAAAATGCCATGGGTAATTGCTATTGGGCTACAACAGGTGGCCAGAATGCCCCTGAAAAGAGAGATGCTGTCCCTGCATGAGGATTCAGCAATCAGGCGGACATGTCCGCCAAAGACAATGATCCACAGCGCAAAGACATCACTAACATGTTTCCGCCCCGTTTCGAGCCGGGGACCTTTCGCGTGTTAGGCGAACGTGATAACCACTACACTACGGAAACTGACAAAAGCCTTCTTGTGGTCATTTTCCCATGTAGTTGACCTGCTTTCTGAACTCCAACGCTTTCAATGCTGGACAACTGGTTTTTCAGAGTAGACTTTTCTACCCACTGATGGTTATTCACCAAGAAAAACAAGACTTCCAAGCAATTCCAGTCCAATGTGTTCACTGTGTTTAAGGTCAACTCAGCATTTGATGTTTGGACAAAGTTGAGTTAGCCATAGATCCTCAGGGGGCAACAAAATGCACCACATTGTTTCCGCCCGGTTTCGGACCGGGGACCTTTCGCGTGTGAGGCGAACGTGATAACCACTACACTACGGAAACTGCTTGGTGCGCGAGCCATGTGATTCCTCACATGTACTCAATCACTGTCGACAGCTAATGCAGCAGCGGGAGGACTTAGCCCAACATTTGTGGGACCTTAACCACTTAACACTGTCTGCACAACTCTGCCTACTGGACCGGCTGGTAAATGCCAGATCACTGCCATCTGACCGATCACAAGCCAAAAGGAGACAAGCCCAAGTCCTCGTTAGTATAGTGGACAGTATCTCCGCCTGTCACGCGGAAGACCGGGGTTCGATTCCCCGACGGGGAGTGTTATGCTTCCTACCGGCAGCCCAATGTTTGCCACCTAAGAAAGGGGCTTCAAGCTGGCCCAACTCTCCAGATGTGGTGAGGTGAGGAAAGGTTAACTCTCCCTAACTCATGAGAGAAAAAACAAAGGAAATGGACCAAGGAGAAGAGATTGATATGTAGTCAGCAAAAAAAAAAACAACCCTGAGAAACTGCTGTTGTCGGAGTGAAATTGTTAGTCCCTGTCAGTTGTATTTACTATCAATCCCCACACAACGCTTTACGCAGTGCGCCTAACGTTGTGAGGTTGCCTGAGCGTTGGACTGGGCATTGTCTGATTGTTACACTCCTAGCAATCTTAGAGCGACAGACAATATTTCTGGACCTCGACACAAGCTTTGAAGGACATCCTGGCCATGACTTCCCATTGGGTGTGTTGGTCATATATAACGATGCGACCAGCTACTCCCCACACCAGCATGGAGTTGGGGTGGCGAGACGACATTTTCCACCTGATTGCTCCCTGCGGTCCAGATATGTTCTGAGAGATTAACACAAGGCTGTGTAGTCATCAGATGAGAGCAGATAGGTTCCAAGTTTGCCTCTTGACCCATGCCCAGCAACTTTTTTGCTCTCAACTAGATGGACTTCTTGCATAATTAGAAACCTCGTTCCCGAAAATGCCATGGGTAATTGCTATTGGGCTACAACAGGTGGCCAGAATGCCCCTGAAAAGAGAGATGCTGTCCCTGCATGAGGATTCAGCAATCAGGCGGACATGTCCGCCAAAGACAATGATCCACAGCGCAAAGACATCACTAACATGTTTCCGCCCCGTTTCGAGCCGGGGACCTTTCGCGTGTTAGGCGAACGTGATAACCACTACACTACGGAAACTGACAAAAGCCTTCTTGTGGTCATTTTCCCATGTAGTTGACCTGCTTTCTGAACTCCAACGCTTTCAATGCTGGACAACTGGTTTTTCAGAGTAGACTTTTCTACCCACTGATGGTTATTCACCAAGAAAAACAAGACTTCCAAGCAATTCCAGTCCAATGTGTTCACTGTGTTTAAGGTCAACTCAGCATTTGATGTTTGGACAAAGTTGAGTTAGCCATAGATCCTCAGGGGGCAACAAAATGCACCACATTGTTTCCGCCCGGTTTCGGACCGGGGACCTTTCGCGTGTGAGGCGAACGTGATAACCACTACACTACGGAAACTGCTTGGTGCGCGAGCCATGTGATTCCTCACATGTACTCAATCACTGTCGACAGCTAATGCAGCAGCGGGAGGACTTAGCCCAACATTTGTGGGACCTTAACCACTTAACACTGTCTGCACAACTCTGCCTACTGGACCGGCTGGTAAATGCCAGATCACTGCCATCTGACCGATCACAAGCCAAAAGGAGACAAGCCCAAGTCCTCGTTAGTATAGTGGACAGTATCTCCGCCTGTCACGCGGAAGACCGGGGTTCGATTCCCCGACGGGGAGTGTTATGCTTCCTACCGGCAGCCCAATGTTTGCCACCTAAGAAAGGGGCTTCAAGCTGGCCCAACTCTCCAGATGTGGTGAGGTGAGGAAAGGTTAACTCTCCCTAACTCATGAGAGAAAAAACAAAGGAAATGGACCAAGGAGAAGAGATTGATATGTAGTCAGCAAAAAAAAAAACAACCCTGAGAAACTGCTGTTGTCGGAGTGAAATTGTTAGTCCCTGTCAGTTGTATTTACTATCAATCCCCACACAACGCTTTACGCAGTGCGCCTAACGTTGTGAGGTTGCCTGAGCGTTGGACTGGGCATTGTCTGATTGTTACACTCCTAGCAATCTTAGAGCGACAGACAATATTTCTGGACCTCGACACAAGCTTTGAAGGACATCCTGGCCATGACTTCCCATTGGGTGTGTTGGTCATATATAACGATGCGACCAGCTACTCCCCACACCAGCATGGAGTTGGGGTGGCGAGACGACATTTTCCACCTGATTGCTCCCTGCGGTCCAGATATGTTCTGAGAGATTAACACAAGGCTGTGTAGTCATCAGATGAGAGCAGATAGGTTCCAAGTTTGCCTCTTGACCCATGCCCAGCAACTTTTTTGCTCTCAACTAGATGGACTTCTTGCATAATTAGAAACCTCGTTCCCGAAAATGCCATGGGTAATTGCTATTGGGCTACAACAGGTGGCCAGAATGCCCCTGAAAAGAGAGATGCTGTCCCTGCATGAGGATTCAGCAATCAGGCGGACATGTCCGCCAAAGACAATGATCCACAGCGCAAAGACATCACTAACATGTTTCCGCCCCGTTTCGAGCCGGGGACCTTTCGCGTGTTAGGCGAACGTGATAACCACTACACTACGGAAACTGACAAAAGCCTTCTTGTGGTCATTTTCCCATGTAGTTGACCTGCTTTCTGAACTCCAACGCTTTCAATGCTGGACAACTGGTTTTTCAGAGTTGACTTTTCTACCCACTGATGGTTATTCACCAAGAAAAACAAGACTTCCAAGCAATTCCAGTCCAATGTGTTCACTGTGTTTAAGGTCAACTCAGCATTTGATGTTTGGACAAAGTTGAGTTAGCCATAGATCCTCAGGGGGCAACAAAATGCACCACATTGTTTCCGCCCGGTTTCGGACCGGGGACCTTTCGCGTGTGAGGCGAACGTGATAACCACTACACTACGGAAACTGCTTGGTGCGCGAGCCATGTGATTCCTCACATGTACTCAATCACTGTCGACAGCTAATGCAGCAGCGGGAGGACTTAGCCCAACATTTGTGGGACCTTAACCACTTAACACTGTCTGCACAACTCTGCCTACTGGACCGGCTGGTAAATGCCAGATCACTGCCATCTGACCGATCACAAGCCAAAAGGAGACAAGCCCAAGTCCTCGTTAGTATAGTGGACAGTATCTCCGCCTGTCACGCGGAAGACCGGGGTTCGATTCCCCGACGGGGAGTGTTATGCTTCCTACCGGCAGCCCAATGTTTGCCACCTAAGAAAGGGGCTTCAAGCTGGCCCAACTCTCCAGATGTGGTGAGGTGAGGAAAGGTTAACTCTCCCTAACTCATGAGAGAAAAAACAAAGGAAATGGACCAAGGAGAAGAGATTGATATGTAGTCAGCAAAAAAAAAAACAACCCTGAGAAACTGCTGTTGTCGGAGTGAAATTGTTAGTCCCTGTCAGTTGTATTTACTATCAATCCCCACACAACGCTTTACGCAGTGCGCCTAACGTTGTGAGGTTGCCTGAGCGTTGGACTGGGCATTGTCTGATTGTTACACTCCTAGCAATCTTAGAGCGACAGACAATATTTCTGGACCTCGACACAAGCTTTGAAGGACATCCTGGCCATGACTTCCAATTGGGTGTGTTGGTCATATATAACGATGCGACCAGCTACTCCCCACACCAGCATGGAGTTGGGGTGGCGAGACGACATTTTCCACCTGATTGCTCCCTGCGGTCCAGATATGTTCTGAGAGATTAACACAAGGCTGTGTAGTCATCAGATGAGAGCAGATAGGTTCCAAGTTTGCCTCTTGACCCATGCCCAGCAACTTTTTTGCTCTCAACTAGATGGAGTTCTTGCATAATTAGAAACCTCGTTCCCGAAAATGCCATGGGTAATTGCTATTGGGCTACAACAGGTGGCCAGAATGCCCCTGAAAAGAGATATGCTGTCCCTGCATGAGGATTCAGCAATCAGGCGGACATGTCCGCCAAAGACAATGATCCACAGCGCAAAGACATCACTAACATGTTTCCGCCCCGTTTCGAGCCGGGGACCTTTCGCGTGTTAGGCGAACGTGATAACCACTACACTACGGAAACTGACAAAAGCCTTCTTGTGGTCATTTTCCCATGTAGTTGACCTGCTTTCTGAACTCCAACGCTTTCAATGCTGGACAACTGGTTTTTCAGAGTTGACTTTTCTACCCACTGATGGTTATTCACCAAGAAAAACAAGACTTCCAAGCAATTCCAGTCCAATGTGTTCACTGTGTTTAAGGTCAACTCAGCATTTGACGTTTGGACAAAGTTGAGTTAGCCATAGATCCTCAGGGGGCAACAAAATGCACCACATTGTTTCCGCCCGGTTTCGGACCGGGGACCTTTCGCGTGTGAGGCGAACGTGATAACCACTACACTACGGAAACTGCTTGGTGCGCGAGCCATGTGATTCCTCACATGTACTCAATCACTGTCGACAGCTGATGCAGCAGCGGGAGGACTTAGCCCAACATTTGTGGGACCTTAACCACTTAACACTGTCTGCACAACTCTGCCTACTGGACCGGCTGGTAAATGCCAGATCACTGCCATCTGACAGATCACAAGCCAAAAGGAGACAAGCCCAAGTCCTCGTTAGTATAGTGGACAGTATCTCCGCCTGTCACGCGGAAGACCGGGGTTCGATTCCCCGACGGGGAGTGTTATGCTTCCTACCGGCAGCCCAATGTTTGCCACCTAAGAAAGGGGCTTCAAGCTGGCCCAACTCTCCAGATGTGGTGAGGTGAGGAAAGGTTAACTCTCCCTAACTCATGAGAGAAAAAACAAAGGAAATGGACCAAGGAGAAGAGATTCATATGTAGTCAGCAGAAAAAAAAAACAACCCTGAGAAACTGCTGTTGTCAGAGTGAAATTGTTAGTCCCTGTCAGTTGTATTTACTATCAATCCCCACACAACGCTTTACGCAGTGCGCCTAACGTTGTGAGGTTGCCTGAGCGTTGGACTGGGCATTGTCTGATTGTTACACTCCTAGCAATCTTAGAGCGACAGACAATATTTCTGGACCTCGACACAAGCTTTGAAGGACATCCTGGCCATGACTTCCCATTGGGTGTGTTGGTCATATATAACGATGCGACCAGCTACTCCCCACACCAGCATGGAGTTGGGGTGGCGAGACGACATTTTCCACCTGATTGCTCCCTGCGGTCCAGATATGTTCTGAGAGATTAACACAAGGCTGTGTAGTCATCAGATGAGAGCAGATAGGTTCCAAGTTTGCCTCTTGACCCATGCCCAGCAACTTTTTTGCTCTCAACTAGATGGACTTCTTGCATAATTAGAAACCTCGTTCCCGAAAATGCCATGGGTAATTGCTATTGGGCTACAACAGGTGGCCAGAATGCCCCTGAAAAGAGAGATGCTGTCCCTGCATGAGGATTCAGCAATCAGGCAGACATGTCCGCCAAAGACAATGATCCACAGCGCAAAGACATCACTAACATGTTTCCGCCCCGTTTCGAGCCGGGGACCTTTCGCGTGTTAGGCGAACGTGATAACCACTACACTACGGAAACTGACAAAAGCCTTCTTGTGGTCATTTTCCCATGTAGTTGACCTGCTTTCTGAACTCCAACGCTTTCAATGCTGGACAACTGGTTTTTCAGAGTTGACTTTTCTACCCACTGATGGTTATTCACCAAGAAAAACAAGACTTCCAAGCAATTCCAGTCCAATGTGTTCACTGTGTTTAAGGTCAACTCAGCATTTGACGTTTGGACAAAGTTGAGTTAGCCATAGATCCTCAGGGGGCAACAAAATGCACCACATTGTTTCCGCCCGGTTTCGGACCGGGGACCTTTCGCGTGTGAGGCGAACGTGATAACCACTACACTACGGAAACTGCTTGGTGCGCGAGCCATGTGATTCCTCACATGTACTCAATCACTGTCGACAGCTGATGCAGCAGCGGGAGGACTTAGCCCAACATTTGTGGGACCTTAACCACTTAACACTGTCTGCACAACTCTGCCTACTGGACCGGCTGGTAAATGCCAGATCACTGCCATCTGACAGATCACAAGCCAAAAGGAGACAAGCCCAAGTCCTCGTTAGTATAGTGGACAGTATCTCCGCCTGTCACG
This sequence comes from Symphodus melops, assembly GCF_947650265.1. Lineage (NCBI taxonomy): Eukaryota > Metazoa > Chordata > Actinopteri > Labriformes > Labridae > Symphodus > Symphodus melops. The sequence continues at coordinate 23,081,456 of NC_136691.1, forward strand.
CGGAAGACCGGGGTTCGATTCCCCGACGGGGAGTGTTATGCTTCCTACCGGCAGCCCAATGTTTGCCACCTAAGAAAGGGGCTTCAAGCTGGCCCAACTCTCCAGATGTGGTGAGGTGAGGAAAGGTTAACTCTCCCTAACTCATGAGAGAAAAAACCAAGGAGAAGAGATTCATATGTAGTCAGCAGAAAAAAAAAACAACCCTGAGAAACTGCTGTTGTCGGAGTGAAATTGTTAGTCCCTGTCAGTTGTATTTACTATCAATCCCCACACAACGCTTTACGCAGTGCGCCTAACGTTGTGAGGTGGCCTGAGCGTTGGACTGGGCATTGTCTGATTGTTACACTCCTAGCAATCTTAGAGCGACAGACAATATTTCTGGACCTCGACACAAGCTTTGAAGGACATCCTGGCCATGACTTCCCATTGGGTGTGTTGGTCATATATAACGATGCGACCAGCTACTCCCCACACCAGCATGGAGTTGGGGTGGCGAGACGACATTTTCCACCTGATTGCTCCCTGCGGTCCAGATATGTTCTGAGAGATTAACACAAGGCTGTGTAGTCATCAGATGAGAGCAGATAGGTTCCAAGTTTGCCTCTTGACCCATGCCCAGCAACTTTTTTGCTCTCAACTAGATGGACTTCTTGCATAATTAGAAACCTCGTTCCCGAAAATGCCATGGGTAATTGCTATTGGGCTACAACAGGTGGCCAGAATGCCCCTGAAAAGAGAGATGCTGTCCCTGCATGAGGATTCAGCAATCAGGCGGACATGTCCGCCAAAGACAATGATCCACAGCGCAAAGACATCACTAACATGTTTCCGCCCCGTTTCGAGCCGGGGACCTTTCGCGTGTTAGGCGAACGTGATAACCACTACACTACGGAAACTGACAAAAGCCTTCTTGTGGTCATTTTCCCATGTAGTTGACCTGCTTTCTGAACTCCAACGCTTTCAATGCTGGACAACTGGTTTTTCAGAGTTGACTTTTCTACCCACTGATGGTTATTCACCAAGAAAAACAAGACTTCCAAGCAATTCCAGTCCAATGTGTTCACTGTGTTTAAGGTCAACTCAGCATTTGACGTTTGGACAAAGTTGAGTTAGCCATAGATCCTCAGGGGGCAACAAAATGCACCACATTGTTTCCGCCCGGTTTCGGACCGGGGACCTTTCGCGTGTGAGGCGAACGTGATAACCACTACACTACGGAAACTGCTTGGTGCGCGAGCCATGTGATTCCTCACATGTACTCAATCACTGTCGACAGCTGATGCAGCAGCGGGAGGACTTAGCCCAACATTTGTGGGACCTTAACCACTTAACACTGTCTGCACAACTCTGCCTACTGGACCGGCTGGTAAATGCCAGATCACTGCCATCTGACAGATCACAAGCCAAAAGGAGACAAGCCCAAGTCCTCGTTAGTATAGTGGACAGTATCTCCGCCTGTCACGCGGAAGACCGGGGTTCGATTCCCCGACGGGGAGTGTTATGCTTCCTACCGGCAGCCCAATGTTTGCCACCTAAGAAAGGGGCTTCAAGCTGGCCCAACTCTCCAGATGTGGTGAGGTGAGGAAAGGTTAACTCTCCCTAACTCATGAGAGAAAAAACCAAGGAGAAGAGATTCATATGTAGTCAGCAGAAAAAAAAAACAACCCTGAGAAACTGCTGTTGTCGGAGTGAAATTGTTAGTCCCTGTCAGTTGTATTTACTATCAATCCCCACACAACGCTTTACGCAGTGCGCCTAACGTTGTGAGGTGGCCTGAGCGTTGGACTGGGCATTGTCTGATTGTTACACTCCTAGCAATCTTAGAGCGACAGACAATATTTCTGGACCTCGACACAAGCTTTGAAGGACATCCTGGCCATGACTTCCCATTGGGTGTGTTGGTCATATATAACGATGCGACCAGCTACTCCCCACACCAGCATGGAGTTGGGGTGGCGAGACGACATTTTCCACCTGATTGCTCCCTGCGGTCCAGATATGTTCTGAGAGATTAACACAAGGCTGTGTAGTCATCAGATGAGAGCAGATAGGTTCCAAGTTTGCCTCTTGACCCATGCCCAGCAACTTTTTTGCTCTCAACTAGATGGACTTCTTGCATAATTAGAAACCTCGTTCCCGAAAATGCCATGGGTAATTGCTATTGGGCTACAACAGGTGGCCAGAATGCCCCTGAAAAGAGAGATGCTGTCCCTGCATGAGGATTCAGCAATCAGGCGGACATGTCCGCCAAAGACAATGATCCACAGCGCAAAGACATCACTAACATGTTTCCGCCCCGTTTCGAGCCGGGGACCTTTCGCGTGTTAGGCGAACGTGATAACCACTACACTACGGAAACTGACAAAAGCCTTCTTGTGGTCATTTTCCCATGTAGTTGACCTGCTTTCTGAACTCCAACGCTTTCAATGCTGGACAACTGGTTTTTCAGAGTTGACTTTTCTACCCACTGATGGTTATTCACCAAGAAAAACAAGACTTCCAAGCAATTCCAGTCCAATGTGTTCACTGTGTTTAAGGTCAACTCAGCATTTGACGTTTGGACAAAGTTGAGTTAGCCATAGATCCTCAGGGGGCAACAAAATGCACCACATTGTTTCCGCCCGGTTTCGGACCGGGGACCTTTCGCGTGTGAGGCGAACGTGATAACCACTACACTACGGAAACTGCTTGGTGCGCGAGCCATGTGATTCCTCACATGTACTCAATCACTGTCGACAGCTGATGCAGCAGCGGGAGGACTTAGCCCAACATTTGTGGGACCTTAACCACTTAACACTGTCTGCACAACTCTGCCTACTGGACCGGCTGGTAAATGCCAGATCACTGCCATCTGACAGATCACAAGCCAAAAGGAGACAAGCCCAAGTCCTCGTTAGTATAGTGGACAGTATCTCCGCCTGTCACGCGGAAGACCGGGGTTCGATTCCCCGACGGGGAGTGTTATGCTTCCTACCGGCAGCCCAATGTTTGCCACCTAAGAAAGGGGCTTCAAGCTGGCCCAACTCTCCAGATGTGGTGAGGTGAGGAAAGGTTAACTCTCCCTAACTCATGAGAGAAAAAACCAAGGAGAAGAGATTCATATGTAGTCAGCAGAAAAAAAAAACAACCCTGAGAAACTGCTGTTGTCAGAGTGAAATTGTTAGTCCCTGTCAGTTGTATTTACTATCAATCCCCACACAACGCTTTACGCAGTGCGCCTAACGTTGTGAGGTTGCCTGAGCGTTGGACTGGGCATTGTCTGATTGTTACACTCCTAGCAATCTTAGAGCGACAGACAATATTTCTGGACCTCGACACAAGCTTTGAAGGACATCCTGGCCATGACTTCCCATTGGGTGTGTTGGTCATATATAACGATGCGACCAGCTACTCCCCACACCAGCATGGAGTTGGGGTGGCGAGACGACATTTTCCACCTGATTGCTCCCTGCGGTCCAGATATGTTCTGAGAGATTAACACAAGGCTGTGTAGTCATCAGATGAGAGCAGATAGGTTCCAAGTTTGCCTCTTGACCCATGCCCAGAAACTTTTTTGCTCTCAACTAGATGGACTTCTTGCATAATTAGAAACCTCGTTCCCGAAAATGCCATGGGTAATTGCTATTGGGCTACAACAGGTGGCCAGAATGCCCCTGAAAAGAGAGATGCTGTCCCTGCATGAGGATTCAGCAATCAGGCGGACATGTCCGCCAAAGACAATGATCCACAGCGCAAAGACATCACTAACATGTTTCCGCCCCGTTTCGAGCCGGGGACCTTTCGCGTGTTAGGCGAACGTGATAACCACTACACTACGGAAACTGACAAAAGCCTTCTTGTGGTCATTTTCCCATGTAGTTGACCTGCTTTCTGAACTCCAACGCTTTCAATGCTGGACAACTGGTTTTTCAGAGTTGACTTTTCTACCCACTGATGGTTATTCACCAAGAAAAACAAGACTTCCAAGCAATTCCAGTCCAATGTGTTCACTGTGTTTAAGGTCAACTCAGCATTTGACGTTTGGACAAAGTTGAGTTAGCCATAGATCCTCAGGGGGCAACAAAATGCACCACATTGTTTCCGCCCGGTTTCGGACCGGGGACCTTTCGCGTGTGAGGCGAACGTGATAACCACTACACTACGGAAACTGCTTGGTGCGCGAGCCATGTGATTCCTCACATGTACTCAATCACTGTCGACAGCTGATGCAGCAGCGGGAGGACTTAGCCCAACATTTGTGGGACCTTAACCACTTAACACTGTCTGCCAAACTCTGCCTACTGGACCGGCTGGTAAATGCCAGATCACTGCCATCTGACAGATCACAAGCCAAAAGGAGACAAGCCCAAGTCCTCGTTAGTATAGTGGACAGTATCTCCGCCTGTCACGCGGAAGACCGGGGTTCGATTCCCCGACGGGGAGTGTTATGCTTCCTACCGGCAGCCCAATGTTTGCCACCTAAGAAAGGGGCTTCAAGCTGGCCCAACTCTCCAGATGTGGTGAGGTGAGGAAAGGTTAACTCTCCCTAACTCATGAGAGAAAAAACAAAGGAAATGGACCAAGGAGAAGAGATTGATATGTAGTCAGCAAAAAAAAAAACAACCCTGAGAAACTGCTGTTGTCGGAGTGAAATTGTTAGTCCCTGTCAGTTGTATTTACTATCAATCCCCACACAACGCTTTACGCAGTGCGCCTAACGTTGTGAGGTTGCCTGAGCGTTGGACTGGGCATTGTCTGATTGTTACACTCCTAGCAATCTTAGAGCGACAGACAATATTTCTGGACCTCGACACAAGCTTTGAAGGACATCCTGGCCATGACTTCCCATTGGGTGTGTTGGTCATATATAACGATGCGACCAGCTACTCCCCACACCAGCATGGAGTTGGGGTGGCGAGACGACATTTTCCACCTGATTGCTCCCTGCGGTCCAGATATGTTCTGAGAGATTAACACAAGGCTGTGTAGTCATCAGATGAGAGCAGATAGGTTCCAAGTTTGCCTCTTGACCCATGCCCAGCAACTTTTTTGCTCTCAACTAGATGGACTTCTTGCATAATTAGAAACCTCGTTCCCGAAAATGCCATGGGTAATTGCTATTGGGCTACAACAGGTGGCCAGAATGCCCCTGAAAAGAGAGATGCTGTCCCTGCATGAGGATTCAGCAATCAGGCGGACATGTCCGCCAAAGACAATGATCCACAGCGCAAAGACATCACTAACATGTTTCCGCCCCGTTTCGAGCCGGGGACCTTTCGCGTGTTAGGCGAACGTGATAACCACTACACTACGGAAACTGACAAAAGCCTTCTTGTGGTCATTTTCCCATGTAGTTGACCTGCTTTCTGAACTCCAACGCTTTCAATGCTGGACAACTGGTTTTTCAGAGTTGACTTTTCTACCCACTGATAGTTATTCACCAAGAAAAACAAGACTTCCAAGCAATTCCAGTCCAATGTGTTCACTGTGTTTAAGGTCAACTCAGCATTTGACGTTTGGACAAAGTTGAGTTAGCCATAGATCCTCAGGGGGGACCAAAATGCACCACATTGTTTCCGCCCGGTTTCGGACCGGGGACCTTTCGCGTGTGAGGCGAACGTGATAACCACTACACTACGGAAACTGCTTGGTGCGCGAGCCATGTGATTCCTCACATGTACTCAATCACTGTCGACAGCTGATGCAGCAGCGGGAGGACTTAGCCCAACATTTGTGGGACCTTAACCACTTAACACTGTCTGCACAACTCTGCCTACTGGACCGGCTGGTAAATGCCAGATCACTGCCATCTGACAGATCACAAGCCAAAAGGAGACAAGCCCAAGTCCTCGTTAGTATAGTGGACAGTATCTCCGCCTGTCACGCGGAAGACCGGGGTTCGATTCCCCGACGGGGAGTGTTATGCTTCCTACCGGCAGCCCAATGTTTGCCACCTAAGAAAGGGGCTTCAAGCTGGCCCAACTCTCCAGATGTGGTGAGGTGAGGAAAGGTTAACTCTCCCTAACTCATGAGAGAAAAAACAAAGGAAATGGACCAAGGAGAAGAGATTCATATGTAGTCAGCAGAAAAAAAAAACAACCCTGAGAAACTGCTGTTGTCAGAGTGAAATTGTTAGTCCCTGTCAGTTGTATTTACTATCAATCCCCACACAACGCTTTACGCAGTGCGCCTAACGTTGTGAGGTTGCCTGAGCGTTGGACTGGGCATTGTCTGATTGTTACACTCCTAGCAATCTTAGAGCGACAGACAATATTTCTGGACCTCGACACAAGCTTTGAAGGACATCCTGGCCATGACTTCCCATTGGGTGTGTTGGTCATATATAACGATGCGACCAGCTACTCCCCACACCAGCATGGAGTTGGGGTGGCGAGACGACATTTTCCACCTGATTGCTCCCTGCGGTCCAGATATGTTCTGAGAGATTAACACAAGGCTGTGTAGTCATCAGATGAGAGCAGATAGGTTCCAAGTTTGCCTCTTGACCCATGCCCAGCAACTTTTTTGCTCTCAACTAGATGGACTTCTTGCATAATTAGAAACCTCGTTCCCGAAAATGCCATGGGTAATTGCTATTGGGCTACAACAGGTGGCCAGAATGCCCCTGAAAAGAGAGATGCTGTCCCTGCATGAGGATTCAGCAATCAGGCGGACATGTCCGCCAAAGACAATGATCCACAGCGCAAAGACATCACTAACATGTTTCCACCCGGTTTCGAGCCGGGGACCTTTCGCGTGTTAGGCGAACGTGATAACCACTACACTACGGAAACTGACAAAAGCCTTCTTGTGGTCATTTTCCCATGTAGTTGACCTGCTTTCTGAACTCCAACGCTTTCAATGCTGGACAACTGGTTTTTCAGAGTTGACTTTTCTACCCACTGATAGTTATTCACCAAGAAAAACAAGACTTCCAAGCAATTCCAGTCCAATGTGTTCACTGTGTTTAAGGTCAACTCAGCATTTGACGTTTGGACAAAGTTGAGTTAGCCATAGATCCTCAGGGGGGACCAAAATGCACCACATTGTTTCCGCCCGGTTTCGGACCTGGGACCTTTCGCGTGTGAGGCGAACGTGATAACCACTACACTACGGAAACTGCTTGGTGCGCGAGCCATGTGATTCCTCACATGTACTCAATCACTGTCGACAGCTGATGCAGCAGCGGGAGGACTTAGCCCAACATTTGTGGGACCTTAACCACTTAACACTGTCTGCCAAACTCTGCCTACTGGACCGGCTGGTAAATGCCAGATCACTGCCATCTGACAGATCACAAGCCAAAAGGAGACAAGCCCAAGTCCTCGTTAGTATAGTGGACAGTATCTCCGCCTGTCACGCGGAGGCCGGCCGCAGATAGCCGTAGAAGAGAAATCAGTGTTCCAGGAGGCGCTCGGGACGGTGCAGGATCGAATCCGACTCTGCCCAAACAAAATGGCCAATATTCATACCAGAATATTTCTCTATGTTGTACACATCTCTTTCATAAATAGCTGTTTCCCTCTAAATGATGGTAAGAAACATCCTCAAATACTGCTGCAGTGTTATTTACTAAATTACAATATCAAGTTTAATTTTAATCAAATACTGTACATCTCAGTTTGGCAATATCCTGTCCTGTAAATAACAATGACCTGAAATGTACAAGAAACAAGTAAATTTAGTGAGTTTCTTTTCAGTTCCAATATGAAAAAAATACAGTAAAGTAGAAATGCCTTCACAATATTTTATTATACACACAAGATCTATTATAAAAACCTTTCTGAATTCTAAATCACACAAAATTATATGAACAATAAATGAACACAAAGAGAAATACACAGTAGTATATACAAGGCTTGTAGCTATAAACATATTTACAATAGTGGGGCAAAAAGCAGTCACTTTTTCTTTTCTGCAGCCCATCCGTCCCTTTCAGTGTCGTGAAAGCCAGACTGATGAAACTCTGCCCAGGTCATTTCTTTAACCATGCCCTCTGCCCTGTACATGGAGAACACTCTGGAGGGGCAGTAAATGGACTTTCCTGGCACCCCCGGGAAGGATGCATGTATATGAGGACCCTGTTTTAGTGGCTGGTGACAGAACCTGCACAGACGACCAGTCGGCAGCTGCAATGACGACTTCCTCTTTGCCCTCTGCTCTGCCACCTTTCTCCATTCTGCCCCCCTCTGTTTGGCAGCATCCAGCTCCCGCTCAAAAAACGGAGAGGCAGCAAAGTCCTCAAAGGACATCCTGGGGTTCTTAAGGCCTTCATGTTCATAGATCTTAAAAACCTTCGTTGAACAATAAAAGTACTTAACAACTGGGCACTGATAAAAGACATGAACTGAAGAGCCATCCCCAACATATCTGGACTTTGGCTGACCACAGGCAGAACAGTTCCTGCTCATCTTTTTCTGATGCTGCTGTTTTTCCAGTAATCGCCCATTACCTGTGTGTCCTGGCGGTCTGACACATCGCCTCCACGTTGAAAAACCAGAGTGAGAGCATTGGTTCTCACCTGGTCCTGTTTTTGAGGAGGGGACTTGTCCTGAAGGGAGGGATTTTTTTTTTATCCTCATGGCCTCGTCAGAGGGGTCCTGGCCAAGATGGCCTGACGGACCCTTCCTGAAGGACACTGTTGCCCTTCCTGGAAAGAAGTCAACTGTCTTCTTCATTGTCTCCTGTGCACAGCAGAACACAATGTACATTTGTTATATTAATCAAAGTGTAATCAAGCTGTTATATCAACAGTGTTACTGATGTATATAAAATAACCTGCATTTTTAATGACGAGGTAATAACACTTACACACCAGATAGAGTCATTATTTGATGTGATACCTTATAATAAGTGTTTTTTTTTACATGGCAATTCAATTGAATCTTTAATGTAAGCTATAGTTGTATAAAAACAAAATATTAACCTGACACAATGATTATATGAATAAAAAACCGTGAAAGGTTCAAACAAAAAGGATTTTTTTGTCACTATCAGCAGGAGAGAAATTGTTTTATTACAGTCGTCAATAATCAATAAAATAACATTAATATTACAGTTAACAAGTTATTTTCATCAGTGTAAAAATAACATTAACGTTACCGATATTGTACCACCTTGCTACCTTAGCAAAAAGAAATCATAGTTCGTATTTTGTCAACACAACTAAACTCAAATAAACTACTATTAAACAGGTTTTAAGATATAAATGAGGATTACTAATAAAGTCTATGAAAAAACAAGCCAGACTTACGTTTGTGTAGTTGGATATATGTTATTAAAGTTGTGAAAAAGGTGACGATAAACTGTTGATACGGAGTTCTCTTCACTTTGTGATGAACATCCTGCACTGACTGTCGGACTGTCACTCAAACCTGAAGAAACGGGGTCTCCTTACCTTTACCAAACGGGGGAAACAGCGCCCCCCAAATCTCCATAGTGGCCAAAAGTATATTACATCCGTAGTGATAAGAACTACCATAGAGAATGAATGGTAAAAGTTAAGGAAATTAAAGACTACTATTCCCGGCCCTGGCGCGGCAGACCGGGGTTCGATTCCCCGACGGGGAGTGTTATGCTTCCTACCGGCAGCCCAATGTTTGCCACCTAAGAAAGGGGCTTCAAGCTGGCCCAACTCTCCAGATGTGGTGAGGTGAGGAAAGGTTAACTCTCCCTAACTCATGAGAGAAAAAACAAAGGAAATGGACCAAGGAGAAGAGATTCATATGTAGTCAGCAAAAAAAAAAACAACCCTGAGAAACTGCTGTTGTCGGAGTGAAATTGTTAGTCCCTGTCAGTTGTATTTACTATCAATCCCCACACAACGCTTTACGCAGTGCGCCTAACGTTGTGAGGTAGCCTGAGCGTTGGACTGGGCATTGTCTGATTGTTACACTCCTAGCAATCTTAGAGCGACAGACAATATTTCTGGACCTCGACACAAGCTTTGAAGGACATCCTGGCCATGACTTCCCATTGGGTGTGTTGGTCATATATAACGATGCGACCAGCTACTCCCCACACCAGCATGGAGTTGGGGTGGCGAGACGACATTTTCCACCTGATTGCTCCCTGCGGTCCAGATATGTTCTGAGAGATTAACACAAGGCTGTGTAGTCATCAGATGAGAGCAGATAGGTTCCAAGTTTGCCTCTTGACCCATGCCCAGCAACTTTTTTGCTCTCAACTAGATGGACTTCTTGCATAATTAGAAACCTCGTTCCCGAAAATGCCATGGGTAATTGCTATTGGGCTACAACAGGTGGCCAGAATGCCCCTGAAAAGAGAGATGCTGTCCCTGCATGAGGATTCAGCAATCAGGCGGACATGTCCGCCAAAGACAATGATCCACAGCGCAAAGACATCACTAACATGTTTCCGCCCCGTTTCGAGCCGGGGACCTTTCGCGTGTTAGGCGAACGTGATAACCACTACACTACGGAAACTGACAAAAGCCTTCTTGTGGTCATTTTCCCATGTAGTTTACCTGCTTTCTGAACTCCAACGCTTTCAATGCTGGACAACTGGTTTTTCAGAGTTGACTTTTCTACCCACTGATGGTTATTCACCAAGAAAAACAAGACTTCCAAGCAATTCCAGTCCAATGTGTTCACTGTGTTTAAGGTCAACTCAGCATTTGACGTTTGGACAAAGTTGAGTTAGCCATAGATCCTCAGGGGGGAACAAAATGCACCACATTGTTTCCGCCCGGTTTCGGACCGGGGACCTTTCGCGTGTGAGGCGAACGTGATAACCACTACACTACGGAAACTGCTTGGTGCGCGAGCCATGTGATTCCTCACATGTACTCAATCACTGTCGACAGCTGATGCAGCAGCGGGAGGACTTAGCCCAACATTTGTGGGACCTTAACCACTTAACACTGTCTGCACAACTCTGCCTACTGGACCGGCTGGTAAATGCCAGATCACTGCCATCTGACAGATCACAAGCCAAAAGGAGACAAGCCCAAGTTCTCGTTAGTATAGTGGACAGTATCTCCGCCTGTCACGCGGAAGACCGGGGTTCGATTCCCCGACGGGGAGTGTTATGCTTCCTACCGGCAGCCCAATGTTTGCCACCTAAGAAAGGGGCTTCAAGCTGGCCCAACTCTCCAGATGTGGTGAGGTGAGGAAAGGTTAACTCTCCCTAACTCATGAGAGAAAAAACAAAGGAAATGGACCAAGGAGAAGAGATTCATATGTAGTCAGCAAAAAAAAAAACAACCCTGAGAAACTGCTGTTGTCGGAGTGAAATTGTTAGTCCCTGTCAGTTGTATTTACTATCAATCCCCACACAACGCTTTACGCAGTGCGCCTAACGTTGTGAGGTTGCCTGAGCGTTGGACTGGGCATTGTCTGATTGTTACACTCCTAGCAATCTTAGAGCGACAGACAATATTTCTGGAACTCGACACAAGCTTTGAAGGACATCCTGGCCATGACTTCCCATTGGGTGTGTTGGTCATATATAACAATGCGACCAGCTACTCCCCACACCAGCATGGAGTTGGGGTGGCGAGACGACATTTTCCACCTGATTGCTCCCTGCGGTCCAGATATGTTCTGAGAGATTAACACAAGGCTGTGTAGTCATCAGATGAGAGCAGATAGGTTCCAAGTTTGCCTCTTGACCCATGCCCAGCAACTTTTTTGCTCTCAACTAGATGGACTTCTTGCATAATTAGAAACCTCGTTCCTGAAAATGCCATGGGTAATTGCTATTGGGCTACAACAGGTGGCCAGAATGCCCCTGAAAAGAGAGATGCTGTCCCTGCATGAGGATTCAGCAATCAGGCGGACATGTCCGCCAAAGACAATGATCCACAGCGCAAAGACATCACTAACATGTTTCCGCCCCGTTTCGAGCCGGGGACCTTTCGCGTGTTAGGCGAACGTGATGACCACTACACTACGGAAACTGACAAAAGCCTTCTTGTGGTCATTTTCCCATGTAGTTGACCTGCTTTCTGAACTCCAACGCTTTCAATGCTGGACAACTGGTTTTTCAGAGTTGACTTTTCTACCCACTGATGGTTATTCACCAAGAAAAACAAGACTTCCAAGCAATTCCAGTCCAATGTGTTCACTGTGTTTAAGGTCAACTCAGCATTTGACGTTTGGACAAAGTTGAGTTAGCCATAGATCCTCAGGGGGGAACAAAATGCACCACATTGTTTCCGCCCGGTTTCGGACCGGGGACCTTTCGCGTGTGAGGCGAACGTGATAACCACTACACTACGGAAACTGCTTGGTGCGTGAGCCATGTGATTCCTCACATGTACTCAATCACTGTCGACAGCTGATGCAGCAGCGGGAGGACTTAGCCCAACATTTGTGGGACCTTAACCACTTAACACTGTCTGCACAACTCTGCCTACTGGACCGGCTGGTAAATGCCAGATCACTGCCATCTGACCGATCACAAGCCAAAAGGAGACAAGCCCAAGTCCTCGTTAGTATAGTGGACAGTATCTCCGCCTGTCACGCGGGGGCCGGCCGCAGATAGCCGTAGAAGAGAAATCAGTGTTCCAGGAGGCGCTCGGGACGGTGCAGGATCGAATCCGACTCTGCCCAAACAAAATGGCCAATATTCATACCAGAATATTTCTCTATGTTGTACACATCTCTTTCATAAATAGCTGTTTCCCTCTAAATGATGGTAAGAAACATCCTCAAATACTGCTGCAGTGTTATTTACTAAATTACAATATCAAGTTTAATTTTAATCAAATACTGTACATCTCAGTTTGACAATATCCTGTCCTGTAAATAACAATGACCTGAAATGTACAAGAAACAAGTAAATTTAGTGAGTTTCTTTTCAGTTCCAATATGAAAAAAATACAGTAAAGTAGAAATGCCTTCACAATATTTTATTATACACACAAGATCTATTATAAAAACCTTTCTGAATTCTAAATCACACAAAATGATATGAACAATAAATGAACACAAAGAGAAATACACAGTAGTATATACAAAGTTTGTAGCTATAAACATATTTACAATATTTGGGGCAAAAAGCAGTCACTGTTTCTTTTCTGCAGCCCATCTGTCCCTTTCAGTGTTGTGAAAGCCAGACTGATGAAACTCTGCCCAGGTCATTTCTTTAACCATGCCCTGTGCCCTGTACATGGAGAACACTCTGGAGGGGCAGTAAATGGACTTTCCTGGCACCCCCGGGAAGGATGCATGTATATGAGGGCTGCTCGGACCCTGTTTTAGTGGCTGGTGACAGAACCTGCACAGACGACCTGTCGGCAGCTGCAATGATGACTTCCTCTTTGCCCTCTGCTCTGCCACCTTTCTCCATTCTGCCCCCCTCTGTTTGGCAGCATCCAGCTCCCGCTCAAAAAACGGAGAGGCAGCAAAGTCCTCAAAGGACATCCTGGGGTTCTTAAGGCCTTCATGTTCATAGATCTTAAAAACCTTCGTTGAACAATAAAAGTACTTTACAACTGGGCACTGATAAAAGAAATGAACTGAACAGCCATCCCCAAGATATCTGGACTTTGGCTGACCACAGGCAGAACAGTTCCTGCTCATCTTTTTCTGATGCTGCTGTTTTTCCAGTTTTACTCGCCCATTACCTCCTGGCGGTCTGACACATCGCCTCCACGTTGAAAAACCAGAGTGAGAGCATTGGTTCTCACCTGGTCCTGTTTTTGAGGAGGGGACTTGTCCTGAAGGGAGGGATTTTTTTTTTATCCTCATGGCCTCGTCAGAGGGGTCCTGGCGAACATGGCCTGACGGACCCTTCCTGAAGGACACTGTTGCCCTTCCTGGAAAGAAGTCAACTGTCTTCTTCATTATCTCCTGTGCACAGCAGAACACAATGTACATTTGTTATATTAATCAAAGTGTAATCAAGCTGTTATATCAACAGTGTTACTGATGTATATAAAATAACCTGCATTTTTAATGACGAGGTAATAACACTTACACACCAGATAGTCATTATTTGACGTGATACCTTATAATAGGTGGGTTTTTTTCATGGCAATTCAATTGAATCTTTCATGTAAACTATAGTTGTATAAAAACAAAATATTAACCTGACACAATGATTATTTGAGTAAAAAACCGTGAAAGGTTCAAACAAAAAGGATTTTTTGTCACTATCAGCAGGAGAGAAATTGTTTTATTACAGTCGTCAATAATCAATAAAATAACATTAATATTACAGTTGAGTTATTTTCATCAGTGTAAAAATAACATTAACGTTACCGATGTTGTACCACCTTGCTCCCTTAGCAAAAAGAAATCATAGTTCGTGTTTGTCAACACAACTCAACTCAAATAAACTACCATTAAACAGGTTTTAAGATATAAATGAGGATTGTTAATAAAGTCGATGAAAAAACAAGCAAGACTTACGTTTGAGTAGTTGGATATATGTTATTAAAGTTGTGAAAAAGGTGACGATAAACTGTTGATACGGAGTTCTCTTCACTTTGTGATGAAGATCCTGCACTGACTGTCGGACTGTCACTCAAACCTGAAGAAACGGGGTCTCCTTACATTTACCAAACGGGGGAAACAGCGCCCCCCAAATCTCCATAGTGGCCAAAAGTATATTACATCCGTAGTGATAAGAACTACCATAGAGAATGAATGGTAAAAGTTAAGGAAATTAAAGACTACTATTCCCGGCCCTGGCGCGGAAGACCGGGGTTCGATTCCCCGACGGGGAGTGTTATGCTTCCTACCGGCAGCCCAATGTTTGCCACCTAAGAAAGGGGCTTCAAGCTGGCCCAACTCTCCAGATGTGGTGAGGTGAGGAAAGGTTAACTCTCCCTAACTCATGAGAGAAAAAACAAAGGAAATGGACCAAGGAGAAGAGATTCATATGTAGTCAGCAAAAAAAAAAACAACCCTGAGAAACTGCTGTTGTCGGAGTGAAATTGTTAGTCCCTGTCAGTTGTATTTACTATCAATCCCCACACAACGCTTTACGCAGTGCGCCTAACGTTGTGAGGTTGCCTGAGCGTTGGACTGGGCATTGTCTGATTGTTACACTCCTAGCAATCTTAGAGCGACAGACAATATTTCTGGACCTCGACACAAGCTTTGAAGGACATCCTGGCCATGACTTCCCATTGGGTGTGTTGGTCATATATAACAATGCGACCAGCTACTCCCCACACCAGCATGGAGTTGGGGTGGCGAGACGACATTTTCCACCTGATTGCTCCCTGCGGTCCAGATATGTTCTGAGAGATTAACACAAGGCTGTGTAGTCATCAGATGAGAGCAGATAGGTTCCAAGTTTGCCTCTTGACCCATGCCCAGCAACTTTTTTGCTCTCAACTAGATGGACTTCTTGCATAATTAGAAACCTCGTTCCTGGAAATGCCATGGGTAATTGCTATTGGGCTACAACAGGTGGCCAGAATGCCCCTGAAAAGAGAGATGCTGTCCCTGCATGAGGATTCAGCAATCAGGCGGACATGTCCGCCAAAGACAATGATCCACAGCGCAAAGACATCACTAACATGTTTCCGCCCCGTTTCGAGCCGGGGACCTTTCGCGTGTTAGGCGAACGTGATGACCACTACACTACGGAAACTGACAAAAGCCTTCTTGTGGTCATTTTCCCATGTAGTTGACCTGCTTTCTGAACTCCAACGCTTTCAATGCTGGACAACTGGTTTTTCAGAGTTGACTTTTCTACCCACTGATGGTTATTCACCAAGAAAAACAAGACTTCCAAGCAATTCCAGTCCAATGTGTTCACTGTGTTTAAGGTCAACTCAGCATTTGACGTTTGGACAAAGTTGAGTTAGCCATAGATCCTCAGGGGGGAACAAAATGCACCACATTGTTTCCGCCCGGTTTCGGACCGGGGACCTTTCGCGTGTGAGGCGAACGTGATAACCACTACACTACGGAAACTGCTTGGTGCGTGAGCCATGTGATTCCTCACATGTACTCAATCACTGTCGACAGCTGATGCAGCAGCGGGAGGACTTAGCCCAACATTTGTGGGACCTTAACCACTTAACACTGTCTGCACAACTCTGCCTACTGGACCGGCTGGTAAATGCCAGATCACTGCCATCTGACCGATCACAAGCCAAAAGGAGACAAGCCCAAGTCCTCGTTAGTATAGTGGACAGTATCTCCGCCTGTCACGCGGAAGACCGGGGTTCGATTCCCCGACGGGGAGTGTTATGCTTCCTACCGGCAGCCCAATGTTTGCCACCTAAGAAAGGGGCTTCAAGCTGGCCCAACTCTCCAGATGTGGTGAGGTGAGGAAAGGTTAACTCTCCCTAACTCATGAGAGAAAAAACAAAGGAAATGGACCAAGGAGAAGAGATTCATATGTAGTCAGCAAAAAAAAAAAACAACCCTGAGAAACTGCTGTTGTCGGAGTGAAATTGTTAGTCCCTGTCAGTTGTATTTACTATCAATCCCCACACAACGCTTTACGCAGTGCGCCTAACGTTGTGAGGTTGCCTGAGCGTTGGACTGGGCATTGTCTGATTGTTACACTCCTAGCAATCTTAGAGCGACAGACAATATTTCTGGACCTCGACACAAGCTTTGAAGGACATCCTGGCCATGACTTCCCATTGGGTGTGTTGGTCATATATAACAATGCGACCAGCTACTCCCCACACCAGCATGGAGTTGGGGTGGCGAGACGACATTTTCCACCTGATTGCTCCCTGCGGTCCAGATATGTTCTGAGAGATTAACACAAGGCTGTGTAGTCATCAGATGAGAGCAGATAGGTTCCAAGTTTGCCTCTTGACCCATGCCCAGCAACTTTTTTGCTCTCAACTAGATGGACTTCTTGCATAATTAGAAACCTCGTTCCTGAAAATGCCATGGGTAATTGCTATTGGGCTACAACAGGTGGCCAGAATGCCCCTGAAAAGAGAGATGCTGTCCCTGCATGAGGATTCAGCAATCAGGCGGACATGTCCGCCAAAGACAATGATCCACAGCGCAAAGACATCACTAACATGTTTCCGCCCGGTTTCGAGCCGGGGACCTTTCGCGTGTGAGGCGAACTTGATAACCACTACACTACGGAAACTGCTTGGTGCGTGAGCCATGTGATTCCTCACATGTACTCAATCACTGTCGACAGCTGATGCAGCAGCTGGAGGACTTAGCCCAACATTTGTGGGACCTTAACCACTTAACACTGTCTGCACAACTCTGCCTACTGGACCGGCTGGTAAATGCCAGATCACTGCCATCTGACCGATCACAAGCCAAAAGGAGACAAGCCCAAGTCCTCGTTAGTATAGTGGACAGTATCTCCGCCTGTCACGCGGAAGACCGGGGTTCGATTCCCCGACGGGGAGTGTTATGCTTCCTACCGGCAGCCCAATGTTTGCCACCTAAGAAAGGGGCTTCAAGCTGGCCCAACTCTCCAGATGTGGTGAGGTGAGGAAAGGTTAACTCTCCCTAACTCATGAGAGAAAAAACAAAGGAAATGGACCAAGGAGAAGAGATTCATATGTAGTCAGCAAAAAAAAAAACAACCCTGAGAAACTGCTGTTGTCGGAGTGAAATTGTTAGTCCCTGTCAGTTGTATTTACTATCAATCCCCACACAACGCTTTACGCAGTGCGCCTAACGTTGTGAGGTTGCCTGAGCGTTGGACTGGGCATTGTCTGATTGTTACACTCCTAGCAATCTTAGAGCGACAGACAATATTTCTGGACCTCGACACAAGCTTTGAAAGACATCCTGGCCATGACTTCCCATTGGGTGTGTTGGTCATATATAACGATGCGACCAGCTACTCCCCACACCAGCATGGAGTTGGGGTGGCGAGACGACATTTTCCACCTGATTGCTCCCTGCGGTCCAGATATGATCTGAGAGATTAACACAAGGCTGTGTAGTCATCAGATGAGAGCAGATAGGTTCCAAGTTTGCCTCTTGACCCATGCCCAGCAACTTTTTTGCTCTCAACTAGATGGACTTCTTGCATAATTAGAAACCTCGTTCCCGAAAATGCCATGGGTAATTGCTATTGGGCTACAACAGGTGGCCAGAATGCCCCTGAAAAGAGAGATGCTGTCCCTGCATGAGGATTCAGCAATCAGGCGGACATGTCCGCCAAAGACAATGATCCACAGCGCAAAGACATCACTAACATGTTTCCGCCCCGTTTCGAGCCGGGGACCTTTCGCGTGTTAGGCGAACGTGATGACCACTACACTACGGAAACTGACAAAAGCCTTCTTGTGGTCATTTTCCCATGTAGTTGACCTGCTTTCTGAACTCCAACGCTTTCAATGCTGGACAACTGGTTTTTCAGAGTTGACTTTTCTACCCACTGATGGTTATTCACCAAGAAAAACAAGACTTCCAAGCAATTCCAGTCCAATGTGTTCACTGTGTTTAAGGTCAACTCAGCATTTGACGTTTGGACAAAGTTGAGTTAGCCATAGATCCTCAGGGGGGAACAAAATGCACCACATTGTTTCCGCCCGGTTTCGGACCGGGGACCTTTCGCGTGTGAGGCGAACGTGATAACCACTACACTACGGAAACTGCTTGGTGCGTGAGCCATGTGATTCCTCACATGTACTCAATCACTGTCGACAGCTGATGCAGCAGCGGGAGGACTTAGCCCAACATTTGTGGGACCTTAACCACTTAACACTGTCTGCACAACTCTGCCTACTGGACCGGCTGGTAAATGCCAGATCACTGCCATCTGACCGATCACAAGCCAAAAGGAGACAAGCCCAAGTCCTCGTTAGTATAGTGGACAGTATCTCCGCCTGTCACGCGGAAGACCGGGGTTCGATTCCCCGACGGGGAGTGTTATGCTTCCTACCGGCAGCCCAATGTTTGCCACCTAAGAAAGGGGCTTCAAGCTGGCCCAACTCTCCAGATGTGGTGAGGTGAGGAAAGGTTAACTCTCCCTAACTCATGAGAGAAAAAACAAAGGAAATGGACCAAGGAGAAGAGATTCATATGTAGTCAGCAAAAAAAAAAAACAACCCTGAGAAACTGCTGTTGTCGGAGTGAAATTGTTAGTCCCTGTCAGTTGTATTTACTATCAATCCCCACACAACGCTTTACGCAGTGCGCCTAACGTTGTGAGGTTGCCTGAGCGTTGGACTGGGCATTGTCTGATTGTTACACTCCTAGCAATCTTAGAGCGACAGACAATATTTCTGGACCTCGACACAAGCTTTGAAGGACATCCTGGCCATGACTTCCCATTGGGTGTGTTGGTCATATATAACAATGCGACCAGCTACTCCCCACACCAGCATGGAGTTGGGGTGGCGAGACGACATTTTCCACCTGATTGCTCCCTGCGGTCCAGATATGTTCTGAGAGATTAACACAAGGCTGTGTAGTCATCAGATGAGAGCAGATAGGTTCCAAGTTTGCCTCTTGACCCATGCCCAGCAACTTTTTTGCTCTCAACTAGATGGACTTCTTGCATAATTAGAAACCTCGTTCCCGAAAATGCCATGGGTAATTGCTATTGGGCTACAACAGGTGGCCAGAATGCCCCTGAAAAGAGAGATGCTGTCCCTGCATGAGGATTCAGCAATCAGGCGGACATGTCCGCCAAAGACAATGATCCACAGCGCAAAGACATCACTAACATGTTTCCGCCCGGTTTCGAGCCGGGGACCTTTCGCGTGTGAGGCGAACTTGATAACCACTACACTACGGAAACTGCTTGGTGCGTGAGCCATGTGATTCCTCACATGTACTCAATCACTGTCGACAGCTGATGCAGCAGCTGGAGGACTTAGCCCAACATTTGTGGGACCTTAACCACTTAACACTGTCTGCACAACTCTGCCTACTGGACCGGCTGGTAAATGCCAGATCACTGCCATCTGACCGATCACAAGCCAAAAGGAGACAAGCCCAAGTCCTCGTTAGTATAGTGGACAGTATCTCCGCCTGTCACGCGGAAGACCGGGGTTCGATTCCCCGACGGGGAGTGTTATGCTTCCTACCGGCAGCCCAATGTTTGCCACCTAAGAAAGGGGCTTCAAGCTGGCCCAACTCTCCAGATGTGGTGAGGTGAGGAAAGGTTAACTCTCCCTAACTCATGAGAGAAAAAACAAAGGAAATGGACCAAGGAGAAGAGATTCATATGTAGTCAGCAAAAAAAAAAAACAACCCTGAGAAACTGCTGTTGTCGGAGTGAAATTGTTAGTCCCTGTCAGTTGTATTTACTATCAATCCCCACACAACGCTTTACGCAGTGCGCCTAACGTTGTGAGGTTGCCTGAGCGTTGGACTGGGCATTGTCTGATTGTTACACTCCTAGCAATCTTAGAGCGACAGACAATATTTCTGGACCTCGACACAAGCTTTGAAAGACATCCTGGCCATGACTTCCCATTGGGTGTGTTGGTCATATATAACGATGCGACCAGCTACTCCCCACACCAGCATGGAGTTGGGGTGGCGAGACGACATTTTCCACCTGATTGCTCCCTGCGGTCCAGATATGTTCTGAGAGATTAACACAAGGCTGTGTAGTCATCAGATGAGAGCAGATAGGTTCCAAGTTTGCCTCTTGACCCATGCCCAGCAACTTTTTTGCTCTCAACTAGATGGACTTCTTGCATAATTAGAAACCTCGTTCCCGAAAATGCCATGGGTAATTGCTATTGGGCTACAACAGGTGGCCAGAATGCCCCTGAAAAGAGAGATGCTGTCCCTGCATGAGGATTCAGCAATCAGGCGGACATGTCCGCCAAAGACAATGATCCACAGCGCAAAGACATCACTAACATGTTTCCGCCCCGTTTCGAGCCGGGGACCTTTCGCGTGTTAGGCGAACGTGATGACCACTACACTACGGAAACTGACAAAAGCCTTCTTGTGGTCATTTTCCCATGTAGTTGACCTGCTTTCTGAACTCCAACGCTTTCAATGCTGGACAACTGGTTTTTCAGAGTTGACTTTTCTACCCACTGATGGTTATTCACCAAGAAAAACAAGACTTCCAAGCAATTCCAGTCCAATGTGTTCACTGTGTTTAAGGTCAACTCAGCATTTGACGTTTGGACAAAGTTGAGTTAGCCATAGATCCTCAGGGGGGAACAAAATGCACCACATTGTTTCCGCCCGGTTTCGGACCGGGGACCTTTCGCGTGTGAGGCGAACGTGATAACCACTACACTACGGAAACTGCTTGGTGCGTGAGCCATGTGATTCCTCACATGTACTCAATCACTGTCGACAGCTGATGCAGCAGCGGGAGGACTTAGCCCAACATTTGTGGGACCTTAACCACTTAACACTGTCTGCACAACTCTGCCTACTGGACCGGCTGGTAAATGCCAGATCACTGCCATCTGACCGATCACAAGCCAAAAGGAGACAAGCCCAAGTCCTCGTTAGTATAGTGGACAATATCTCCGCCTGTCACGCGGAAGACCGGGGTTCGATTCCCCGACGGGGAGTGTTATGCTTCCTACCGGCAGCCCAATGTTTGCCACCTAAGAAAGGGGCTTCAAGCTGGCCCAACTCTCCAGATGTGGTGAGGTGAGGAAAGGTTAACTCTCCCTAACTCATGAGAGAAAAAACAAAGGAAATGGACCAAGGAGAAGAGATTCATATGTAGTCAGCAAAAAAAAAAAACAACCCTGAGAAACTGCTGTTGTCGGAGTGAAATTGTTAGTCCCTGTCAGTTGTATTTACTATCAATCCCCACACAACGCTTTACGCAGTGCGCCTAACGTTGTGAGGTTGCCTGAGCGTTGGACTGGGCATTGTCTGATTGTTACACTCCTAGCAATCTTAGAGCGACAGACAATATTTCTGGACCTCGACACAAGCTTTGAAGGACATCCTGGCCATGACTTCCCATTGGGTGTGTTGGTCATATATAACAATGCGACCAGCTACTCCCCACACCAGCATGGAGTTGGGGTGGCGAGACGACATTTTCCACCTGATTGCTCCCTGCGGTCCAGATATGTTCTGAGAGATTAACACAAGGCTGTGTAGTCATCAGATGAGAGCAGATAGGTTCCAAGTTTGCCTCTTGACCCATGCCCAGCAACTTTTTTGCTCTCAACTAGATGGACTTCTTGCATAATTAGAAACCTCGTTCCTGAAAATGCCATGGGTAATTGCTATTGGGCTACAACAGGTGGCCAGAATGCCCCTGAAAAGAGAGATGCTGTCCCTGCATGAGGATTCAGCAATCAGGCGGACATGTCCGCCAAAGACAATGATCCACAGCGCAAAGACATCACTAACATGTTTCCGCCCGGTTTCGAGCCGGGGACCTTTCGCGTGTGAGGCGAACTTGATAACCACTACACTACGGAAACTGCTTGGTGCGTGAGCCATGTGATTCCTCACATGTACTCAATCACTGTCGACAGCTGATGCAGCAGCTGGAGGACTTAGCCCAACATTTGTGGGACCTTAACCACTTAACACTGTCTGCACAACTCTGCCTACTGGACCGGCTGGTAAATGCCAGATCACTGCCATCTGACCGATCACAAGCCAAAAGGAGACAAGCCCAAGTCCTCGTTAGTATAGTGGACAGTATCTCCGCCTGTCACGCGGAAGACCGGGGTTCGATTCCCCGACGGGGAGTGTTATGCTTCCTACCGGCAGCCCAATGTTTGCCACCTAAGAAAGGGGCTTCAAGCTGGCCCAACTCTCCAGATGTGGTGAGGTGAGGAAAGGTTAACTCTCCCTAACTCATGAGAGAAAAAACAAAGGAAATGGACCAAGGAGAAGAGATTCATATGTAGTCAGCAAAAAAAAAAACAACCCTGAGAAACTGCTGTTGTCGGAGTGAAATTGTTAGTCCCTGTCAGTTGTATTTACTATCAATCCCCACACAACGCTTTACGCAGTGCGCCTAACGTTGTGAGGTTGCCTGAGCGTTGGACTGGGCATTGTCTGATTGTTACACTCCTAGCAATCTTAGAGCGACAGACAATATTTCTGGACCTCGACACAAGCTTTGAAAGACATCCTGGCCATGACTTCCCATTGGGTGTGTTGGTCATATATAACGATGCGACCAGCTACTCCCCACACCAGCATGGAGTTGGGGTGGCGAGACGACATTTTCCACCTGATTGCTCCCTGCGGTCCAGATATGATCTGAGAGATTAACACAAGGCTGTGTAGTCATCAGATGAGAGCAGATAGGTTCCAAGTTTGCCTCTTGACCCATGCCCAGCAACTTTTTTGCTCTCAACTAGATGGACTTCTTGCATAATTAGAAACCTCGTTCCTGAAAATGCCATGGGTAATTGCTATTGGGCTACAACAGGTGGCCAGAATGCCCCTGAAAAGAGAGATGCTGTCCCTGCATGAGGATTCAGCAATCAGGCGGACATGTCCGCCAAAGACAATGATCCACAGCGCAAAGACATCACTAACATGTTTCCGCCCCGTTTCGAGCCGGGGACCTTTCGCGTGTTAGGCGAACGTGATAACCACTACACTACGGAAACTGACAAAAGCCTTCTTGTGGTCATTTTCCCATGTAGTTGACCTGCTTTCTGAACTCCAACGCTTTCAATGCTGGACAACTGGTTTTTCAGAGTTGACTTTTCTACCCACTGATGGTTATTCACCAAGAAAAACAAGACTTCCAAGCAATTCCAGTCCAATGTGTTCACTGTGTTTAAGGTCAACTCAGCATTTGACGTTTGGACAAAGTTGAGTTAGCCATAGATCCTCAGGGGGGAACAAAATGCACCACATTGTTTCCGCCCGGTTTCGGACCGGGGACCTTTCGCGTGTGAGGCGAACGTGATAACCACTACACTACGGAAACTGCTTGGTGCGTGAGCCATGTGATTCCTCACATGTACTCAATCACTGTCGACAGCTGATGCAGCAGCGGGAGGACTTAGCCCAACATTTGTGGGACCTTAACCACTTAACACTGTCTGCACAACTCTGCCTACTGGACCGGCTGGTAAATGCCAGATCACTGCCATCTGACCGATCACAAGCCAAAAGGAGACAAGCCCAAGTCCTCGTTAGTATAGT
The DNA here is from genome assembly GCF_947650265.1 of Symphodus melops. Classification (NCBI taxonomy): domain Eukaryota; kingdom Metazoa; phylum Chordata; class Actinopteri; order Labriformes; family Labridae; genus Symphodus; species Symphodus melops. The sequence continues at coordinate 23,105,425 of NC_136691.1, forward strand.
GGACAGTATCTCCGCCTGTCACCGCGGGGCCGGCCGCAGATAGCCGTAGAAGAGAAATCAGTGTTCCAGGAGGCGCTCGGGACGGTGCAGGATCGAATCCGACTCTGCCCAAACAAAATGGCCAATATTCATACCAGAATATTTCTCTATATTGTACACATCTCTTTCATAAATAGCTGTTTCCCTCTAAATGATGGTAAGAAACATCCTCAAATACTGCTGCAGTGTTATTTACTAAATTACAATATCAAGTTCAATTTTAATCAAATACTGTACATCTCAGTTTGACAATATCCTGTCCTGTAAATAACAATGACCTGAAATGTACAAGAAACAAGTAAATTTAGTGAGTTTCTTTTCAGTTCCAATATGAAGAAAATACAGTAAAGTAGAAATGCCTTCACAATATTTTATTATACACACAAGATCTATTATAAAAACCTTTCTGAATTCTAAATCACACAAAATGATATGAACAATAAATGAACACAAAGAGAAATACACAGTAGTATATACAAGGTTTGTAGCTATAAACATATTTACAATAGTGGGGCAAAAAGCAGTCACTTTTTCTTTTCTGCAGCCCATCTGTCCCTTTCAGTGTTGTGAAAGCCAGACTGATGAAACTCTGCCCAGGTCATTTCTTTAACCATGCCCTCTGCCCTGTACATGGAGGACACTCTGGAGGGGCAGTAAATGGACTTTCCTGGCACCCCCGGGAAGGATGCATGTATATGAGGACCCTGTTTTAGTGGCTGGTGACAGAACCTGCACAGACGACCAGTCGGCAGCTGCAATGACGACTTCCTCTTTGCCCTCTGCTCTGCCACCTTTCTCCATTCTGCCCCCCTCTGTTTGGCAGCATCCAGCTCCCGCTCAAAAAACAGAGAGGCAGCAAAGTCCTCAAAGGACATCCTGGGGTTCTTAAGGCCTTCATGTTCATAGATCTTAAAAACCTTCGTTGAACAATAAAAGTACTTTACAACTGGGCACTGATAAAAGAAATGAACTGAACAGCCATCCCCAAGATATCTGGACTTTGGCTGACCACAGGCAGAACAGTTCCTGCTCATCTTTTTCTGATGCTGCTGTTTTTCCAGTTTTATTCGCCCATTACCTCCTGGCGGTCTGACACATCGCCTCCACGTTGAAAAACCAGAGTGAGAGCATTGGTTCTCACCTGGTCCTGTTTTTGAGGAGGGGACTTGTCCTGAAGGGAGGGATTTTTTTTTATTATCCTCATGGCCTCGTCAGAGGGGTCCTGGCGAACATGGCCTGACGGACCCTTCCTGAAGGACACTGTTGCCCTTCCTGGAAAGAAGTCCACTGTCTTCTTCATTATCTCCTGTGCACAGCAGAACACAATGTATATTTGTTATATTAATCAAAGTGTAATCAAGCTGTTATATCAACAGTGTTACTGATGTATATAAAATAACCTGCATTTTTAATGACGAGGTAATAACACTTACACACCAGATAGAGTCATTATTTGATGTGATACCTTATAAGGGTATCATGGCAATTCAATTGAATCTTTCATGTAAGCTATTGTTGTATCAAAAAAACTATTAACCTGACACAATGATTATATGAGTAAAAAACCGTGAAAGGTTCAAACAAAAAGGATTTTTTTTGTCACTATCAGCAGGAGAGAAATTGTTTTATTACAGTCGTCAATAATCAATAAAATAACATTAATATTACAGTTAACAAGTTATTTTCATCAGTGTAAAAATAACATTAACGTTACCGATATTGTACCACCTTGCTACTTTAGCAAAAATAAATCATAGTTCGTATTTTGTCAACACAACTAAACTACTATTAAACAGGTTTTAAGATATAAATGAGGATTGTTAATAAAGTCTATGAAAAAACAAGCCAGACTTACGTTTGAGTAGTTGGATATATGTTATTAAAGTTGTGAAAAAGGTGACGATAAACTGTTGATACGGAGTTCTCTTCACTTTGTGATGAAGACCCTGCACTGACTGTCGGACTGTCACTCAAACCTGAAGAAACGGGGTCTCCTTACCTTGACCAAACGGGGGAAACAGCGCCCCCCAAATCTCCATAGTGGCCAAAAGTATATTACATCCGTAGTGATAAGAACTACCATAGAGAATGAATGGTAAAAGTTAAGGAAATTAAAGACTACTATTCCCGGCCCTGGCCGCGGAAGACCGGGGTTCGATTCCCCGACGGGGAGTGTTATGCTTCCTACCGGCAGCCCAATGTTTGCCACCTAAGAAAGGGGCTTCAAGCTGGCCCAACTCTCCAGATGTGGTGAGGTGAGGAAAGGTTAACTCTCCCTAACTCATGAGAGAAAAAACAAAGGAAATGGACCAAGGAGAAGAGATTCATATGTAGTCAGCAAAAAAAAAAAACAACCCTGAGAAACTGCTGTTGTCGGAGTGAAATTGTTAGTCCCTGTCAGTTGTATTTACTATCAATCCCCACACAACGCTTTACGCAGTGCGCCTAACGTTGTGAGGTTGCCTGAGCGTTGGACTGGGCATTGTCTGATTGTTACACTCCTAGCAATCTTAGAGCGACAGACAATATTTCTGGACCTCGACACAAGCTTTGAAGGACATCCTGGCCATGACTTCCCATTGGGTGTGTTGGTCATATATAACAATGCGACCAGCTACTCCCTACACCAGCATGGAGTTGGGGTGGCGAGACGACATTTTCCACCTGATTGCTCCCTGCGGTCCAGATATGTTCTGCGAGATTAACACAAGGCTGTGTAGTCATCAGATGAGAGCAGATAGGTTCCAAGTTTGCCTCTTGACCCATGCCCAGCAACTTTTTTGCTCTCAACTAGATGGACTTCTTGCATAATTAGAAACCTCGTTCCCGAAAATGCCATGGGTAATTGCTATTGGGCTACAACAGGTGGCCAGAATGCCCCTGAAAAGAGAGATGCTGTCCCTGCATGAGGATTCAGCAATCAGGCGGACATGTCCGCCAAAGACAATGATCCACAGTGCAAAGACATCACTAACATGTTTCCGCCCCGTTTCGAGCCGGGGACCTTTCGCGTGTTAGGCGAACGTGATAACCACTACACTACGGAAACTGACAAAAGCCTTCTTGTGGTCATTTTCCCATGTAGTTGACCTGCTTTCTGAACTCCAACGCTTTCAATGCTGGACAACTGGTTTTTCAGAGTTGACTTTTCTACCCACTGATGGTTATTCACCAAGAAAAACAAGACTTCCAAGCAATTCCAGTCCAATGTGTTCACTGTGTTTAAGGTCAACTCAGCATTTGACGTTTGGACAAAGTTGAGTTAGCCATAGATCCTCAGGGGGGAACAAAATGCACCACATTGTTTCCGCCCGGTTTCGGACCGGGGACCTTTCGCGTGTGAGGCGAACGTGATAACCACTACACTACGGAAACTGCTTGGTGCGTGAGCCATGTGATTCCTCACATGTACTCAATCACTGTCGACAGCTGATGCAGCAGCGGGAGGACTTAGCCCAACATTTGTGGGACCTTAACCACTTAACACTGTCTGCACAACTCTGCCTACTGGACCGGCTGGTAAATGCCAGATCACTGCCATCTGACCGATCACAAGCCAAAAGGAGACAAGCCCAAGTCCTCGTTAGTATAGTGGACAGTATCTCCGCCTGTCACGCGGAAGACCGGGGTTCGATTCCCCGACGGGGAGTGTTATGCTTCCTACCGGCAGCCCAATGTTTGCCACCTAAGAAAGGGGCTTCAAGCTGGCCCAACTCTCCAGATGTGGTGAGGTGAGGAAAGGTTAACTCTCCCTAACTCATGAGAGAAAAAACAAAGGAAATGGACCAAGGAGAAGAGATTCATATGTAGTCAGCAAAAAAAAAAAACAACCCTGAGAAACTGCTGTTGTCGGAGTGAAATTGTTAGTCCCTGTCAGTTGTATTTACTATCAATCCCCACACAACGCTTTACGCAGTGCGCCTAACGTTGTGAGGTTGCCTGAGCGTTGGACTGGGCATTGTCTGATTGTTACACTCCTAGCAATCTTAGAGCGACAGACAATATTTCTGGACCTCGACACAAGCTTTGAAGGACATCCTGGCCATGACTTCCCATTGGGTGTGTTGGTCATATATAACAATGCGACCAGCTACTCCCCACACCAGCATGGAGTTGGGGTGGCGAGACGACATTTTCCACCTGATTGCTCCCTGCGGTCCAGATATGTTCTGCGAGATTAACACAAGGCTGTGTAGTCATCAGATGAGAGCAGATAGGTTCCAAGTTTGCCTCTTGACCCATGCCCAGCAACTTTTTTGCTCTCAACTAGATGGACTTCTTGCATAATTAGAAACCTCGTTCCCGAAAATGCCATGGGTAATTGCTATTGGGCTACAACAGGTGGCCAGAATGCCCCTGAAAAGAGAGATGCTGTCCCTGCATGAGGATTCAGCAATCAGGCGGACATGTCCGCCAAAGACAATGATCCACAGTGCAAAGACATCACTAACATGTTTCCGCCCCGTTTCGAGCCGGGGACCTTTCGCGTGTTAGGCGAACGTGATAACCACTACACTACGGAAACTGACAAAAGCCTTCTTGTGGTCATTTTCCCATGTAGTTGACCTGCTTTCTGAACTCCAACGCTTTCAATGCTGGACAACTGGTTTTTCAGAGTTGACTTTTCTACCCACTGATGGTTATTCACCAAGAAAAACAAGACTTCCAAGCAATTCCAGTCCAATGTGTTCACTGTGTTTAAGGTCAACTCAGCATTTGACGTTTGGACAAAGTTGAGTTAGCCATAGATCCTCAGGGGACAACAAAATGCACCACATTGTTTCGGACCGGGGACCTTCCGCGCCAGGGCCGGGAATAGTAGTCTTTAATTTCCTTAACTTTTACCATTCATTCTCTATGGTAGTTCTTATCACTACGGATGTAATATACTTTTGGCCACTATGGAGATTTGGGGGGCGCTGTTTCCCCCGTTTGGTAAAGGTAAGGAGACCCCGTTTCTTCAGGTTTGAGTGACAGTCCGACAGTCAGTGCAGGATCTTCATCACAAAGTGAAGAGAACTCTGTATCAACAGTTTATCGTCACCTTTTTCACAACTTTAATAACATATATCCAACTACTCAAACGTAAGTCTGGCTTGTTTTTTCATAGACTTTATTAACAATCCTCATTTATATCTTAAAACCTGTTTAATAGTAGTTTAGTTGTGTTGACAAAATACGAACTATGATTTATTTTTGCTAAAGTAGCAAGGTGGTACAATATCGGTAACGTTAATGTTATTTTTACACTGATGAAAATAACTTGTTAACTGTAATATTAATGTTATTTTATTGATTATTGACGACTGTAATAAAACAATTTCTCTCCTGCTGATAGTGACAAAAAAATCCTTTTTGTTTGAACCTTTCACGGTTTTTTACTCATATAATCATTGTGTCAGGTTAATAGTTTTTTTGATACAACAATAGCTTACATGAAAGATTCAATTGAATTGCCATGATACCCTTATAAGGTATCACATCAAATAATGACTCTATCTGGTGTGTAAGTGTTATTACCTCGTCATTAAAAATGCAGGTTATTTTATATACATCAGTAACACTGTTGATATAACAGCTTGATTACGCTTTGATTAATATAATAAATATACATTGTGTTCTGCTGTGCACAGGAGATAATGAAGAAGACAGTTGACTTCTTTCCAGGAAGGGCAACAGTGTCCTTCAGGAAGGGTCCGTCAGGCCATGTTCGCCAGGACCCCTCTGACGAGGCCATGAGGATAATAAAAAAAAATCCCTCCCTTCAGGACAAGTCCCCTCCTCAAAAACAGGACCAGGTGAGAACCAATGCTCTCACTCTGGTTTTTCAACGTGGAGGCGATGTGTCAGACCGCCAGGAGGTAATGGGCGAATAAAACTGGAAAAACAGCAGCATCAGAAAAAGATGACCAGGAACTGTTCTGCCTGTGGTCAGCCAAAGTCCAGATATCTTGGGGATGGCTGTTCAGTTCATTTCTTTTATCAGTGCCCAGTTGTAAAGTACTTTTATTGTTCAACGAAGGTTTTTAAGATCTATGAACATGAAGGCCTTAAGAACCCCAGGATGTCCTTTGAGGACTTTGCTGCCTCTCTGTTTTTTGAGCGGGAGCTGGATGCTGCCAAACAGAGGGGGGCAGAATGGAGAAAGGTGGCAGAGCAGAGGGCAAAGAGGAAGTCGTCATTGCAGCTGCCGACAGGTCGTCTGTGCAGGTTCTGTCACCAGCCACTAAAACAGGGTCCTCATATACATGCATCCTTCCCGGGGGTGCCAGGAAAGTCCATTTACTGCCCCTCCAGAGTGTCCTCCATGTACAGGGCAGAGGGCATGGTTAAAGAAATGACCTGGGCAGAGTTTCATCAGTCTGGCTTTCACAACACTGAAAGGGACAGATGGGCTGCAGAAAAGAAAAAGTGACTGCTTTTTGCCCCACTATTGTAAATATGTTTATAGCTACAAACCTTGTATATACTACTGTGTATTTCTCTTTGTGTTCATTTATTGTTCATATCATTTTGTGTGATTTAGAATTCAGAAAGGTTTTTATAATAGATCTTGTGTGTATAATAAAATATTGTGAAGGCATTTCTACTTTACTGTATTTTCTTCATATTGGAACTGAAAAGAAACTCCCTAAATTTACTTGTTTCTTGTACATTTCAGGTCATTGTTATTTACAGGACAGGATATTGTCAAACTGAGATGTACAGTATTTGATTAAAATTGAACTTGATATTGTAATTTAGTAAATAACACTGCAGCAGTATTTGAGGATGTTTCTTACCATCATTTAGAGGGAAACAGCTATTTATGAAAGAGATGTGTACAATATAGAGAAATATTCTGTTATGAATATTGGCCATTTTGTTTGGGCAGAGTCGGATTCGATCCTGCACCGTCCCGAGGGCCTCCTGGAACACTGATTTCTCTTCTACGGCTATCTGCGGCCGGCCTCCGCGTGACAGGCGGAGATACTGTCCACTATACTAACGAGGACTTGGGCTTGTCTCCTTTTGGCTTGTGATCGGTCAGATGGCAGTGATCTGGCATTTACCAGCCGGTCCAGTAGGCAGAGTTGTGCAGACAGTGTTAAGTGGTTAAGGTCCCACAAATGTTGGGCTAAGTCCTCCCGCTGCTGCATCAGCTGTCGACAGTGATTGAGTACATGTGAGGAATCACATGGCTCACGCACCAAGCAGTTTCCGTAGTGTAGTGGTTATCAAGTTCGCCTCACACGCGAAAGGTCCCCGGTCCGAAACCGGGCGGAAACAATGTGGTGCATTTTGTTCCCCCCTGAGGATCTATGGCTAACTCAACTTTGTCCAAACGTCAAATGCTGAGTTGACCTTAAACACAGTGAACACATTGGACTGGAATTGCTTGGAAGTCTTGTTTTTCTTGGTGAATAACCATCAGTGGGTAGAAAAGTCAACTCTGAAAAACCAGTTGTCCAGCATTGAAAGCGTTGGAGTTCAGAAAGCAGGTCAACTACATGGGAAAATGACCACAAGAAGGCTTTTGTCAGTTTCCGTAGTGTAGTGGTTATCACGTTCGCCTAACACGCGAAAGGTCCCCGGCTCGAAACGGGGCGGAAACATGTTAGTGATGTCTTTGCGCTGTGGATCATTGTCTTTGGCGGACATGTCCGCCTGATTGCTGAATCCTCATGCAGGGACAGCATCTCTCTTTTCAGGGGCATTCTGGCCACCTGTTGTAGCCCAATAGCAATTACCCATGGCATTTTCGGGAACGAGGTTTCTAATTATGCAAGAAGTCCATCTAGTTGAGAGCAAAAAAGTTGCTGGGCATGGGTCAAGAGGCAAACTTGGAACCTATCTGCTCTCATCTGATGACTACACAGCCTTGTGTTAATCTCTCAGAACATATCTGGACCGCAGGGAGCAATCAGGTGGAAAATGTCGTCTCGCCACCCCAACTCCATGCTGGTGTGGGGAGTAGCTGGTCGCATTGTTATATATGACCAACACACCCAATGGGAAGTCATGGCCAGGATGTCCTTCAAAGCTTGTGTCGAGGTCCAGAAATATTGTCTGTCGCTCTAAGATTGCTAGGAGTGTAACAATCAGACAATGCCCAGTCCAACGCTCAGGCAACCTCACAACGTTAGGCGCACTGCGTAAAGCGTTGTGTGGGGATTGATAGTAAATACAACTGACAGGGACTAACAATTTCACTCCGACAACAGCAGTTTCTCAGGGTTGTTTTTTTTTTTGCTGACTACATATGAATCTCTTCTCCTTGGTCCATTTCCTTTGTTTTTTCTCTCATGAGTTAGGGAGAGTTAACCTTTCCTCACCTCACCACATCTGGAGAGTTGGGCCAGCTTGAAGCCCCTTTCTTAGGTGGCAAACATTGGGCTGCCGGTAGGAAGCATAACACCCCCCGTCGGGGAATCGAACCCCGGTCTTCCGCGTGACAGGCGGAGATACTGTCCACTATACTAACGAGGACTTGGGCTTGTCTCCTTTTGGCTTGTGATCGGTCAGATGGCAGTGATCTGGCATTTACCAGCCGGTCCAGTAGGCAGAGTTGTGCAGACAGTGTTAAGTGGTTAAGGTCCCACAAAAGTTGGGCTAAGTCCTCCCGCTGCTGCATCAGCTGTCGACAGTGATTTAGTACATGTGAGGAATCACATGGCTCACGCACCAAGCAGTTTCCGTAGTGTAGTGGTTATCACGTTCGCCTCACACGCGAAAGGTCCCCGGTCCGAAACCGGGCGGAAACAATGTGGTGCATTTTGTTCCCCCCTGAGGATCTATGGCTAACTCAACTTTGTCCAAACGTCAAATGCTGAGTTGACCTTAAACACAGTGAACACATTGGACTGGAATTGCTTGGAAGTCTTGTTTTTCTTGGTGAATAACCATCAGTGGGTAGAAAAGTCAACTCTGAAAAACCAGTTGTCCAGCATTGAAAGCGTTGGAGTTCAGAAAGCAGGTCAACTACATGGGAAAATGACCACAAGAAGGCTTTTGTCAGTTTCCGTAGTGTAGTGGTTATCACGTTCGCATAACACGCGAAAGGTCCCCGGCTCGAAACCGGGCGGAAACATGTTAGTGATGTCTTTGCGCTGTGGATCATTGTCTTTGGCGGACATGTCCGCCTGATTGCTGAATCCTCATGCAGGGACAGCATCTCTCTTTTCAGGGGCATTCTGGCCACCTGTTGTAGCCCAATAGCAATTACCCATGGCATTTTCGGGAACGAGGTTTCTAATTATGCAAGAAGTCCATCTAGTTGAGAGCAAAAAAGTTGCTGGGCATGGGTCAAGAGGCAAACTTGGAACCTATCTGCTCTCATCTGATGACTACACAGCCTTGTGTTAATCTCTCAGATCATATCTGGACCGCAGGGAGCAATCAGGTGGAAAATGTCGTCTCGCCACCCCAACTCCATGCTGGTGTGGGGAGTAGCTGGTCGCATCGTTATATATGACCAACACACCCAATGGGAAGTCATGGCCAGGATGTCCTTCAAAGCTTGTGTCGAGGTCCAGAAATATTGTCTGTCGCTCTAAGATTGCTAGGAGTGTAACAATCAGACAATGCCCAGTCCAACGCTCAGGCAACCTCACAACGTTAGGCGCACTGCGTAAAGCGTTGTGTGGGGATTGATAGTAAATACAACTGACAGGGACTAACAATTTCACTCCGACAACAGCAGTTTCTCAGGGTTGTTTTTTTTTTTGCTGACTACATATGAATCTCTTCTCCTTGGTCCATTTCCTTTGTTTTTTCTCTCATGAGTTAGGGAGAGTTAACCTTTCCTCACCTCACCACATCTGGAGAGTTGGGCCAGCTTGAAGCCCCTTTCTTAGGTGGCAAACATTGGGCTGCCGGTAGGAAGCATAACACTCCCCGTCGGGGAATCGAACCCCCGTCTTCCGCGTGACAGGCGGAGATACTGTCCACTATACTAACGAGGACTTGGGCTTGTCTCCTTTTGGCTTGTGATCGGTCAGATGGCAGTGATCTGGCATTTACCAGCCGGTCCAGTAGGCAGAGTTGTGCAGACAGTGTTAAGTGGTTAAGGTCCCACAAATGTTGGGCTAAGTCCTCCCGCTGCTGCATCAGCTGTCGACAGTGATTGAGTACATGTGAGGAATCACATGGCTCACGCACCAAGCAGTTTCCGTAGTGTAGTGGTTATCACGTTCGCCTCACACGCGAAAGGTCCCCGGTCCGAAACCGGGCGGAAACATGTTAGTGATGTCTTTGCGCTGTGGATCATTGTCTTTGGCGGACATGTCCGCCTGATTGCTGAATCCTCATGCAGGGACAGCATCTCTCTATGACAGGTCTTCAGTTTCCTCTGCTGCTGCAAGGACTTGCGTAATTCCCAACTCCACAGTACCTGTTTTCCAACCAGGTTTTGCGCCGAGGGATTAAAACTGTCACTCGTTGTTGGCAGGATTCGAACCTGCGCGGGGAGACCCCAATGGATTTCTAGTCCATCACCTTAACCACTCGGCCACAACAACCCCCCCGTATGCCTCCTCCACTCCAACACAACTCACGTCTGTCAGGGAAACGTGCTCGTGATGACAGAAAATTGTATAGCAACATTAAGGCTTTGTTCAGACTGCTGCCCAGATCGGTTTTCCCCAAATCTGATCAGAATCCGATCCAACTGACTGACTGTCCACAGTCCACATTACTCACCTAACATGGACACTACCTGCAGGAAGGGACAGAGTCGTCTGTACTTCCTGAGAAGGCTGGGGTCCTTCAACATCTGCAAAAAGCTGCTGCAGATGTTCTACCAGTCTGTGGTGTCCAGTGTCCTCTTCTACGCAGTGGTGTGCTGGGGAGGAAGCTGCAAGAAGAGGGACGCAGCACGCCTGGACAGACTGGTGAGAAGCGCTGGCTCTCTTAATGCTAATCACTGCTCCTTTATGTTGCTGAGCATTTTAATGGCCCAGTCTGCATCCCTAACTCTCTGCATTGACTGTTAAATGACTGTACTCACACCTCTGGCACTACCTCAAACACCACTGTACATGCACAAACAACACTAGTTTCTAGAAGGTCAGCACTTTTTGTTGCTGAGGCTCTTTAACTGTTTACAGGTCTCTTTTAACCAGCACACATGTTTTTCTCTCCTTCACAGGTTATGTACATTTATGCTATAGAACTTTAAGTCCAATGCTAATGTTAACTGCACAGGTTTAACCTGTAATTATGTGTACGCTTAGTCACATAGGCGGCTCCTAAATCTTCTTTGGGGATCATTGTATACAGAGGGAAGGGGGGACAGCGAGTGTGTATTGTGAGTAATGTCTTGTGTCCTGCCTGTCTGTATACTGCTACTGGATGCCGTCAATTTCCCTCGGGATCTATCTATCTATCTATCTATCTATCTATCTATCTATCTATCTATCTATCTATCTATCTATCTATCTATCTATCTATCTATCTATCTATCTATCTATCTATCTATCTATCTATCTATCTATCTATCTATCTATCTATCTATCTATCTATCTATCTATCTATCTATCTATCTATCTATCTATCTATCTATCTATCTATCTATCTATCTATCTATCTATCTATCTATCTATCTATCTTAGAAGTTGCAAGTGACCAGACCCCATCTGCCAGTCCATACTGACACGGTCCGATCCACAATTATTTGGATGGTAAGAAGTTACGGCCAGCAAAAACAACAGCAAAATGGATGACAGAGAAGTTTGATTATTTCTGATGCAAACTATCTAGTGGAGCAGTCTGTCCACGGGCTCGTTTTACTAAGTTTGTTTTGATTCTTGCTGTTTTCGTTCACTGACCAAAGATAACTTCTGGCCTGCCGGATCTACGTCATTCTTATTTTTCGATGGTGTCCCGTTGAGACTGACGCAGAAGACACATTGAAGCGACCGAGATGTTCAGAGGGAGTCGGATTTGAAGGAATCAGATTTGAAACCACCTCCATATGTGGTTTGAATCAGATTTGGAAAAATCTGATCTCATGTGGCTTTTTGTGTTCAGACTGGCAACAACATCAAACCACATCCAGTCTGGATGTGCTAAACATCTGATTTGGAGGTGCAATGTCAACAAGAGCTAAGTGGAAGAGCGCTACCTTTTCTTTCTCCATGACTGAATGCGGTTGCGAACTGGATGCATCCCTCCGAGTTCATGTGTGTCAAACATGTGCAGATCATGCCCTCTAAGAGTTGAAGAGGAGCTCAGCAGAATTGATGCCGATGGAGATGCCGGGGATTGAACCCGGGGCCTCATACATGCAAAGCATGCGCTCTACCACTGAGCTACATCCCCCGTGCACAGCAGAAAAACACAAGACAGTCAGACCTCCAGAACTGTCTATGGGCCAAAGATGACATTGTTGGTAACTAAAAAGTTGCGTGCTCGCTGACGATACAATATATTGAACGGCTAAACAGAGTTTGTGTGTGTAAGATTCTCGGCAGATCTGGGTGAGAGGACACTTTCAGTCCAATAAATCAGAGGCTGACTGGAGTCACCAGATTCCCGTGCAGATGAGCGCTCGGGAGAGAGGATCGTCTTTGTGAGCAACTGACCTGCTTTTCAGGATCAGACTCCATCAACTCAGCAGAGGCAACATTAGAAATAACGTTGTCGGCAGGATTCGAACCTACGCGGGGTAAACCCAATGGATTTCAAGTCCATCGCCTTAACCACTCGGCCACAACAACCTTATCTCTGCTTCTTTGCCCAACTTTTCTCTCTGCCAATAGTTTTCAAATGAGGCCTGTCAAATGAATAGTAGCTGAAAATTCAAATCTTTCGTTCTCATTTGCAAAGGTATTGCTTGTCTGCGATGGCCGGGAATCGAACCCGGGTCAACTGCTTGGAAGGCAGCTATGCTCTCCACTATACCACCATCGCCTGTGCATGACATGAAAAGGAATGAATGAAAAAAATTCATCTACAACCATCTTTTGCTCTCCGTCATGACCAGTGGAAACATTTGACTGGGGGAAGACGTTTTGATATGACAGAGTTAGCCATAATTAGACAAGTATGGAAAGTGGGACAGGTCATGGGATGTGCCTTTGCTTTGCAAAAAACCACCAACCATTGTGTACAGCACCTCCCATATCTCATACTGATGATATGCAGGAAAGAGGAACACAAGCCAGTTGTGTACTCTGGGAGACGTGGACAAATGAGATATGACAGGACCCAGGACAACAGCTCGGAAGGCTGCTATGCTAAGCGACACAAGTAAGCTCGTTAGGCAGTAAGTGACTATCTCTCTTTGACAGGTCTTCAGTTTCCTCTGCTGCTGCAAGGACTTGCGTAATTCCCAACTCCACAGTACCTGTTTTCCAACCAGGTTTTGCGCCGAGGGATTAAAACTGTCACTCGTTGTTGGCAGGATTCGAACCTGCGCGGGGAGACCCCAATGGATTTCTAGTCCATCGCCTTAACCACTCGGCCACAACAACCCCCCCGTATCCCTCCTCCACTCCAACACAACTCACGTCTGTCAGGGAAACGTGCTCGTGATGACAGAAAATTGTATAGCAACATTAAGGCTTTGTTCAGACTGCTGCCCAGATCGGATTTTCCCCAAATCTGATCAGAATCCGATCCAACTGACTGACTGTCCACAGTCCACATTACTCACCTAACATGGACACTACCTGCAGGAAGGGACAGAGTCGTCTGTACTTCCTGAGAAGGCTGGGGTCCTTCAACATCTGCAAAAAGCTGCTGCAGATGTTCTACCAGTCTGTGGTGTCCAGTGTCCTCTTCTACGCAGTGGTGTGCTGGGGAGGAAGCTGCAAGAAGAGGGACCACGCCTGGACAGACTGGTGAGAAGCGCTGGCTCTCTTAATGCTAATCACTGCTCCTTTATGTTGCTGAGCATTTTAATGGCCCAGTCTGCATCCCTAACTCTCTGCATTGACTGTTAAATGACTGTACTCACACCTCTGGCACTACCTCAAACACCACTGTACATGCACAAACAACACTAGTTTCTAGAAGGTCAGCACTTTTTGTTGCTGAGGCTCTTTAACTGTTTACAGGTCTCTTTTAACCAGCACACATGTTTTTCTCTCCTTCACAGGTTATGTACATTTATGCTATAGAACTTTAAGTCCAATGCTAATGTTAACTGCACAGGTTTAACCTGTAATTATGTGTACGCTTAGTCACATAGGCGGCTCCTAAATCTTCTTTGGGGATCATTGTATACAGAGGGAAGGGGGGACAGCGAGTGTGTATTGTGAGTAATGTCTTGTGTCCTGCCTGTCTGTATACTGCTACTGGATGCCGTCAATTTCCCTCGGGATCTATCTATCTATCTATCTATCTATCTATCTATCTATCTATCTATCTATCTATCTATCTATCTATCTATCTATCTATCTATCTATCTATCTATCTATCTATCTATCTATCTATCTATCTATCTATCTATCTATCTATCTATCTATCTATCTATCTATCTATCTATCTATCTATCTATCTATCTATCTATCTATCTATCTATCTATCTATCTATCTATCTATCTATCTATCTATCTATCTATCTATCTATCTATCTATCTATCTATCTATCTATCTATCTATCTATCTATCTATCTATCTATCTATCTATCTATCTATCTATCTATCTATCTATCTATCTATCTATCTATCTATCTATCTATCTATCTATCTATCTATCTATCTATCTATCTATCTATCTATCTATCTATCTATCTATCTATCTATCTATCTATCTATCTATCTATCTATCTATCTATCTATCTATCTATCTTAGAAGTTGCAAGTGACCAGACCCGATCTGCCAGTCCATACTGACACGGTCCGATCCACAATTATTTGGATGGTAAGAAGTTACGGCCAGCAAAAACAACAGCAAAATGGATGACAGAGAAGTTTGATTATTTCTGATGCAAACTATCTAGTGGAGCAGTCTGTCCACGGGCTCGTTTTACTAAGTTTGTTTTGATTCTTGCTGTTTTCCTTCACTGACCAAAGATAACTTCTGGCCTGCCGGATCTACGTCATTCTTATTTTTCGATGGTGTCCCGTTGAGACTGACGCAGAAGACACATTGAAGCGACCGAGATGTTCAGAGGGAGTCGGATTTGAAGGAATCAGATTTGAAACCACCTCCATATGTGGTTTGAATCAGATTTGGAAAAATCTGATCTCATGTGGCTTTTTGTGTTCAGACTGGCAACAACATCAAACCACATCCAGTCTGGATGTGCTAAACATCTGATTTGGAGGTGCAATGTCAACAAGAGCTAAGTGGAAGAGCGCTACCTTTTCTTTCTCCATGACTGAATGCGGTTGCGAACTGGATGCATCCCTCCGAGTTCATGTGTGTCAAACATGTGCAGATCATGCCCTCTAAGAGTTGAAGAGGAGCTCAGCAGAATTGATGCCGATGGAGATGCCGGGGATTGAACCCGGGGCCTCATACATGCAAAGCATGCGCTCTACCACTGAGCTACATCCCCCGTGCACAGCAGAAAAACACAAGACAGTCAGACCTCCAGAACTGTCTATGGGCCAAAGATGACATTGTTGGTAACTAAAAAGTTGCGTGCTCGCTGACGATACAATATATTGAACGGCTAAACAGAGTTTGTGTGTGTAAGATTCTCGGCAGATCTGGGTGAGAGGACACTTTCAGTCCAATAAATCAGAGGCTGACTGGAGTCACCAGATTCCCGTGCAGATGAGCGCTCGGGAGAGAGGATCGTCTTTGTGAGCAACTGACCTGCTTTTCAGGATCAGACTCCATCAACTCAGCAGAGGCAACATTAGAAATAACGTTGTCGGCAGGATTCGAACCTACGCGGGGTAAACCCAATGGATTTCAAGTCCATCGCCTTAACCACTCGGCCACAACAACCTTATCTCTGCTTCTTTGCCCAACTTTTCTCTCTGCCAATAGTTTTCAAATGAGGCCTGTCAAATGAATAGTAGCTGAAAATTCAAATCTTTCGTTCTCATTTGCAAAGGTATTGCTTGTCTGCGATGGCCGGGAATCGAACCCGGGTCAACTGCTTGGAAGGCAGCTATGCTCACCACTATACCACCATCGCCTGTGCATGACATGAAAAGGAATGAATGAAAAAAATTCATCTACAACCATCTTTTGCTCTCCGTCATGACCAGTGGAAACATTTGACTGGGGGAAGACGTTTTGATATGACAGAGTTAGCCATAATTAGACAAGTATGGAAAGTGGGACAGGTCATGGGATGTGCCTTTGCTTTGCAAAAAACCACCAACCATTGTGTACAGCACCTCCCATATCTCATACTGATGATATGCAGGAAAGAGGAACACAAGCCAGTTGTGTACTCTGGGAGACGTGGACAAATGAGATATGACAGGACCCAGGACAACAGCTCGGAAGGCTGCTATGCTAAGCGACACAAGTAAGCTCGTTAGGCAGTAAGTGACTATCTCTCTTTGACAGGTCTTCAGTTTCCTCTGCTGCTGCAAGGACTTGCGTAATTCCCAACTCCACAGTACCTGTTTTCCAACCAGGTTTTGCGCCGAGGGATTAAAACTGTCACTCGTTGTTGGCAGGATTCGAACCTGCGCGGGGAGACCCCAATGGATTTCTAGTCCATCGCCTTAACCACTCGGCCACAACAACCCCCCCGTATCCCTCCTCCACTCCAACACAACTCACGTCTGTCAGGGAAACGTGCTCGTGATGACAGAAAATTGTATAGCAACATTAAGGCTTTGTTCAGACTGCTGCCCAGATCGGATTTTCCCCAAATCTGATCAGAATCCGATCCAACTGACTGACTGTCCACAGTCCACATTACTCACCTAACATGGACACTACCTGCAGGAAGGGACAGAGTCGTCTGTACTTCCTGAGAAGGCTGGGGTCCTTCAACATCTGCAAAAAGCTGCTGCAGATGTTCTACCAGTCTGTGGTGTCCAGTGTCCTCTTCTACGCAGTGGTGTGCTGGGGAGGAAGCTGCAAGAAGAGGGACGCAGCACGCCTGGACAGACTGGTGAGAAGCGCTGGCTCTCTTAATGCTAATCACTGCTCCTTTATGTTGCTGAGCATTTTAATGGCCCAGTCTGCATCCCTAACTCTCTGCATTGACTGTTAAATGACTGTACTCACACCTCTGGCACTACCTCAAACACCACTGTACATGCACAAACAACACTAGTTTCTAGAAGGTCAGCACTTTTTGTTGCTGAGGCTCTTTAACTGTTTACAGGTCTCTTTTAACCAGCACACATGTTTTTCTCTCCTTCACAGGTTATGTACATTTATGCTATAGAACTTTAAGTCCAATGCTAATGTTAACTGCACAGGTTTAACCTGTAATTATGTGTACTCTTAGTCACATAGGCGGCTCCTAAATCTTCTTTGGGGATCATTGTATACAGAGGGAAGGGGGGACAGCGAGTGTGTATTGTGAGAAATGTCTTGTGTCCTGCCTGTCTGTATACTGCTACTGGATGCCGTCAATTTCCCTCGGGATCTATCTATCTATCTATCTATCTATCTATCTATCTATCTATCTATCTATCTATCTATCTATCTTACTATCTTAGAAGTTGCAAGTGACCAGACCCCATCTGCCAGTCCATACTGACACGGTCCGATCCACAATTATTTGGATGGTAAGAAGTTACGGCCAGCAAAAACAACAGCAAAATGGATGACAGAGAAGTTTGATTATTTCTGATGCAAACTATCTAGTGGAGCAGTCTGTCCACGGGCTCGTTTTACTAAGTTTGTTTTGATTCTTGCTGTTTTCCTTCACTGACCAAAGATAACTTCTGGCCTGCCGGATCTACGTCATTCTTATTTTTCGATGGTGTCCCGTTGAGACTGACGCAGAAGACACATTGAAGCGACCGAGATGTTCAGAGGGAGTCGGATTTGAAGGAATCAGATTTGAAACCACCTCCATATGTGGTTTGAATCAGATTTGGAAAAATCTGATCTCATGTGGCTTTTTGTGTTCAGACTGGCAACAACATCAAACCACATCCAGTCTGGATGTGCTAAACATCTGATTTGGAGGTGCAATGTCAACAAGAGCTAAGTGGAAGAGCGCTACCTTTTCTTTCTCCATGACTGAATGCGGTTGCGAACTGGATGCATCCCTCCGAGTTCATGTGTGTCAAACATGTGCAGATCATGCCCTCTAAGAGTTGAAGAGGAGCTCAGCAGAATTGATGCCGATGGAGATGCCGGGGATTGAACCCGGGGCCTCATACATGCAAAGCATGCGCTCTACCACTGAGCTACATCCCCCGTGCACAGCAGAAAAACACAAGACAGTCAGACCTCCAGAACTGTCTATGGGCCAAAGATGACATTGTTGGTAACTAAAAAGTTGCGTGCTCGCTGACGATACAATATATTGAACGGCTAAACAGAGTTTGTGTGTGTAAGATTCTCGGCAGATCTGGGTGAGAGGACACTTTCAGTCCAATAAATCAGAGGCTGACTGGAGTCACCAGATTCCCGTGCAGATGAGCGCTCGGGAGAGAGGATCGTCTTTGTGAGCAACTGACCTGCTTTTCAGGATCAGACTCCATCAACTCAGCAGAGGCAACATTAGAAATAACGTTGTCGGCAGGATTCGAACCTACGCGGGGTAAACCCAATGGATTTCAAGTCCATCGCCTTAACCACTCGGCCACAACAACCTTATCTCTGCTTCTTTGCCCAACTTTTCTCTCTGCCAATAGTTTTCAAATGAGGCCTGTCAAATGAATAGTAGCTGAAAATTCAAATCTTTCGTTCTCATTTGCAAAGGTATTGCTTGTCTGCGATGGCCGGGAATCGAACCCGGGTCAACTGCTTGGAAGGCAGCTATGCTCACCACTATACCACCATCGCCTGTGCATGACATGAAAAGGAATGAATGAAAAAAATTCATCTACAACCATCTTTTGCTCTCCGTCATGACCAGTGGAAACATTTGACTGGGGGAAGACGTTTTGATATGACAGAGTTAGCCATAATTAGACAAGTATGGAAAGTGGGACAGGTCATGGGATGTGCCTTTGCTTTGCAAAAAACCACCAACCATTGTGTACAGCACCTCCCATATCTCATACTGATGATATGCAGGAAAGAGGAACACAAGCCAGTTGTGTACTCTGGGAGACGTGGACAAATGAGATATGACAGGACCCAGGACAACAGCTCGGAAGGCTGCTATGCTAAGCGACACAAGTAAGCTCGTTAGGCAGTAAGTGACTATCTCTCTTTGACAGGTCTTCAGTTTCCTCTGCTGCTGCAAGGACTTGCGTAATTCCCAACTCCACAGTACCTGTTTTCCAACCAGGTTTTGCGCCGAGGGATTAAAACTGTCAACCTGCGCGGGGAGACCCCAATGGATTTCTAGTCCATCGCCTTAACCACTCGGCCACAACAACCCCCCCGTATCCCTCCTCCACTCCAACACAACTCACGTCTGTCAGGGAAACGTGCTCGTGATGACAGAAAATTGTATAGCAACATTAAGGCTTTGTTCAGACTGCTGCCCAGATCGGATTTTCCCCAAATCTGATCAGAATCCGATCCAACTGACTGACTGTCCACAGTCCACATTACTCACCTAACATGGACACTACCTGCAGGAAGGGACAGAGTCGTCTGTACTTCCTGAGAAGGCTGGGGTCCTTCAACATCTGCAAAAAGCTGCTGCAGATGTTCTACCAGTCTGTGGTGTCCAGTGTCCTCTTCTACGCAGTGGTGTGCTGGGGAGGAAGCTGCAAGAAGAGGGACGCAGCACGCCTGGACAGACTGGTGAGAAGCGCTGGCTCTCTTCATGCTAATCACTGCTCCTTTATGTTGCTGAGCATTTTAATGGCCCAGTCTGCATCCCTAACTCTCTGCATTGACTGTTAAATGACTGTACTCACACCTCTGGCACTACCTCAAACACCACTGTACATGCACAAACAACACTAGTTTCTAGAAGGTCAGCACTTTTTGTTGCTGAGGCTCTTTAACTGTTTACAGGTCTCTTTTAACCAGCACACATGTTTTTCTCTCCTTCACAGGTTATGTACATTTATGCTATAGAACTTTAAGTCCAATGCTAATGTTAACTGCACAGGTTTAACCTGTAATTATGTGTACTCTTAGTCACATAGGCGGCTCCTAAATCTTCTTTGGGGATCATTGTATACAGAGGGAAGGGGGGACAGCGAGTGTGTATTGTGAGAAATGTCTTGTGTCCTGCCTGTCTGTATACTGCTACTGGATGCCGTCAATTTCCCTCGGGATCTATCTATCTATCTATCTATCTATCTATCTATCTATCTATCTATCTATCTATCTATCTATCTATCTATCTATCTATCTATCTATCTATCTATCTATCTATCTATCTATCTATCTATCTATCTATCTATCTATCTATGTATCTATCTATCTATCTATCTATCTATCTATCTATCTATCTATCTATCTATCTATCTATCTATCTATCTATCTATCTATCTATCTATCTATCTTAGAAGTTGCAAGTGACCAGACCCCATCTGCCAGTCCATACTGACACGGTCCGATCCACAATTATTTGGATGGTAAGAAGTTACGGCCAGCAAAAACAACAGCAAAATGGATGACAGAGAAGTTTGATTATTTCTGATGCAAACTATCTAGTGGAGCAGTCTGTCCACGGGCTCGTTTTACTAAGTTTGTTTTGATTCTTGCTGTTTTCCTTCACTGACCAAAGATAACTTCTGGCCTGCCGGATCTACGTCATTCTTATTTTTCGATGGTGTCCCGTTGAGACTGACGCAGAAGACACATTGAAGCGACCGAGATGTTCAGAGGGAGTCGGATTTGAAGGAATCAGATTTGAAACCACCTCCATATGTGGTTTGAATCAGATTTGGAAAAATCTGATCTCATGTGGCTTTTTGTGTTCAGACTGGCAACAACATCAAACCACATCCAGTCTGGATGTGCTAAACATCTGATTTGGAGGTGCAATGTCAACAAGAGCTAAGTGGAAGAGCGCTACCTTTTCTTTCTCCATGACTGAATGCGGTTGCGAACTGGATGCATCCCTCCGAGTTCATGTGTGTCAAACATGTGCAGATCATGCCCTCTAAGAGTTGAAGAGGAGCTCAGCAGAATTGATGCCGATGGAGATGCCGGGGATTGAACCCGGGGCCTCATACATGCAAAGCATGCGCTCTACCACTGAGCTACATCCCCCGTGCACAGCAGAAAAACACAAGACAGTCAGACCTCCAGAACTGTCTATGGGCCAAAGATGACATTGTTGGTAACTAAAAAGTTGCGTGCTCGCTGACGATACAATATATTGAACGGCTAAACAGAGTTTGTGTGTGTAAGATTCTCGGCAGATCTGGGTGAGAGGACACTTTCAGTCCAATAAATCAGAGGCTGACTGGAGTCACCAGATTCCCGTGCAGATGAGCGCTCGGGAGAGAGGATCGTCTTTGTGAGCAACTGACCTGCTTTTCAGGATCAGACTCCATCAACTCAGCAGAGGCAACATTAGAAATAACGTTGTCGGCAGGATTCGAACCTACGCGGGGTAAACCCAATGGATTTCAAGTCCATCGCCTTAACCACTCGGCCACAACAACCTTATCTCTGCTTCTTTGCCCAACTTTTCTCTCTGCCAATAGTTTTCAAATGAGGCCTGTCAAATGAATAGTAGCTGAAAATTCAAATCTTTCGTTCTCATTTGCAAAGGTATTGCTTGTCTGCGATGGCCGGGAATCGAACCCGGGTCAACTGCTTGGAAGGCAGCTATGCTCACCACTATACCACCATCGCCTGTGCATGACATGAAAAGGAATGAATGAAAAAAATTCATCTACAACCATCTTTTGCTCTCCGTCATGACCAGTGGAAACATTTGACTGGGGGAAGACGTTTTGATATGACAGAGTTAGCCATAATTAGACAAGTATGGAAAGTGGGACAGGTCATGGGATGTGCCTTTGCTTTGCAAAAAACCACCAACCATTGTGTACAGCACCTCCCATATCTCATACTGATGATATGCAGGAAAGAGGAACACAAGCCAGTTGTGTACTCTGGGAGACGTGGACAAATGAGATATGACAGGACCCAGGACAACAGCTCGGAAGGCTGCTATGCTAAGCGACACAAGTAAGCTCGTTAGGCAGTAAGTGACTATCTCTCTTTGACAGGTCTTCAGTTTCCTCTGCTGCTGCAAGGACTTGCGTAATTCCCAACTCCACAGTACCTGTTTTCCAACCAGGTTTTGCGCCGAGGGATTAAAACTGTCAACCTGCGCGGGGAGACCCCAATGGATTTCTAGTCCATCGCCTTAACCACTCGGCCACAACAACCCCCCCGTATCCCTCCTCCACTCCAACACAACTCACGTCTGTCAGGGAAACGTGCTCGTGATGACAGAAAATTGTATAGCAACATTAAGGCTTTGTTCAGACTGCTGCCCAGATCGGATTTTCCCCAAATCTGATCAGAATCCGATCCAACTGACTGACTGTCCACAGTCCACATTACTCACCTAACATGGACACTACCTGCAGGAAGGGACAGAGTCGTCTGTACTTCCTGAGAAGGCTGGGGTCCTTCAACATCTGCAAAAAGCTGCTGCAGATGTTCTACCAGTCTGTGGTGTCCAGTGTCCTCTTCTACGCAGTGGTGTGCTGGGGAGGAAGCTGCAAGAAGAGGGACGCAGCACGCCTGGACAGACTGGTGAGAAGCGCTGGCTCTCTTCATGCTAATCACTGCTCCTTTATGTTGCTGAGCATTTTAATGGCCCAGTCTGCATCCCTAACTCTCTGCATTGACTGTTAAATGACTGTACTCACACCTCTGGCACTACCTCAAACACCACTGTACATGCACAAACAACACTAGTTTCTAGAAGGTCAGCACTTTTTGTTGCTGAGGCTCTTTAACTGTTTACAGGTCTCTTTTAACCAGCACACATGTTTTTCTCTCCTTCACAGGTTATGTACATTTATGCTATAGAACTTTAAGTCCAATGCTAATGTTAACTGCACAGGTTTAACCTGTAATTATGTGTACTCTTAGTCACATAGGCGGCTCCTAAATCTTCTTTGGGGATCATTGTATACAGAGGGAAGGGGGGACAGCGAGTGTGTATTGTGAGAAATGTCTTGTGTCCTGCCTGTCTGTATACTGCTACTGGATGCCGTCAATTTCCCTCGGGATCTATCTATCTATCTATCTATCTATCTATCTATCTATCTATCTATCTATCTATCTATCTATCTATCTATCTATCTATCTATCTATCTATCTATCTATCTATCTATCTATCTATCTATCTATCTATCTATCTATCTATCTATCTATCTATCTATCTATCTATCTATCTATCTATCTATCTATCTATCTATCTATCTATCTATCTATCTATCTATCTATCTATCTATCTATCTATCTATCTATCTATCTATCTATCTATCTATCTATCTATCTATCTATCTATCTATCTATCTATCTATCTATCTATCTATCTATCTATCTATCTTAGAAGTTGCAAGTGACCAGACCCGATCTGCCAGTCCATACTGACACGGTCCGATCCACAATTATTTGGATGGTAAGAAGTTACGGCCAGCAAAAACAACAGCAAAATGGATGACAGAGAAGTTTGATTATTTCTGATGCAAACTATCTAGTGGAGCAGTCTGTCCACGGGCTCGTTTTACTAAGTTTGTTTTGATTCTTGCTGTTTTCCTTCACTGACCAAAGATAACTTCTGGCCTGCCGGATCTACGTCATTCTTATTTTTCGATGGTGTCTCGTTGAGACTGACGCAGAAGACACATTGAAGCGACCGAGATGTTCAGAGGGAGTCGGATTTGAAGGAATCAGATTTGAAACCACCTCCATATGTGGTTTGAATCAGATTTGGAAAAATCTGATCTCATGTGGCTTTTTGTGTTCAGACTGGCAACAACATCAAACCACATCCAGTCTGGATGTGCTAAACATCTGATTTGGAGGTGCAATGTCAACAAGAGCTAAGTGGAAGAGCGCTACCTTTTCTTTCTCCATGACTGAATGCGGTTGCGAACTGGATGCATCCCTCCGAGTTCATGTGTGTCAAACATGTGCAGATCATGCCCTCTAAGAGTTGAAGAGGAGCTCAGCAGAATTGATGCCGATGGAGATGCCGGGGATTGAACCCGGGGCCTCATACATGCAAAGCATGCGCTCTACCACTGAGCTACATCCCCCGTGCACAGCAGAAAAACACAAGACAGTCAGACCTCCAGAACTGTCTATGGGCCAAAGATGACATTGTTGGTAACTAAAAAGTTGCGTGCTCGCTGACGATACAATATATTGAACGGCTAAACAGAGTTTGTGTGTGTAAGATTCTCGGCAGATCTGGGTGAGAGGACACTTTCAGTCCAATAAATCAGAGGCTGACTGGAGTCACCAGATTCCCGTGCAGATGAGCGCTCGGGAGAGAGGATCGTCTTTGTGAGCAACTGACCTGCTTTTCAGGATCAGACTCCATCAACTCAGCAGATGCAACATTAGAAATAACGTTGTCGGCAGGATTCGAACCTACGCGGGGTAAACCCAATGGATTTCAAGTCCATCGCCTTAACCACTCGGCCACAACAACCTTATCTCTGCTTTTTTGCCCAACTTTTCTCTCTGCCAATAGTTTTCAAATGAGGCCTGTCAAATGAATAGTAGCTGAAAATTCAAATCTTTCGTTCTCATTTGCAAAGGTATTGCTTGTCTGCGATGGCCGGGAATCGAACCCGGGTCAACTGCTTGGAAGGCAGCTATGCTCACCACTATACCACCATCGCCTGTGCATGACATGAAAAGGAATGAATGAAAAAAATTCATCTACAACCATCTTTTGCTCTCCGTCATGACCAGTGGAAACATTTGACTGGGGGAAGACGTTTTGATATGACAGAGTTAGCCATAATTAGACAAGTATGGAAAGTGGGACAGGTCATGGGATGTGCCTTTGCTTTGCAAAAAACCACCAACCATTGTGTACAGCACCTCCCATATCTCATACTGATGATATGCAGGAAAGAGGAACACAAGCCAGTTGTGTACTCTGGGAGACGTGGACAAATGAGATATGACAGGACCCAGGACAACAGCTCGGAAGGCTGCTATGCTAAGCGACACAAGTAAGCTCGTTAGGCAGTAAGTGACTATCTCTCTTTGACAGGTCTTCAGTTTCCTCTGCTGCTGCAAGGACTTGCGTAATTCCCAACTCCACAGTACCTGTTTTCCAACCAGGTTTTGCGCCGAGGGATTAAAACTGTCACTCGTTGTTGGCAGGATTCGAACCTGCGCGGGGAGACCCCAATGGATTTCTAGTCCATCGCCTTAACCACTCGGCCACAACAACCCCCCCGTATCCCTCCTCCACTCCAACACAACTCACGTCTGTCAGGGAAACGTGCTCGTGATGACAGAAAATTGTATAGCAACATTAAGGCTTTGTTCAGACTGCTGCCCAGATCGGATTTTCCCCAAATCTGATCAGAATCCGATCCAACTGACTGACTGTCCACAGTCCACATTACTCACCTAACATGGACACTACCTGCAGGAAGGGACAGAGTCGTCTGTACTTCCTGAGAAGGCTGGGGTCCTTCAACATCTGCAAAAAGCTGCTGCAGATGTTCTACCAGTCTGTGGTGTCCAGTGTCCTCTTCTACGCAGTGGTGTGCTGGGGAGGAAGCTGCAAGAAGAGGGACGCAGCACGCCTGGACAGACTGGTGAGAAGCGCTGGCTCTCTTAATGCTAATCACTGCTCCTTTATGTTGCTGAGCATTTTAATGGCCCAGTCTGCATCCCTAACTCTCTGCATTGACTGTTAAATGACTGTACTCACACCTCTGGCACTACCTCAAACACCACTGTACATGCACAAACAACACTAGTTTCTAGAAGGTCAGCACTTTTTGTTGCTGAGGCTCTTTAACTGTTTACAGGTCTCTTTTAACCAGCACACATGTTTTTCTCTCCTTCACAGGTTATGTACATTTATGCTATAGAACTTTAAGTCCAATGCTAATGTTAACTGCACAGGTTTAACCTGTAATTATGTGTACTCTTAGTCACATAGGCGGCTCCTAAATCTTCTTTGGGGATCATTGTATACAGAGGGAAGGGGGGACAGCGAGTGTGTATTGTGAGTAATGTCTTGTGTCCTGCCTGTCTGTATACTGCTACTGGATGCCGTCAATTTCCCTCGGGATCTATCTATCTATCTATCTATCTATCTATCTATCTATCTATCTATCTATCTATCTATCTATCTATCTATCTATCTATCTATCTATCTATCTATCTATCTATCTATCTATCTATCTATCTATCTATCTATCTATCTATCTATCTATCTATCTATCTATCTATCTATCTATCTATCTATCTATCTATCTATCTATCTATCTATCTATCTATCTATCTATCTATCTATCTTAGAAGTTGCAAGTGACCAGACCCCATCTGCCAGTCCATACTGACACGGTCCGATCCACAATTATTTGGATGGTAAGAAGTTACGGCCAGCAAAAACAACAGCAAAATGGATGACAGAGAAGTTTGATTATTTCTGATGCAAACTATCTAGTGGAGCAGTCTGTCCACGGGCTCGTTTTACTAAGTTTGTTTTGATTCTTGCTGTTTTCGTTCACTGACCAAAGATAACTTCTGGCCTGCCGGATCTACGTCATTCTTATTTTTCGATGGTGTCCCGTTGAGACTGACGCAGAAGACACATTGAAGCGACCGAGATGTTCAGAGGGAGTCGGATTTGAAGGAATCAGATTTGAAACCACCTCCATATGTGGTTTGAATCAGATTTGGAAAAATCTGATCTCATGTGGCTTTTTGTGTTCAGACTGGCAACAACATCAAACCACATCCAGTCTGGATGTGCTAAACATCTGATTTGGAGGTGCAATGTCAACAAGAGCTAAGTGGAAGAGCGCTACCTTTTCTTTCTCCATGACTGAATGCGGTTGCGAACTGGATGCATCCCTCCGAGTTCATGTGTGTCAAACATGTGCAGATCATGCCCTCTAAGAGTTGAAGAGGAGCTCAGCAGAATTGATGCCGATGGAGATGCCGGGGATTGAACCCGGGGCCTCATACATGCAAAGCATGCGCTCTACCACTGAGCTACATCCCCCGTGCACAGCAGAAAAACACAAGACAGTCAGACCTCCAGAACTGTCTATGGGCCAAAGATGACATTGTTGGTAACTAAAAAGTTGCGTGCTCGCTGACGATACAATATATTGAACGGCTAAACAGAGTTTGTGT
This sequence comes from Symphodus melops, assembly GCF_947650265.1. NCBI lineage: Eukaryota > Metazoa > Chordata > Actinopteri > Labriformes > Labridae > Symphodus > Symphodus melops. Next base: position 23,132,780 of record NC_136691.1, read on the forward strand.
GTGTAAGATTCTCGGCAGATCTGGGTGAGAGGACACTTTCAGTCCAATAAATCAGAGGCTGACTGGAGTCACCAGATTCCCGTGCAGATGAGCGCTCGGGAGAGAGGATCGTCTTTGTGAGCAACTGACCTGCTTTTCAGGATCAGACTCCATCAACTCAGCAGAGGCAACATTAGAAATAACGTTGTCGGCAGGATTCGAACCTACGCGGGGTAAACCCAATGGATTTCAAGTCCATCGCCTTAACCACTCGGCCACAACAACCTTATCTCTGCTTCTTTGCCCAACTTTTCTCTCTGCCAATAGTTTTCAAATGAGGCCTGTCAAATGAATAGTAGCTGAAAATTCAAATCTTTCGTTCTCATTTGCAAAGGTATTGCTTGTCTGCGATGGCCGGGAATCGAACCCGGGTCAACTGCTTGGAAGGCAGCTATGCTCACCACTATACCACCATCGCCTGTGCATGACATGAAAAGGAATGAATGAAAAAAATTCATCTACAACCATCTTTTGCTCTCCGTCATGACCAGTGGAAACATTTGACTGGGGGAAGACGTTTTGATATGACAGAGTTAGCCATAATTAGACAAGTATGGAAAGTGGGACAGGTCATGGGATGTGCCTTTGCTTTGCAAAAAACCACCAACCATTGTGTACAGCACCTCCCATATCTCATACTGATGATATGCAGGAAAGAGGAACACAAGCCAGTTGTGTACTCTGGGAGACGTGGACAAATGAGATATGACAGGACCCAGGACAACAGCTCGGAAGGCTGCTATGCTAAGCGACACAAGTAAGCTCGTTAGGCAGTAAGTGACTATCTCTCTTTGACAGGTCTTCAGTTTCCTCTGCTGCTGCAAGGACTTGCGTAATTCCCAACTCCACAGTACCTGTTTTCCAACCAGGTTTTGCGCCGAGGGATTAAAACTGTCACTCGTTGTTGGCAGGATTCGAACCTGCGCGGGGAGACCCCAATGGATTTCTAGTCCATCGCCTTAACCACTCGGCCACAACAACCCCCCCGTATCCCTCCTCCACTCCAACACAACTCACGTCTGTCAGGGAAACGTGCTCGTGATGACAGAAAATTGTATAGCAACATTAAGGCTTTGTTCAGACTGCTGCCCAGATCGGATTTTCCCCAAATCTGATCAGAATCCGATCCAACTGACTGACTGTCCACAGTCCACATTACTCACCTAACATGGACACTACCTGCAGGAAGGGACAGAGTCGTCTGTACTTCCTGAGAAGGCTGGGGTCCTTCAACATCTGCAAAAAGCTGCTGCAGATGTTCTACCAGTCTGTGGTGTCCAGTGTCCTCTTCTACGCAGTGGTGTGCTGGGGAGGAAGCTGCAAGAAGAGGGACGCAGCACGCCTGGACAGACTGGTGAGAAGCGCTGGCTCTCTTAATGCTAATCACTGCTCCTTTATGTTGCTGAGCATTTTAATGGCCCAGTCTGCATCCCTAACTCTCTGCATTGACTGTTAAATGACTGTACTCACACCTCTGGCACTACCTCAAACACCACTGTACATGCACAAACAACACTAGTTTCTAGAAGGTCAGCACTTTTTGTTGCTGAGGCTCTTTAACTGTTTACAGGTCTCTTTTAACCAGCACACATGTTTTTCTCTCCTTCACAGGTTATGTACATTTATGCTATAGAACTTTAAGTCCAATGCTAATGTTAACTGCACAGGTTTAACCTGTAATTATGTGTACTCTTAGTCACATAGGCGGCTCCTAAATCTTCTTTGGGGATCATTGTATACAGAGGGAAGGGGGGACAGCGAGTGTGTATTGTGAGTAATGTCTTGTGTCCTGCCTGTCTGTATACTGCTACTGGATGCCGTCAATTTCCCTCGGGATCTATCTATCTATCTATCTATCTATCTATCTATCTATCTATCTATCTATCTATCTATCTATCTATCTATCTATCTATCTATCTATCTATCTATCTATCTATCTATCTATCTATCTATCTATCTATCTATCTATCTATCTATCTATCTATCTATCTATCTATCTATCTATCTATCTATCTATCTTAGAAGTTGCAAGTGACCAGACCCCATCTGCCAGTCCATACTGACACGGTCCGATCCACAATTATTTGGATGGTAAGAAGTTACGGCCAGCAAAAACAACAGCAAAATGGATGACAGAGAAGTTTGATTATTTCTGATGCAAACTATCTAGTGGAGCAGTCTGTCCACGGGCTCGTTTTACTAAGTTTGTTTTGATTCTTGCTGTTTTCCTTCACTGACCAAAGATAACTTCTGGCCTGCCGGATCTACGTCATTCTTATTTTTCGATGGTGTCCCGTTGAGACTGACGCAGAAGACACATTGAAGCGACCCGGGAATCGAACCCGGGTCAACATTTGACTGGGGGAAGACGTTTTGATATGACAGAGTTAGCCATAATTAGACAAGTATGGAAAGTGGGACAGGTCATGGGATGTGCCTTTGCTTTGCAAAAAACCACCAACCATTGTGTACAGCACCTCCCATATCTCATACTGATGATATGCAGGAAAGAGGAACACAAGCCAGTTGTGTACTCTGGGAGACGTGGACAAATGAGATATGACAGGACCCAGGACAACAGCTCGGAAGGCTGCTATGCTAAGCGACACAAGTAAGCTCGTTAGGCAGTAAGTGACTATCTCTCTTTGACAGGTCTTCAGTTTCCTCTGCTGCTGCAAGGACTTGCGTAATTCCCAACTCCACAGTACCTGTTTTCCAACCAGGTTTTGCGCCGAGGGATTAAAACTGTCACTCGTTGTTGGCAGGATTCGAACCTGCGCGGGGAGACCCCAATGGATTTCTAGTCCATCGCCTTAACCACTCGGCCACAACAACCCCCCCGTATCCCTCCTCCACTCCAACACAACTCACGTCTGTCAGGGAAACGTGCTCGTGATGACAGAAAATTGTATAGCAACATTAAGGCTTTGTTCAGACTGCTGCCCAGATCGGATTTTCCCCAAATCTGATCAGAATCCGATCCAACTGACTGACTGTCCACAGTCCACATTACTCACCTAACATGGACACTACCTGCAGGAAGGGACAGAGTCGTCTGTACTTCCTGAGAAGGCTGGGGTCCTTCAACATCTGCAAAAAGCTGCTGCAGATGTTCTACCAGTCTGTGGTGTCCAGTGTCCTCTTCTACGCAGTGGTGTGCTGGGGAGGAAGCTGCAAGAAGAGGGACGCAGCACGCCTGGACAGACTGGTGAGAAGCGCTGGCTCTCTTAATGCTAATCACTGCTCCTTTATGTTGCTGAGCATTTTAATGGCCCAGTCTGCATCCCTAACTCTCTGCATTGACTGTTAAATGACTGTACTCACACCTCTGGCACTACCTCAAACACCACTGTACATGCACAAACAACACTAGTTTCTAGAAGGTCAGCACTTTTTGTTGCTGAGGCTCTTTAACTGTTTACAGGTCTCTTTTAACCAGCACACATGTTTTTCTCTCCTTCACAGGTTATCACAGGCATTTATGCTATAGAACTTTAAGTCCAATGCTAATGTTAACTGCACAGGTTTAACCTGTAATTATGTGTACTCTTAGTCACATAGGCGGCTCCTAAATCTTCTTTGGGGATCATTGTATACAGAGGGAAGGGGGGACAGCGAGTGTGTATTGTGAGTAATGTCTTGTGTCCTGCCTGTCTGTATACTGCTACTGGATGCCGTCAATTTCCCTCGGGATCTATCTATCTATCTATCTATCTATCTATCTATCTATCTATCTATCTATCTATCTATCTATCTATCTATCTATCTATCTATCTATCTATCTATCTATCTATCTATCTATCTATCTATCTATCTATCTATCTATCTATCTATCTATCTATCTATCTATCTATCTATCTATCTATCTATCTATCTATCTATCTATCTATCTATCTATCTTAGAAGTTGCAAGTGACCAGACCCGATCTGCCAGTCCATACTGACACGGTCCGATCCACAATTATTTGGATGGTAAGAAGTTACGGCCAGCAAAAACAACAGCAAAATGGATGACAGAGAAGTTTGATTATTTCTGATGCAAACTATCTAGTGGAGCAGTCTGTCCACGGGCTCGTTTTACTAAGTTTGTTTTGATTCTTGCTGTTTTCCTTCACTGACCAAAGATAACTTCTGGCCTGCCGGATCTACGTCATTCTTATTTTTCGATGGTGTCCCGTTGAGACTGACGCAGAAGACACATTGAAGCGACCGAGATGTTCAGAGGGAGTCGGATTTGAAGGAATCAGATTTGAAACCACCTCCATATGTGGTTTGAATCAGATTTGGAAAAATCTGATCTCATGTGGCTTTTTGTGTTCAGACTGGCAACAACATCAAACCACATCCAGTCTGGATGTGCTAAACATCTGATTTGGAGGTGCAATGTCAACAAGAGCTAAGTGGAAGAGCGCTACCTTTTCTTTCTCCATGACTGAATGCGGTTGCGAACTGGATGCATCCCTCCGAGTTCATGTGTGTCAAACATGTGCAGATCATGCCCTCTAAGAGTTGAAGAGGAGCTCAGCAGAATTGATGCCGATGGAGATGCCGGGGATTGAACCCGGGGCCTCATACATGCAAAGCATGCGCTCTACCACTGAGCTACATCCCCCGTGCACAGCAGAAAAACACAAGACAGTCAGACCTCCAGAACTGTCTATGGGCCAAAGATGACATTGTTGGTAACTAAAAAGTTGCGTGCTCGCTGACGATACAATATATTGAACGGCTAAACAGAGTTTGTGTGTGTAAGATTCTCGGCAGATCTGGGTGAGAGGACACTTTCAGTCCAATAAATCAGAGGCTGACTGGAGTCACCAGATTCCCGTGCAGATGAGCGCTCGGGAGAGAGGATCGTCTTTGTGAGCAACTGACCTGCTTTTCAGGATCAGACTCCATCAACTCAGCAGAGGCAACATTAGAAATAACGTTGTCGGCAGGATTCGAACCTACGCGGGGTAAACCCAATGGATTTCAAGTCCATCGCCTTAACCACTCGGCCACAACAACCTTATCTCTGCTTCTTTGCCCAACTTTTCTCTCTGCCAATAGTTTTCAAATGAGGCCTGTCAAATGAATAGTAGCTGAAAATTCAAATCTTTCGTTCTCATTTGCAAAGGTATTGCTTGTCTGCGATGGCCGGGAATCGAACCCGGGTCAACTGCTTGGAAGGCAGCTATGCTCACCACTATACCACCATCGCCTGTGCATGACATGAAAAGGAATGAATGAAAAAAATTCATCTACAACCATCTTTTGCTCTCCGTCATGACCAGTGGAAACATTTGACTGGGGGAAGACGTTTTGATATGACAGAGTTAGCCATAATTAGACAAGTATGGAAAGTGGGACAGGTCATGGGATGTGCCTTTGCTTTGCAAAAAACCACCAACCATTGTGTACAGCACCTCCCATATCTCATACTGATGATATGCAGGAAAGAGGAACACAAGCCAGTTGTGTACTCTGGGAGACGTGGACAAATGAGATATGACAGGACCCAGGACAACAGCTCGGAAGGCTGCTATGCTAAGCGACACAAGTAAGCTCGTTAGGCAGTAAGTGACTATCTCTCTTTGACAGGTCTTCAGTTTCCTCTGCTGCTGCAAGGACTTGCGTAATTCCCAACTCCACAGTACCTGTTTTCCAACCAGGTTTTGCGCCGAGGGATTAAAACTGTCAACCTGCGCGGGGAGACCCCAATGGATTTCTAGTCCATCGCCTTAACCACTCGGCCACAACAACCCCCCCGTATCCCTCCTCCACTCCAACACAACTCACGTCTGTCAGGGAAACGTGCTCGTGATGACAGAAAATTGTATAGCAACATTAAGGCTTTGTTCAGACTGCTGCCCAGATCGGATTTTCCCCAAATCTGATCAGAATCCGATCCAACTGACTGACTGTCCACAGTCCACATTACTCACCTAACATGGACACTACCTGCAGGAAGGGACAGAGTCGTCTGTACTTCCTGAGAAGGCTGGGGTCCTTCAACATCTGCAAAAAGCTGCTGCAGATGTTCTACCAGTCTGTGGTGTCCAGTGTCCTCTTCTACGCAGTGGTGTGCTGGGGAGGAAGCTGCAAGAAGAGGGACGCAGCACGCCTGGACAGACTGGTGAGAAGCGCTGGCTCTCTTAATGCTAATCACTGCTCCTTTATGTTGCTGAGCATTTTAATGGCCCAGTCTGCATCCCTAACTCTCTGCATTGACTGTTAAATGACTGTACTCACACCTCTGGCACTACCTCAAACACCACTGTACATGCACAAACAACACTAGTTTCTAGAAGGTCAGCACTTTTTGTTGCTGAGGCTCTTTAACTGTTTACAGGTCTCTTTTAACCAGCACACATGTTTTTCTCTCCTTCACAGGTTATGTACATTTATGCTATAGAACTTTAAGTCCAATGCTAATGTTAACTGCACAGGTTTAACCTGTAATTATGTGTACTCTTAGTCACATAGGCGGCTCCTAAATCTTCTTTGGGGATCATTGTATACAGAGGGAAGGGGGGACAGCGAGTGTGTATTGTGAGAAATGTCTTGTGTCCTGCCTGTCTGTATACTGCTACTGGATGCCGTCAATTTCCCTCGGGATCTATCTATCTATCTATCTATCTATCTATCTATCTATCTATCTATCTATCTATCTATCTATCTATCTATCTATCTATCTATCTATCTATCTATCTATCTATCTATCTATCTATCTATCTATCTATCTATCTATCTATCTATCTATCTATCTATCTATCTATCTATCTATCTATCTATCTATCTATCTATCTATCTATCTATCTATCTATCTATCTATCTATCTATCTATCTATCTATCTATCTATCTATCTATCTATCTATCTATCTATCTATCTATCTTAGAAGTTGCAAGTGACCAGACCCGATCTGCCAGTCCATACTGACACGGTCCGATCCACAATTATTTGGATGGTAAGAAGTTACGGCCAGCAAAAACAACAGCAAAATGGATGACAGAGAAGTTTGATTATTTCTGATGCAAACTATCTAGTGGAGCAGTCTGTCCACGGGCTCGTTTTACTAAGTTTGTTTTGATTCTTGCTGTTTTCCTTCACTGACCAAAGATAACTTCTGGCCTGCCGGATCTACGTCATTCTTATTTTTCGATGGTGTCCCGTTGAGACTGACGCAGAAGACACATTGAAGCGACCGAGATGTTCAGAGGGAGTCGGATTTGAAGGAATCAGATTTGAAACCACCTCCATATGTGGTTTGAATCAGATTTGGAAAAATCTGATCTCATGTGGCTTTTTGTGTTCAGACTGGCAACAACATCAAACCACATCCAGTCTGGATGTGCTAAACATCTGATTTGGAGGTGCAATGTCAACAAGAGCTAAGTGGAAGAGCGCTACCTTTTCTTTCTCCATGACTGAATGCGGTTGCGAACTGGATGCATCCCTCCGAGTTCATGTGTGTCAAACATGTGCAGATCATGCCCTCTAAGAGTTGAAGAGGAGCTCAGCAGAATTGATGCCGATGGAGATGCCGGGGATTGAACCCGGGGCCTCATACATGCAAAGCATGCGCTCTACCACTGAGCTACATCCCCCGTGCACAGCAGAAAAACACAAGACAGTCAGACCTCCAGAACTGTCTATGGGCCAAAGATGACATTGTTGGTAACTAAAAAGTTGCGTGCTCGCTGACGATACAATATATTGAACGGCTAAACAGAGTTTGTGTGTGTAAGATTCTCGGCAGATCTGGGTGAGAGGACACTTTCAGTCCAATAAATCAGAGGCTGACTGGAGTCACCAGATTCCCGTGCAGATGAGCGCTCGGGAGAGAGGATCGTCTTTGTGAGCAACTGACCTGCTTTTCAGGATCAGACTCCATCAACTCAGCAGAGGCAACATTAGAAATAACGTTGTCGGCAGGATTCGAACCTACGCGGGGTAAACCCAATGGATTTCAAGTCCATCGCCTTAACCACTCGGCCACAACAACCTTATCTCTGCTTTTTTGCCCAACTTTTCTCTCTGCCAATAGTTTTCAAATGAGGCCTGTCAAATGAATAGTAGCTGAAAATTCAAATCTTTCGTTCTCATTTGCAAAGGTATTGCTTGTCTGCGATGGCCGGGAATCGAACCCGGGTCAACTGCTTGGAAGGCAGCTATGCTCACCACTATACCACCATTGCCTGTGCATGACATGAAAAGGAATGAATGAAAAAAATTCATCTACAACCATCTTTTGCTCTCCGTCATGACCAGTGGAAACATTTGACTGGGGGAAGACGTTTTGATATGACAGAGTTAGCCATAATTAGACAAGTATGGAAAGTGGGACAGGTCATGGGATGTGCCTTTGCTTTGCAAAAAACCACCAACCATTGTGTACAGCACCTCCCATATCTCATACTGATGATATGCAGGAAAGAGGAACACAAGCCAGTTGTGTACTCTGGGAGACGTGGACAAATGAGATATGACAGGACCCAGGACAACAGCTCGGAAGGCTGCTATGCTAAGCGACACAAGTAAGCTCGTTAGGCAGTAAGTGACTATCTCTCTTTGACAGGTCTTCAGTTTCCTCTGCTGCTGCAAGGACTTGCGTAATTCCCAACTCCACAGTACCTGTTTTCCAACCAGGTTTTGCGCCGAGGGATTAAAACTGTCACTCGTTGTTGGCAGGATTCGAACCTGCGCGGGGAGACCCCAATGGATTTCTAGTCCATCGCCTTAACCACTCGGCCACAACAACCCCCCCGTATCCCTCCTCCACTCCAACACAACTCACGTCTGTCAGGGAAACGTGCTCGTGATGACAGAAAATTGTATAGCAACATTAAGGCTTTGTTCAGACTGCTGCCCAGATCGGATTTTCCCCAAATCTGATCAGAATCCGATCCAACTGACTGACTGTCCACAGTCCACATTACTCACCTAACATGGACACTACCTGCAGGAAGGGACAGAGTCGTCTGTACTTCCTGAGAAGGCTGGGGTCCTTCAACATCTGCAAAAAGCTGCTGCAGATGTTCTACCAGTCTGTGGTGTCCAGTGTCCTCTTCTACGCAGTGGTGTGCTGGGGAGGAAGCTGCAAGAAGAGGGACGCAGCACGCCTGGACAGACTGGTGAGAAGCGCTGGCTCTCTTCATGCTAATCACTGCTCCTTTATGTTGCTGAGCATTTTAATGGCCCAGTCTGCATCCCTAACTCTCTGCATTGACTGTTAAATGACTGTACTCACACCTCTGGCACTACCTCAAACACCACTGTACATGCACAAACAACACTAGTTTCTAGAAGGTCAGCACTTTTTGTTGCTGAGGCTCTTTAACTGTTTACAGGTCTCTTTTAACCAGCACACATGTTTTTCTCTCCTTCACAGGTTATGTACATTTATGCTATAGAACTTTAAGTCCAATGCTAATGTTAACTGCACAGGTTTAACCTGTAATTATGTGTACTCTTAGTCACATAGGCGGCTCCTAAATCTTCTTTGGGGATCATTGTATACAGAGGGAAGGGGGGACAGCGAGTGTGTATTGTGAGTAATGTCTTGTGTCCTGCCTGTCTTTATACTGCTACTGGATGCCGTCAATTTCCCTCGGGATCTATCTATCTATCTATCTATCTATCTATCTATCTATCTATCTATCTATCTATCTATCTATCTATCTATCTATCTATCTATCTATCTATCTATCTATCTATGTATGTATCTATCTATCTATCTATCTATCTATCTATCTATCTATCTATCTATCTATCTATCTATCTATCTATCTATCTATCTATCTATCTATCTATCTATCTATCTATCTATCTATCTATCTATCTATCTATCTATCTATCTATCTATCTATCTATCTATCTATCTATCTATCTATCTATCTATCTTAGAAGTTGCAAGTGACCAGACCCGATCTGCCA